>NC_087071.1:16964252-17364181 GCF_963678635.1 Symsagittifera roscoffensis | reverse complement strand
CCTACACAACAAGTGTAGCGAGAAAAGTTTTTTGAAACATTCCTCTCACACGCCATATATATGGCACCAGACAACAAATATAGTAGCAAGTTAGCTTAATTTTGATCAAAAAAGAAATATCAGGTTTGATAGAAAACTCTCTAATTAAATTTATCGGTTTATTTAGTTTATTCCATTTTCTAAATATTTCTGTCTGCAGATGTTCTAATTTTTCTCATACATGCTAGTTTTTTCTGAAATGCAAGCGCTGTTCGAAGGAGAGCGCAATTTGACTGATTTTTAAACAAACGATTAAATTAAAATAAATCAAGAAGAAAACGTTTTCTATTTTACTTTTAATTACAAATATGCAGCAAGAAATACACAGTCCGTAATACTTTCAGAGAAATGATGACACCATGCAAAGAAAGCAAATTTCATGTTTGAATGATTTTGAAGCCCACTTTTTTCTAGTTTCCTTCTTAAACGTCATCGAAAGTTTGTTGTTGTTGGTTTTGTTTTTGTTGTTGTTGTTGTTGTTGACGTTGTTGTTGTTTGTTTGTTTTCTTGTATTTATCTACATGGACTCATCGTCCATCATAGGAGCACCGCCGGGTGCCATGCCTCCCCCTGGAGCACCACCGCCGCCCATGGGGGCACTGATTCCGAGAGAGGCGAGCAGAGCGTTGCGGTAGTCTGTCAGTTCCTGTCGCGATGCTCCCGGAGGAGGGGGTTCAGGGGTCGCCTCCGTCAGTTGGTAGGTGATGGCGAACACCACGAGAAGCACTGCAAATCATAACCAGAAAAATTATAACCACAAACATGTTTTCAAGAAGTGAGCATTTCGTTTATTATCTACAAAAAATCTTAAAATTTTCCCATCTTGAAAGAAAACAAGAAAAGTTTAGCTACCTACCGAGTTGCGTCTTCAAATTAAACAAAAATTAATTGAAATTTTGAATTATTTTGTTTTTATGCCCCTTTTTTTATCCAAACTTGAACTTGAACTTTTACATGTAAATCGGCTTGGAGAATACCAAAAAAAAACGTCAGCTCGCTTGTCGGTTGGCATCATATACATTATTCAAAAAAAAATACTTTGGAAACACCATAAAAATTGTATTCTCAAATTTTGCAGCAAAACTTACCGAAAATTTTTCTCATCATGATTGAAACGTTTAGTTTAGTCTTAAAATTCTATCGCAACTGAGTTTTAATGGCTGAAACTTCTATCGCAACTGAATTATAACTGCTGAAACTGTTTAATTTTTATTCTCAAATTTTGCTGCAAAACTTACCAAAAATTTTTCTCATCATGATTGAAAGGTTTATAGTTTAGTCTTAAACTTCTATTACAACTGAATTTTAATTGCTGAAACTGTTTAATGAAAATTTAAATCTTGGTTAGATTTTAAAATTTTTCTGCAAGCTGCGTTTTCCGCTTGTGTTAGCTTCGGCAAGTCATCCAAATGATAAAAAACAGGCCGAAATTTTTCATCCTTCTTGCAAACGCTTTAAAACATGAGAAAATTGCTGTAGTTAGCAAAAAATGTCAGTATCGTCACAGTTCGATTCCGAAAATTTGTTGGCTTAAGCTCTTACCAATGCGTTTTTGCAACAACCGAAACTTTCCTTCTCAAAATGCTTTGCTACTTAAAACCGCTGTTTCTTCAGTTTTCATGTCTGATCTAACCATTTCGACTTCAAAGCAAACAAAACGTTACGCATAGCTGGTTTTAGAAATGCCGTTGAAATGGATTTTATTAAGCAACAGCTTGAGAGTTCAAAATTTTCTAACTATCAAATGTTTGATCACGAGCAAAATGAAATTATGAAAAAAATAACAGATAATGTTAGTTTCTATAAACTCAATTGTACTCTATCAATTTTTCAGCAGCTGCAAAAAAAATAACGCGAGGTAATCGTAAACGTTAGCAAAACAGGTTAGAAAAGGGAAATACACAATCAAATTTTTGAACACGAAAAAGCAAACAGGTATTGCAAAAAGCGTCAAAGTTCGAAAATATTTCAGGCTGATATGAAAATTTTCCCATTACCCAAGTTCTTTTGACTTCAGCCACCTGATTCCAAAAACCCTGGAAAAGTTAGTGGTCGAGTTAAGTGGCACAACTATTTATTAAAGAAGAACAAGACTGCTAGTGAAGTGGAACCTGATCTAAACTACATTTTATGATTGGATAAATTAGATATTTTACCAATGTAAAGTATTTAATATTAACCAATCATGATCCATCTAACTAACAACCCACTTATTTGTAAGTGCTGAAGTTACTTGTAATTTCAGCACCAGAGAGATTTGAATTTAACTTAGAAATTAGTTGGACTCTCCCGAGCACTTCAGCAGCCGCAATAAACCAGTATACCCTAGATCTATTGAGCCTAGCAGAGACTAGTTAAACAACCTGAGACTAGATAGTATAAGAGTAAGATTAGGATCGGTATTAGACTAAGAAGTTGCACGAATCTATCCGGCCGAAAATAAGATAGCGTGACGAGCAGACGGTGTACCCTATCCGAAATTACTCTATGAGTTAACCAACTCGGTCCTAACTCATCTGGTGCGACCATAAGTCTCGAACAAGACCTTAATAGCTTAGAATTAACCAAAATAGATTAGAAATTAGACAAAAACATTTACAAAATGTTATACGACAATAATTTAATCGAAATGTCTCTACGACTCAATAGATCAGAGCCAATATTCCGAACCATAACAGAACTACCCGGAATTGGAAGAAGACCTCGAACCAGAGACGACATACGACAAAGTAGAAACTTGCCATATAGCTATATGATAGTTAGGCAAAAACCAGAACAAACTTTTATATTTAGAATACTACTGGCAATGAAATTAAATTTTCATTTGCAAACATAAAACCTTGAAGTTAATCTTCAAAATCATTTCAGGCGCTAAACAAAATTATTAATATACAATAACGATTGATAAAAAGATCTAAGATCGTTTTCCTAAAACTCTGCAGTAATATACAAAACATGTTTGAAAAATATTTATTGAAAAATAAAAAATAAAAATTAGTAGCATGACAATAAATGGTTAGTAATCATAAATCATCCTGTTGTTCCAGCTCCATCATCTAAAACATAACAGCAATCATAAACCCACTAATATCATCAAAACACTAAATCTTTCCTTTACACACATTTAAAATTTTATTAAAACTTAAATTCACCTAATTTTAAAACCAGATCATCAAGGCTTATCCTTGGATCTTAAATCATTTTCTACTTAATTAAATTTCAAATTTGATCATCAAGGCTTATCCTTGGATCAAACAGAACAACTTTGTTCTCCCCCACCCACTTAATTAGTGTCTAACGACCTCAAACGTCGATTCACTACCCAACCCTTTCTAAAGACCTAAGACTAATAGAAATTTTTAAACAAAACTAATCATTCAAATTAGGATAAATAGTGAAGAACTTCGGTTATTCATCCTTCACTTGACCCCCCCTCTTACCAGACCCAGGATAAATCTTAGACTTAGTAAGTTTAAAATAGTATCTAACGAACTACTCGCGTTCTAATTATACCTGAACCTTGTGGATCGATTTACTATTCTCCAACCCTTGAACACAATCACTACCCCTAAGTAAGATTAAGTAAGTTAACACCTTAACTTATACTAGCCACGAGAAAGTAAAAAATCATTCTTCGGAATCGATATACTTTTCTCTCCAACCCTGAACAAACAGACCCAGGTTAAGCTAACCAAAAAATCGTAAGAACTAACAGTATAAGAAAATAGAAACCATTTAACAACCTTTTGCATCCGTCATCCTAAACCTTATGTCATATAAAAACCTAGGAAATAAACAAACAATCGTTTTACACAATTGTGAAATAGATAACAAAAAATACGATCTTGTAATCACACCTCATACACAAACAGTTGGATACATTCGAACAAAACGACAAACACTAAAAAGAAAAATAATAACGAAACAAAGACAAATAACACGAAAAAGATTTTCAAAAAATCGAAACGCATTTTCAGAATCAGAAACCAACAGTTTAGACGAACTTTACAAACTAAAAGAATCAATAGATAAAAATTACCCACTTCACGATCAATTATATTTTTCTGACTCAGAAACAACTTCAAATTCATCAAAAAGAGGAAAAAGAAGAATAAAAAAGCAGTATAAACACAAACCAGTACATTTATATAATTGGAATCAACCAATTCGACACATTAATAATTACATATTAACAGTCATCGAACGAAAAAATGAGCTCAACGCACACCCCAGGTGAAGAAAGTCCAGATGATGATGAAATCTTTCCTTTTATAGTAGATGCAACCACTGATAGAGGACAGCATATATTTTGCAAAAATTTACTATTAAATTTATTTGAACCCGGAATCAGTCCATGTAAAACAGAGTTCCCAGATGTAAAAATCAAAAGACAAATCATAGACCACTACTTAAAAGATATATGCAACATAACACAACAGTATGGAATCTACTCCATAGAATTCACCTCACCAAACCATAATAATAGAAAATATACAATTCAAACAGACGATCTTGATTTAGAATTTTCAAAAGTTTTTTCAGAATATATAAAAAGCATCCAATATCATAACTCACAAAGAGCAAACTCCATATTCACCAATGAAGTTTTCGCAATAATATATAGTTATATTTCGATATTAGAAAACGAAATCCCAATAACAAATGTCTCACCGACAGAAACATCTAAACATTTAAGAGTACGACATGAAATCACACTACTCTCTAGTTATTTAAACATCATTAAAGAAAATTTCACGAAAGACGACGTTTCACAACATACAAAACACGATCTACAAAAAATTTTGGCATGGTTCATAATAGATTATTTCACACACAATATTGATTTAATTGCACAAGCAAGAAAAAATTTTAGACCCCAAAACTCGAACGATGATACCGCTATCACAGAACAATCAGATTATGTTTGGGACCCCGAATGGTCTCATCCCGCATTTATAAGCTTCCCACAAACAATCTCAAGTCAAGCAATAAGTACGATATCTTACATAAGAGATTATGTAAAAGTAATACCATTAACCATTGATGCAACACCATTAAACTATAATACATTTTTGCCCGATACACAAAATAATAGTTTAAACTCTACAGTTATACACAATGAAAACCTCAATGGAACTAGGAATCTTACTCAACAAGATATCCAGACACCATCACACTTCATAAATGAAGAAATTGTACACACAACAACTACACAACAAAGTATTTCACCAATACGCCCAAATTTAACAACACCAAGAAATACAAATCCTTCACAAACACAGGTAACCTTACAATCAACCGTTAAACCTTCGGTTGCCCCTAAATATTCACATATGGATTACCAAACATACAGACCCATGACAATACCATCAAAAACACGCAAAACATTCACTAGAAACAACTTTACAGACCATAATTATAATTATACACATCCATCAAAAACATATAACCAACCACAAAGAAATTTTAACCAATATACAAGATCTCGAAATTGGGATAACCCAATGACCCAACCTAATTCAATGAATTTCCAAACAAATCCTCCACAGGATCACAGTGAAAATTACCCATTTTTTCAACAAAATAAAAATAAAAAACAGACATCTTATCAAATGGATTATTTATCCTCAGATGATGATTTCTTACAACCAGATATATTTGCACCAAATACTCAAGAATATCGTAGACAAGGAATACAGAAAACACGTACAAATCATAGAAATTTTTCTCCACAACCAATAGATGCACAACATCAACAACCAATTCAACAACAAAATCTAATTAATACACAATCCTTTCAACCAATTCAACAACAAAATCCAATGACTGCACACTCGTATCAAGCATCACAAATGCAAAATGAAATACCACTCCCATATTATCTCCAACAACATGAAATAACAAGAAACCAACTTTCAAATTTTTCTCAAATGCCAAATGCAGCAGAATCATTACAAATGACAATGAATCCATACCTTATGGGTGGATCATCAATAACATCAAACAAACCTTTAATGGTTTTCACAGGAACAGACCCTGAATACTCTGTAGAAGATTATTTAAATGCAGTAACAGCAAACCTGATTTTAAATATTGGACCTGAACCAATTAATACGCCACTACATCAAAACTGGATACATCGACGCACAGCGTTAATACAAACAACCTTAGATGGCGCAGCCCAAAAATGGTTTTCAGTACTACCTCTAGAAATAAAATCAAACTGGAAAAGGTTTACACAAGAATTTTCAAAAATGTTTGACTCCGAAAGAAACAAACAACAACAAAGAGTTTTATGTAATGAAATTCGCAGATTACCAAACGAAACCATCAAGCAAATAGCAGTACGAATCGAAACACTAGTTCGAAAAGCATATTCATTAAATACACATGACTATAAAAATACAAAGATGACAGAAATCTTAATGATGACCTTAACACCACAATTAAGGAAAATAGCAATAAAAAAGAGAGCATCCCATCCTTCTTCAATTCGAGAACCCGATTTAGATTTTCGAAAACTAGTAGACAAATTAGAACAAGCAGAAATCACGATGAAACTAGAAGAAACGGAAAATCTGAAATTACAATACGTTAACAGAATTGAAACGACTCCCACTAATATTAATAATATACAGGAATCAGAGACAGACCTCGTTGAAAAAATCACTGAAATACTCAATATTTATGAAAAGAACCCAAACTTTAAAGGCAAACCATCTTTCAAAAAATGGTGTAATTATTGCCGACGATACGGACATAGTATTTCCGAATGTAGACAAAAACAGCAAGACAATCAAAATAAACCTCAAAAATATAAAGAACCAAATAAATCATTCTATCAATACATGAAAAAAGATCAAAATCTACCGAACAAAACAGTCTACAGCAACAACAGTTCAGGAAAACCACTCCCGAACAATACAAATTATACAAGAAATCAATCACCATATAACTCAAGTTATAGAGGAAGATCACCAGAACGAAGAAACACGAATAATTCATCACAAAATCACTACAATAGACCAAATAGTCGAAATAACTACTCCAGATCAAATTCAAATACACAACGATTTGTTTCTAGATCTAATTCCCAATCAAGAAATAACTACTATCCAAACAACCAATCACGAAATTCATCATACAATAGGAATAGAAACTACTCCTATAATCGAAATAGAAGTTATTCAAACAACCGAAACCAGAATTACCCGAACAATCAATCAAGGAATAACTCATATAATAGATCGAACTATAACAGACCAAACAATAATTACCAAAACAGATCGCGAAATAATTCACAAAATCGACACTCAAGTTATAATAATCGTTATAGAAATTATTCCCAATCACCACACCGGAATAATAATAACTATAATAATTCTAATAATCGCCACAGAAGTAGTACACCTAAACATCAAAGACAAATCAATCAAGTACAGTCTAATCCAGAAACAACATCAGACCCTCCAGGTATTGATGACACAGTAACTGATACGTTACAACTCAATCAAATAAACTGTACATCATCAGATTCAGAAAGTGATACTGAAAACACTCTTTCTATCAATATGATAAAAGTCGAAAATGACTATGAATCTGTCATATATGAACAACCCTTTTCATCACACATATATGAGAATCAATCAGAATTTCTTCAAAATTATTACACTACACCCATAAATTCCACACCAACGACACAAGAAACAAATGAGATTAACACTACAAATCAAACCAATAAAAATACCAAAACAAAATGCTTGAATACAAACCACATTTATCAAAATATACAAAAAGAACAACCCAAAGAAAAAATTTGGACAATACCATTTCTCTTAGAAAGCCCAAGAAATAAAGAATTTCAACCACCAGACCTTGAAATAGATTTTTTAATTGATTCAGGAGCAGAATCAAACATAATAAACATCCCCACATGGAATGAAATAAAAACCTTACACCCAAAGCTAACACCTCTTGAAACCTCCAGCAAACTAGCAACAGCACAAGGATCAACATTGATAAACTACGGAAAAATCCAATTATTTCTCCTCCCCACCAGAACAATGGAACAAAGCAAAATTTTAAATAAGCCATTTAAACAAATATTCCATATCACTGACATTAAATATAATATCATTGGAATACCATTTATTTCGAAGTATATACCAACAATTAACATACTAAATAGTAAAATATTAATCAAAGATAAATATACAAAAACAAAAGAAACATCCTTAACATTTTTTCAAAGATTAAATAAACAACCACCATTCTTTTCAAAATTCTACCCGATATTTAACCAACAAAGAAAACACCTAAAACCACTATCAGGAAATATCTATAATTTTTCAATCAAACAAGTTCACCAATATGATAAAGAACAAAACAAACAAAAATTTTATATGTCAGAATTTGAATTCAAACCTATTCACAAATTTTTCAAAATCACAATATCATCCATAAAATATTTGAAAAATTCGAATTCCGATATCATTTCCTTACATGTCTATAACAACACACCTTACCAAGTAACATTACCTTTAGGACTTTTAGGATATTGCGAAACCAACGCTACAATATCACCAATACACGAAAAAGCCTATCGCGTAAATAATATACTCCAATTACTAGATATTTGCCAATCTACAATTCTTAATGAAGAATTATCTATAAATAATATAATAAGTAACGAAAACAGAAATACGGATTATTTCACAAAAACTCCATATTTCAAACCTACATTCAACATAAGTAACTACACAGAGGACCAACAAAAATTTTTAACAATGTTTAATTTCCAACATTCACAAATAACACAAGACGAATTCGAAAAGTTAGCCAAACAGCTAATTAAATATTCATCAGTCTATGCAACATCAAAATTTGATGTTGGCAAAATCAGTTCATCACTACATCTCCCGTTAAAACCAGACGCAGTTTTCAAAAAACAGAGAGCAAGTAAAGTACCAATTCACTTACATGATAAAGTGAACAGATTACTCGATATTTTAGAACAATACAACATTATATCACCAGTTAATAAAGAAGAACAACCAAAAGGCAACACATTTATCAACCCCGTTATCATTCTAGCTAAAGGAGAATCATTAAAAATCGTTCTCGACGCTAGATACCTCAATTCACTCATAGATGAATCAAAATGTAATTGGCCCATTGAACCAATACAAGTTATTTTAACAAAAATAAACGGCAAATACTTTACAACCGCCGATATGAATAGTGCATACAATCAAATGCCACTAGATGAACAATCACGACGTTTAACACAATTTGTTATCGGAAACCAACAATATGAATTCAACCGCTTATTCTATGGAATATCCATAGGACCAGCAGCATTTTCAGCTTTTATGAGCAAAATTTTTAGACCACTGATACTCAAGAAAAACGCAATCACCTATTTAGACGATGTTTTTATGCAATCACAAACAAAAGACGAGATGTTCAATGTTTTAGAAAAATATCACCAAATACTTCAGAACGAAAATCTGAAGGCCGCCCCCGATAAATCACACTTCTTTTTGACAAGAGTTAAATTCTTAGGACATAATATCGAAAGAAAAACAATCACTCCATTGAAATCACGCATTGACGCTATTCAAAAACTTCAACCACCAACAAATAAAAAGAAAATCCAAGAATTTCTTGGAATGTTAAACTTTTTAAGTAAATATGTTTATAAAATGCAATTATATCTACGACCATTTTATAACATCCTTAGACAACAAAATAATTTTGAATGGAACACAGAACATCAAACACGATTTGAAGAAATAAAGAAACTTTTAACTGAACAAATTTCAAACACTATTCCAGATTCAAATCAACCATTTTATGCAATGTGCGATGCTTCGAACTTTGGCATCGGTGCAGCACTATTACAATCACATAATGGTACAAATAAAATGAACCTCATATCAGCAAATTCTCGATTATTCACTCAAGCAGAGCTACGACTCTCAACTCTAATGAGAGAATGTACAGCCATAATATATACACTGACAGAATATGAATTTCTGATACTTGGATCAAAACATCCAACAGTTCTATTCACAGACCATAAACCAATCATCTTTCTCTTTACACAAAAATCTAACCCAAACCACCGAGTTTACAGATTTCAACTAATTCTAATGAAATTTCCAAACTTACATATAGTTTGGACTGCAGGAAAAAATCTTGCATTACCAGACACCTTAAGTCGAAATACACCACCTGAATTACTTACACGAAAAACAACAGTTGAAATACCCAAAAACATAAAATTCTATCTTGCGGAAAACGAAACATCACCCCGATTGGAATGCAAATATGCAGTAAAAACTGATATTGAACAATCACAAATAAATAATTTACAACATTTCCCACTTTATTTAGATTGTCAAAATAATCATTATGAAGTTGATCTACTTGGAACATCAACTTTCAAACCAATCCCATATTCTCAATGGATAAAAAATAACACCCAACAAAAACGAACAAAACAACACCCGCCTAAGAAAGACCATTTTCCACTAATTGAAAAAGAAGATTTAACTGATAAAATAAATTTATCAGGACCACAAACAAATGATTCAAAATACACAATAAATCAAGTTTTTGACCTTCACGACCCACTTGATACAATACCCTTATCTAAATTAGAAATCGAAAACATTTTTCTCCCCCCAACAGAAATAATTACAATTTCAACACTGAAACAATATCAAAACCTTGACCCAGTAATTCGACAACTGAAATCATGGCACAAATATAAAACTAAACCTATCAAAGCAGATTCAACCATTCTAGGAAACAAAACACTCCTCCGATACTTTCGCAAATTTAACAACACAACAATTAACGAAAATACAGACCTTTTAGAGTATAACCTGAATGAATCTACAGTTCCATGTCTCCCTTTAAGTATGATTCTTATAGCTTTTAATATTTCACATACACAAAATATTAAAGGACACTCTGGATCAGAAAAAATATATTCAAATTTTATACAAAATTTTTACTTCCCAAATGCACCAATTTGGATAAAAGTACTATGCAATGACTGTATAGTATGTCAACTAAATAAACCTTACCCAAATCAAAAACAAATAGCACAAAAACAAGATTTTAAAGGACAAAGCTTGTACTTTAACCATCGTATCTCATTTGATACCAAAGGACCAATTTCACCCTCATCCGAAGGAAACTCCTACATTATGGTAATTGTTGACGCATTTACACATTATGTAGCAATTAACCCAGTACCACATTGTAACGCTTATTACGCTTACACAACACTCTATGAACACTGGATAGCAAAATTCGGACTACCAGAAATTTTAGTTACAGACAACGGTACAGAATTCATAAATAATGAAATTATCACACTATGTCATTTATATAACATTAAACACAAACCACGTACATCTCATGCACCTTGGACAAACGGCTTAGTCGAAGGTATGAACCGTTCATTACAAGAATATCTTAGATTTATCATCAACGGAAATGATACAAAATATACCGAATGGTCAGCAGATGTAAAATTATTTCCCTTAGCATATAATTCACAAATAACGACAACTTTAGGAATGTCACCATACGAAATGGTTTTTAACCAAAAGCCACGCAAACCAATAATGTTTACAGCAAATTCTCATAAAAACGCACAAGGTTATTGTCAACCAAATAAAGATTCAATTTGTTATAACCTACCTTTACATACACACGATGAAGATCATTTTCATCACCCACAAATTCTTAAACTAGCCTCCGGTACACACACCGAATGGATTCTAAATAGAGATAAAAAACACAATGAAATTTATCAAAAAATAACAAAAAAGTTATTACAAAGACAAAACATTAATGAACAAATCAATTCACGTTTTACACCAGCCTCCGAATTAAAAATTGGAACATTTGTTTTAATACCTAATTTTAATACTCAAAAAGGAATTTCTAAAAAATTACAACCCCTTCGAAAAGGACCATACCAAATAATTGCAAAACCCACTGATGTCACATATAAAATTACCGACTCAAACAAAAAAGAAATCGTTCAACATCGAAACAACCTACTACCTTATTACCCAAAAGAATACGCACTCCGCGAATTAACTCAATTATATTCTTTCACAGGATTAAAAATCATTCAAAATGAACCACATCTGAAAAACACAGAACAAAATGATAACCCCACCGAAAATCAAAACACAAAACCAACCGCCACCAAAAACAATACACAAAACCATAAAGAATCTCCAAAACAAAGAAAAAATAGAAAAATGACCGAACAAATAATACCCCAAGAACAAATCGACAAATCAGAAAATAGAAAAACAACAAGACTCCGAAATCAACCACGTAAAAACTATAAAATATTCATCCCCCAATCTAAAATTTTAAAGAAAGTGGAATTTCAAAAGTAATTTTAACATTTGCTTCACAATCTTGAAACCTCCGAAACATTTTTCATTTACATTTTTCAAAATAACATGCTGACAAGTACGTAATAATTCTAGTTCAAAATAAACCAATAGGATTCATCCAATCCGTCACTTTCTCTAACTCAAACTAAGACCAATTAGACGAATCATATAGAACTCCAGGCACATCTATAACTATAACTTTACGACCTCCAGGTCAAAAATAAGCAAACCACTCCAGCTTGACAACTAAAATAAATATCACCATAATACCGTACCCCTCCCTTATCTAATAACCCAAAGATCAACAATATTTCCCCAACTCAGACCACGAATACCCCCAAAGCAAATTTGTTAACTTAGCCTAAAGTAACAAAATGAACATTTTAATTAGCCTAAAGTATAAAAATCTCACCATACCCCGGATCATTTGACAAACAAAAATAAAGAAAAAGACGACCTCCCAGTCACCATGAAAATTGCCCCCAACAATTTTTTACAGAACTCAACCCACTTGTCAAAAAACTAATAAATAATCCGACCACACTAGAAAATCGCCTCAAACAGCAAAAAATATTCGACCAAGAGATCATTTCTTAAATGCTCTTCTCTCAATCAGTTACTCAAATACTCATAAATCTTAAACATTTTTTTACAATACTTGAAACCTTTATAATATTTCTTTTTGATATACTCGAATCTTTTCTAATAATCCTAATCATTTTTTGTAACATTTTTTTAATTTTCTACACTATACTCGAACTATTCCTCCAACTTTCCAAAACCCTTGATTACATCCACAGGTACGAGTCATATAACTTGTCTAAATGATACGAACAATTTTCAGTAGAACCGATATTTTTTTATTGTTTGTAATTTTCATAACATTTTTATCATCCCTCATTTTGACAATATGTAAATGTATAAAGAAAGCAATCTTCACATTTGCCCTAGCAACAATCCTTCTAATTCTTTTTTTGGAAGAATACTATAATAAACATAAACCTTCCCACTAAAGTAACAATTCAAAAATCCATCAAAAATTGCTACCCAACAGTCACAGAATCAGTCTTCACCAACATCATCAGAGCTAACCAAGATCAATTCTTAGACGACGATCGCTTCGCTAATCCACAAATTACTGAGAAATTTTTCATCAAGACACCATATATATTTACACTAAACATCTTCGACCGAAAGTTTGATCACATTATTTCAGAAGCACTAATAGACACACAAGCATACGAAAGTTTCAAAGAACGCTTCCAAATATTTTCACTAACCTTTCATTTCCTTGCACCACACGAAAGAGATTTACACTGCTCACACGATATTATGTTGCGCAATAAACAAACCCACACATATAGTTATTATCGCTTCATCCAAAATCACTTTGACCTACACACACCCTCTAGACAACCACACCATCGTTTTCAATTCATTAATTCCAAATACACTTCACCATTTTTCCTAAATTTCACATATTGTATTAAAGACACTAACCTCCATGGTATTCTTCGTAATTATGACCCCATAACCCAAATGTACATCTTCTGTCCCATCACCAAGACCTTCAACGCCGAAGAATCCCGACCCTTCCTTATCCCGCACGAGTTTGTACAACCCATAGAAATCCCAATTTTAGAATTCATCCAAAACACTAAATTCAATCACAAATTATATAATCTAATCCAAAACACACCTTATGAGTTTGCAGTTGGCACTGAAGAACTAACCACTATTAAGGCACTTCAATTGCTTTGGCCACTGCTTCAAACTAAAAATATCATCCGCATCTTAGCTAAACTACTAACAACTTCAGAACTAATTCACGACATCTTCCCCCACGGTTTTTTCCCCGACGACTAACAGGTAAGTATGAATTAAATGAATATAACTAACTAATTGAAATATTAAAAAACTCACCATACTTTATCCATGTTTTCCTTAGATTTTTAGCCTTCATCCGACGATCACCTACAAAAACCACAAAAAACAAATAAAGATCGCAAATTTCATCAAACAGACTTCAACAATTCTATTAATCTCTTACACTTATAAATTTATAAATGTAATACCAATGCAGTAAATTCATTTCTAAAATTTTCCCCACAAGCAGTAAATCTAATTATGATGAAAATTTGTAACTTAAAATTCCCCCATAACTAGCAGTAAATTTCCAAATTCTATGCAGTAAATTAATAAAATGCAAATGCAGTACTAACCTTTTGATATTCTCATTTATTCGCACAGAAATTCTATCCACACTCGCACAGCTCGCCCACGAAGAATTGTTTAAAATAATGAATTTCAGTTTCAAGTTTTCACACTCAACAACTCTAACATATAACAACATGTTTCAAACTTTCCTTTAACCCGGTTGGAAAGGAATCATATACTAAACAAAACTAACCAACGCAGCTTACTAAATACCACAAATCATAGAATAACAGCATGACTAAGAAAAGGAAACCAACGGTACCCAAACCGGATTAACCCAGTTTAAAACTGGATAATTTATTCTTTTGAAGACTATTATAAAGTCTAAGAAAGAAATAATAAAACACAAAAAAGTCGAAAGACAAACCCATACCACGAACAATTTGCTTTTTGGAAAAAGGACATAACCAACAAGACATAAGAAAAACCACAACAAACCCAACATAAAACGTTGTCACATAACAGGACCCCTCACAAAAACCGCATGAAATCATACTCCCACTCCTGGCCTAACCCACCAGGAAGGACGTCCTGAGCATGCTCTATAGCCGGCCTAACCCACCGTGCTACATCCACGCTTTGTGACCACACCTCTATTTTTAATAAGAGCTACTCAAGTGTGAGTAACTCTTCAAAATAACCGAACTAAAACAAAAAGCTTTTGTGAAAACAACTAACTAAAATCATAATTAAAAAATATTAAACTAATAAATGTTTTATAAAATGTAAATTACATTATGCAATACATAGATCAGAATACAACACCAAGGACGAACATCCAAAGACAAAACGACCCCACTACACTCGAGAGGGAATGACCAACCACAATCGATATGCCACTCACAATCACAACTCAAAGGATTTAGAGTACGACTTGACTTCGCAGAAAAGGACTTCATTGAACTAGACCAATGACCACCTCGATGTTCAAGTATACGTACAGATCCGAGTAACCAGGCATCCCCTCCACGCACAATCTCCACGCAGAACAGAAAAACCTGACATAGCAAACCATTCTGAAATCAGATTTGAGTTTGTTGCAAAGACTTAGTCGTTGTCACTAGAAGACACAACGTCTTATGTCTCTAACTCCAGCTTCCTGGAACTTCTTTAACAAAGAGGAAACAGAAGAAATATGATGTTCGCCAAACACCAACGTCCATCATCCATCCTTCGAATTGCAGAAGAACTATTCTAAAAAACTCTGTAAAACCCGGATGGGTGGAACCTGATCTAAACTACATTTTATGATTGGATAAATTAGATATTTTACCAATGTAAAGTATTTAATATTAACCAATCATGATCCATCTAACTAACAACCCACTTATTTGTAAGTGCTGAAGTTACTTGTAATTTCAGCACCAGAGAGATTTGAATTTAACTTAGAAATTAGTTGGACTCTCCCGAGCACTTCAGCAGCCGCAATAAACCAGTATACCCTAGATCTATTGAGCCTAGCAGAGACTAGTTAAACAACCTGAGACTAGATAGTATAAGAGTAAGATTAGGATCGGTATTAGACTAAGAAGTTGCACGAATCTATCCGGCCGAAAATAAGATAGCGTGACGAGCAGACGGTGTACCCTATCCGAAATTACTCTATGAGTTAACCAACTCGGTCCTAACTCAGAAGGTAGGAGCCCTAATGTTCCAAACGCCCTTTAAACCTCCATCAATTGATTTTTTTGAAATAAATTTAGAGTTATTTTTACACTTCTCTCAAAACACCTCAGATTGGTAGCTCTCCCAGAATTATCATTCAAGATTCCATTTGATTGCTTTTACAAAACGACTCTCGCAATGCTTGATTGAAAGTATACTCATTGAGATTTTATCAATTTTGTGTCAACAGCGACAAAAAGATCTAGAAAAAGATAAATAAAGGTGATAAAAGTTTTACGACTAAAACTGTGCGGAGAATCAGGGCCAAAGCATCAGAACATAACCCTGGAATTTCCGGCTGCCCTTGAACGTCTTTGAAACAACTTTTCAAAACTTCAATTAAAAAATATATGGCATTTTTAGTTTTTTTTCTGGTATTTTTTAAAAAATCCCTCGTCACGTTATGTCAAATGCAAAGAAATTTTCTTAGCTTCTAAGGTATAAAAGCGCAAAAGAAAACCAGATATCCTGTCTCAAATAAGTTTGATCAGTTTTGAAACGGTTAAATAACCGCTTAAAATTTAGTACAAAACATCTCAAAAATTAATTATTTCAAACTAGCCAACTTTGCAATTTGCAAACCCTGTCAATAGTTCAAAAAATGATCACCGATAGTTTTGTATGAGCTCGAGACGTGAAAAATTGAAATGAAATAAAAACCAAGCCGTTCAAAAGTAAACGTAAGAATTATTCCGTCAGTTAAGTTTATATCAGCCGGAACCAATGTTCAGTAGCTGCTGTGGGGCTTGGCTAAGGCAGGAAGGTTTTTCGGTCAACACAAGTCAATATTCAAAATATCCTGAATACCAAACGTTTTGACCCAATTTTGCGCAGAAGAAAAATTGGAAGAATATTTATAAAAAACATATGTATTATGAGAAACAAATAAAATCATAAAAAATGATTTAGGATTTACCTCACAGTTAAAAACAGTACAAAAACTGACAAAAAAATGATTATTTTGGATTTTTGGCGCAAAGAAGGTAAGCAAGAAGGTGGAATATTGTCATCTCGTATATATAGGTGACTTACCTGCACTGAAGGTTCATGGATAATAATAGATTATATTGGATTTTCATTGTCAGTCTCTGCAAAATACACAAAAATTGGCTTTAATTGATTAAAAATGAATTATAATGATACTATTTTTAAAGCAATTAAATCCCATTGTAATTGTTCGTAATCAATTATAATAAAAAAATTTTTCAGCTCATTTTCAAAAAAAATAATCATAATAATCAATCGGTGTGCTACAAATCTTTCGGTGTGCTGTTTCAGTTTTTCATAATAATGTTAAACTTAAGTTAGTTATTTTATTCTCTCGCTAAATTTCAATTTTTCACTAATTTCAATCGTGTTAATGAAAGTTTATAAAAAAATCACGCATTTTTGTTATTATTTCAATTGACTTTTATTCGAGTTACCTGTCCCGGTGGGCGTGTTTAGTGTTTAGTGGGGGTGTGGTAAACGCGTGGGGAGCGGATGGTCCTGGTTCAAATGTGGGGAACGAGGGGATGTAGGGGGCTTAGGGGGGACATAAGGGGGGACGTTTTGGACGGGGGGCGTTTTTTTTTTTTTAAATTTCTAGATATTGGCCTCTTCAAAATTACTAAATTTTGGCCGCCCCTGTATGAACGTATTCGTTCGAATTTTGCAGAAATTTGCAAAAACAAAGTCATTGTTTACCAAATTTAATCATTTTTCAAGGGTGTCATGTACAAAAAAAATCCATTATAAAGAAAACAAAAATGGATTATAACCGATTATGATGGATTTTAATGGGTGTTTATTTTTCGAAGATAATCTAATAAAATGGTTTAGAAATCAATTATGTTGTCTAAATTTGCCATGATAATGGGTTATATAGACAACATTTTAGTCTACAAAATCCATTATAATCGACTTTTATCCATAAAACTTCGTTACGGGTACATTGTTGTATGAAAACCAGACTTATTTATTCACTGAGAAAAAAAGCAACAGACTTCAGGCTTAAATTTGCATTTTTGTAATTTTATATAAGAAACTGACAGCTAAATAAACAAAAACCGGGTGAACCAAGACAATTGCAAGAACAAAACGTATCGGAGCCGCACATAGTGAAACCAGATTAATCAAACCATGGAAAAATCTTGACTTTTTGGCGACTGCTCTTGTGTATCTGACGTCATTTTTGGCGATGGTTTCAGTTTTGTTTTCGAATTTCCTCACATGAATATCGAACAACAGAACAAATTTTTACTGCTAACAAACTTTCAATCGCCATCAAATTTTAAAAATTTTAATGCAGAAGTGATTAGTTTTTTTCATTAATTTATTGAAGAACAAAGTTTTAATGTTTTTTGAGTCCTTTTTTTGCACTTACCAATTTTTTGGAAGCTAATTTTTTATTTCTTTTAAAATAAAATAAAATTTTATTGTAAAAAATTCGAACATTACAGATCCTTTTTGATAAGAATTGTGCTATCTTTCAAACAATAAATGATTTTTGTTTTGCTTGACAAGGTTCAGATTTTATATCAGCACAAAACTGTATGTATAAATTTTTATGGAAATACGGTTTTGGTAATACGTAGTCGATAAGTTTGATGATGGTTATAATTAAAATTTAGTATCTATTTAATTTTTGCCTTAGATGCATGGGTAAAAGCATCTTGACAATGTTTGTACAAATTTAATGTACAACTTGCTTAAAAAGCCAAACACACCTTGGTTCAAATCTTGGCTTAAGCACTTTAAGATTCCAAAGTTTTTAATTACTAATTTGACACCTTTTTGATTAAATTTTATGAAAGAAAGCAATGATACATGCGAAAGTTACAAAACCTTTTTTTTGCATAGTCTTCATCGCAAATTTTTTCTTGTAACCACCCAGAATATTACATCCAACAAACATAGATAGTACAGTACAGCAATGCAATTGGATAAATCAATCACATATAATTTCTTACAACTCAAACGCTTTGTTGTTCAATCTAGGCAAATGTTTGAAATGTCAAAGTGCTTCCAGATTCACTGTCTTTTTTCCAAAGATAAATTATTTTGGAAAATGATCATGAAAAATCATGCCGAAATTGTGCCCGTTGTAATGAAGCAAAAATTGCAAAAAAATATTGCGAGTCATTTTCCGATTAGATCAGGCTAAGCTGAGCCCGTTATGCAACCCAACGAAAACTGACAAGCTTTTGAAATGTCTGAACATGTTGGAACCAGTTCAAAACAAGTTTTATTATATCCTATTATATTTTCTATTACTATCACTGTAAATTACTTAGAACTAACCAATCATGATCCATGAATAAAACTTACGAGAAGTTGTAAGGCTGAAACTATTTATAGTTTCAGCCAGAGAAGAATAAATTCAACTTAGCAAACAGTTGCTCTTCCTCAGAACAGTTTTTTATTCTAAACCTCGCAAATACCAGTATACGCTAGATCTACTGAGACTAGGAGATTTAAGAGTAAGATTATGATTGGTATTAGACTAAGAAGTTGCACGAACCTATCCGGCCGATAAATAAGATAGCGTGACGAAAAGAGGGCGCACCTTATCCGAAATTACTCTATGAGAAAGTCACCCCGGACATGAACTCAATAAGTAAGTTTTAGTGTACACTTAGGTGCCTGATAACCATATTATATCCAACTTACCACAAACATTTTGCAAAATTTGGTTTAAAAGTAATTCGCGGATGTTTAGACATTTCACCTACATCAGTTTCCCTTTATAAAGCTCAAAAACTGAAGAAGAAATTTTGCACAATTGAAGAACAAGTGTGCAAAAACGTCTTTTTTAGGGCAAAATTGGGGTTCAAATTTTGCAAAAAAAAAGCAAACTGCACCAAAACAACTCTCTGAATTTTCAACAATGTTTTTCGCTTTTGTATCAAATTCGTATCATTTTCGAAGAGAGCTAAACTTTACTCAGCTAATTGTTTCTCACTTTCTGTTTCATGGTCAATTAATGTATTGAGGTCATAATGAAAATCAAAATATTGTCAATGTTTGGATAAAAAATGAAAGTAAACTTACTCCCAAATGAAACACTCTTTATTTATTCTGAATATTTGTTGTTTTCATCCGAAACGATTTGAAAGAAATAATGTCTCCAAAATATTTTCTCTTTTCACAATTAATGATAGTTTTAGGTCTTTCAAATATAAGTTATTTATCGGCTAGTGTAGACAAGCGAGGAGAAAGTCAAAGATATTCTAGTAAATTTAATTCCTTTCTTGTAAATGGTCTAAATGCTACAATCCCGAGACCATTTTTTGTTAATATTTCGCTTGAGCATGAAGATGTTTACTGTGGCGGATCCATCATAGCGGCACAGTGGGTATTAACAGCAGCTCACTGTCTTACGGATTTTAACAGTAAGTAAACACTTGGTCATAGTGTTCTAATATAGTTGATTCGAATCCGGCAAAAAAAATTTCTTTTCTTTCAAAAAATAAGCTCAATTAAAATTTTGGAACTTTCGAAAATTAAATTTTACAATAAATTAAGTTTTGTAACTAAAAAAATTTACAACCCCAATTACGATAAAAAATAAAGAAGGACAATTACTCTGCAAGTTGCACAGAACTTCGGACCAAAATAATATGGAAACTAAGAAAAAAGGGTTAATTTCTGTCATTTTTCTTCAATTTAAAGTCGTTTTTATTTTGTGTTCTGATTTGATGATATGAACGAAATCCTGAATATAGACATTTTCGGTAGTAATGGTTGATCAGGTGTATTATAGAACAGTTTCCATCAAAAAATACAGAGAACAACGGAGTCAAGGTTTTTAAAAAAATCCTAATTTTAAGCATCCTTAATACTTCTAATTCTAAGCTTATTCCTTAGTATACGGAGAAAAGTTTGTTGAAATTTCTTATGAAAAAAGAATTTTTTTTCCAAAAAAGCTCTTAGAACAATGAATTTTCAAAAACTGATTTTTCATGGACAAAACAAAATTTCATCGGCATTATTAGCCTACACGCTCGTTTTATTTTCTCGAAAATAGTCAAAAAATCAAACATTTCAAATCAGTTTCAATCAGTTTTTTTTTGTTCCGAACATTGAAAATGGAAAAAAACTTTGTATTCAGGCGCGTTTTAGTTTTTTGCTCGGACTTTTGTAACTAAAGTAACGGAATATTTGTTCTCGGGTGATTTTTTTTCTTCAGACACATTTGGACTTTTTAACTAGCCATTTTTCACGGAGGTTTTCTGTATCTTTCGAAATGTGTTGTTGCTGAGCTTAAATTTGAAAAGATATGTTTCACCTGTGATCGATTTTCGCTAAGGGGTTTAAAGATTGCCAATTTGACCATTTTGGGACAATTCACGTGCGCTATTAACGCTTAAGCGGATATTTAATATGTCTTGGAAATCGTTCCAAGCTGATGGAAGCAAGCACAATGGCTATAACTGGTCTATTCCCAGAAGCAAAATTTATCATTTTGTTTTTTATATGGCATGTGGGTTGTTGATTTTCTGAAATAATCTCTTATTTTAAAAAATGCTTTATATTTTCTGATATTTAATTTTTTAATTTTCCATAGACCGTAAAAAGCAGTCGGAACATTCAGGGTTTTGCCTTGATCCGAACAATCATATTTTTTTCTTTTCGTTTTCCACGCAAAATCAGGTTTCCCAAACAATCATCGGACTGGGATGAGTAATATATACGGACGACTAATGATCATAGCTAATGTTTCAAAGATAGTTAGCATGATGTCAGCTTGTGCTGCAAAATCAGATGGCGTCGAGAAATGTAAATTGTTATGAAACATTTTAGATTGTTTTTGTACCTGAAAACCTATTTTTATTATTATTTTTAACTTTACGATCAGTTTTATTAACAGCTGTAAGTGTTTTCAAAAAAAAAATTCCAAATCAAAAATAAAGGATAAAAAGCATTGACCAAAAACAAGTTTTTTTATGATCTTTTTTCGTAGATTTTATATTTTTTCTGTGTTGTAATCGGACAAATTTAAATTGATGAGAGCAAAAAGTTTTGGCTATCAAAATTTTTCTGTGTTGTGGGTCAGTTTATCAAGTTATGCTAGTATTATGTTTGCTGCCGAATTTTCAAAAGGGTAAAATTTGAAAATAAAGCGAATCAATCTCAGAAATTTTTTGGATAAATCAGCCAAATTTGAGATTCATAAGTCTTGCAAAATTCGAATTTTGTTGGTTACGTTTTAATCAAAGCGCGACTCTTACTATAGTTTTTGGTTACTTTCATATTACATTGTGGATCAATTTAGACTTGCAAAATAGCTTACAGTTATCAGTTTAAGATCTACTTTCAACCGTCTTTGCCCTATTATCAATACATTCAAAACTGATCCAGCAAGGAAACAAAAATGTGATCAAAGAACAAGGAACGGTCAAAGAAATTGAAAGAACAAAAAATTAACAAAAGAAGGGTAGTAGTATTGTATCGTGTCCCGGATCCTAAGGGGGGGGGGGGGTCCTTCCTAAGGGGGGGTCCTCACGTAAAGCAAAATCCTAGGAAAGGGGTCCTTAATTTTTTGGAGGACCCCTATCCTAGGATTTTGTAAATGATCGCAAGTTCCCACCCCTAAAGTAAAAGACCCTCTCCTTAGGATCTTGTTAAGCTGAGCTCAACAACCGGGACGCGATACAATAATTCCTTCTAATTCCTTTTAAAGCGGTCCCTTTTCCCGCGATAATTAAAATTAATCGTCCTAATTCCTGAACTTTTCTTTTTCGTCCTAGTTTCATGTGGATATCATTTCCTGGCTTTCTTTCTTTTCGTCAAAGATTTGTCATGCTATTATAAAGTTTGTTATTGAAAACAAGCCTAAGGATTTCACACATTTGTTTGAATTAACACTTGGTTTGCGTCTACTAGTTTATTTGCCTGAAGCTATTTATGTTAAAACAGTGATTGAGCTCAATACGAGTATTTTATTAGTTGTAAATTGGTAAAAACCAAAACATATACAAGTCGAAGTATAAAAAGGACGAACAGTAAAAATCATCTGAAAATATATGTTTCAGACTTTAATGTTTATTGTTTTGGTTTTCTTTGCGCTGTTTTTTAGATGGTCGTTCTTCTGAAGCTTCAGATAAAATAAATGGGTTTTTTATAGGGGGACGTTCACGGACTCGGCTACTAGAAGCTTCTTCTTCTTCTTGCAGCTCTGCTTCTGAGTAGGGCCGCTGTAAAAATCCCCAATCCGGAAGTGTAAAATCGGGAGAACTGTTATCAGTTTCATTGTATGAGTTGGTCCACTCGGTGTCCATGTAAATGTCTTCTAGAAAAGCATTTTCTTCAGCGGCTTTATGGCCAAAGGGCACTGTCGAAATTCCGTCGAAAAGTAGAAAACGTTTTGAGTCGAATGGTGATAATGCAAGTTTGTTTTGTTTCACTGTCATATTGGTGTGACCTTTCGAAATTATATTATAGTTGTACACTCTCATTGTTTTTCCAGTGAATAATGTGTCCCTGAAGGTTTGGTGGACCAGTTCTCTCTGTGCACTCCGTTTAATTCCTTTGGCACTCAATTTTTGAGTGCCTTCTAAACAGAAGCAAAATTATTATTCTTTTCTACAACGTAGGGGATAGCTTCATTTCACTTCAGCAACTCAATTTATACCGAACAAAATTTGATTCATTTTACCAAAAAAGAGCAGAAGACTCTAAATTATGATTAAAAAAGAGGAAAAAGAGGGAATATGTTGTCAGATAAATCAACGTTTAGGCAACATTGTATAATGTTGCCTAAATCAGCTAAATGCCCAGTTTAATGCAACAAATTAAGGGGTGTAGGTAGGTTGGTGGTGGTAATTTTGTTCTGCAAAAGGTAGGAATGGGGGGTGGAAGGGTGGCTTAAATTTTATTTACCATTAAGGACGACCGAATATAGTTTCGGTTTTAGGGCGATGAATTCTCTGATCGGCTTCCCACCAGTCTCGTCTTTGAACTTCAGCACAACTTTCTTGTTGGTATCCTCGAACAAGAAATGGTCCTTATTGTAATTTGAAAAGTCGAAATCAGCTTTTATTTTCTCCAAGTCTCGGTAAACGTCATCAGTTTTTATAGCGTAAATAAAACTATCCGTGTCGGAGTAAAGGAGTTCCAAGTTTAGATTTGGTTTCATTTTTTGATAATGAAACTGAAACATGAAACGCTTGGCGAGGTCTAGGATGGTCGCACCAACTATCATAGGTTTATCCCACAATATTTTTGTTACTGAAGAGCTAATTGTGGCTAATTGATCGTCAATGATTTGAAAGCTTTTCATTGTGCTCAGAGCTGTTTTTTGTAAAAGTTCTCTCTCATTCCTTACAATATCCAGCTTCTTTCTTCCTAACTTAGACTCCATTGTCTTACCGAAAGCTGAATTAACAATTAGCTTGTAGAATTTCTCCTGGAATTTATTTACCGCGGCTTTTCGTAGGCGGGTGTTGAGGTCGACAAAGGGTGCCATCCAGTGACTTTGGCGGAACTGAAGAACTTTTCCGAGGTGAGTTATTTCCATTCCCAGCTCATGGTACAATTTTAGGGTATGGTAGTGCAAAACATAACCTTCTTTAGGATGCAAGGTCTGTAGAAGCTTTGGCACTTTTGGCAGTGTGGTGATTCCCAATTTTCCCAACATGTCGACTTGCTCGTTGCTCATTGCACCGATGTCCACTACTTCACGAGAGGGGGCAAAGGGGTAATCAGCAAAGAAATCGTGAAGCTCTTCGGGTATGGTTAAATTGACTTCAACAATATAACCCCACTCTGAGGTTTTGCTGGTGAGCAGTATGTCTGCCAGACTTTTTTCAACTATTGAAAAATCGTTTAATGGCAAAGGGCAGTGTTTCATTATCCCCCCGTACAAATTGTTTGCATCAATATTGAGGATGTAGCTTGATGGTTCTGAGGGCGAAAAATTGTCGAGGTATTTATTGTTTGCTTTGTAAAATTGGCGCGCATAGATCGACGACATGCCTCTTCGTATCATTCGCTGCACAAGGTCCAGATGTTCACGGTCCGTTAAGAGTTTCAGTTCGGGCTTACAAACTTTTAAAAAGGCGTCCCCGGAAAGGTTACTTGCCGTGAAGTAACAGGCGCAATCCAGCCCGTATGTTTGATAGCAAACTTCCCGAAAAGCTTCGAAAACGGAAGCAAGCAATAGCACATCTGTAGTCAAGTACAAGTCGTGGTAATCACCAAGTGAGCCACACTTCAGTTCGGTGAAAACTTTAAGGGCATGATTGTACTCGCTTCTTGAAACACTCACATCCCCTCCTGTTAGACTATTTTTCCACATTGCTCGTGGGGGAAGGCGAGTTTCTCGGAATTTTTCGAATGAGTTGAAGTATGAGTAGGGGTAATGCCCTTTCTGTTTCAACAGACTGACTTTTTCAGGTGAGTGGCCGAGTTTTTCAAAATAGTTCTCCAGCAGAAAAAACTTTTCGTTGGGCAAATTATCGACAAGTTTTGCCAACGATGCTAGCATGAACCTATATGAATCGATGAACCTCAGATTTTCGTAGAGTTTTTTGATTTTGCCGTTTTTGTCCGTGTACGTTTTTATATATACTGAGATTGTCAAGGATATATATTTTTCTTCAGATGCGGGTATTACGGCAAAAGTGTTTTCCGAATCGCTTTTTGCCAGCGCTTTGATTATAAAGTGTAAATCATAATTTGACAAATTATGAGCTACCACTGGAATGTTATTTGTTGTTTTTCTATTAACGTTACACTCATTGTGTGCCCAACCCAGGAACTTGTTGGTGTAATGGCAATGATCAAGTACCACTTGATCATTGTCGGAAAAATCATTCTCGCATATCCAACAAATTGTAGCATCTTCCCGTTCCTGGTCTGTTATACCAGTGAAAGTGTAATATTTCCTTTTTTCTACGTAAATTTGTCTCGCTAACGATTCAAGGGAGCTAATTAGCTCTTCCATCACATTCGGTCCTCTTTTAAGCTCAAACTTTAACAGGTCTTTTTTCCCAAATTCGATTACTGCTAACGCGTAGCCGCACAGTTGATGGATTTCAATTGTTTGCGTGCTAGATTTTCGCGGATCAGGTTGCGGTCCGTATACTGGTAAGAGCAGTGACTCCAAATCAAAGTAGATTACTCTGGGTACGTACCAACGAGCTGTTAAGTTTTTGAACTTGTGGTCATCATTTCCCGGCTTGGGCATTGTTATGACGACATCTTCGTCTTGGTAGCACAGTTCTTGATGTATTCTCAGAGTTTCGAATGAAGCGCATGTGTGGAAACATTTGCGACAAATCTCAGATTGAAATCGGTGCACTTTGTGCCGCACGTACTCGACCAGTTTCTGGAGATCACTTATCAACACATATTGATATTTTAATCCATCTGTCAGCAGCAACAAGTCCACAATCAGGCTAGTAGTGAATCTGCTCGATACTCTTATGGGCAACAATTCGCCATCGTTGTACCTGAACAGAAAAAGATTTTTTATACCTAGATTTGGAATGAAATAAAAAGGGTGTTTGAATAGATGAAGAGCATTAATGAAGGAATTTTAAAATTTTTAGAAGGCAATTAGAATTTGCTTACCGGAAGACGTTGATTTGACAATTGTTCAACTTTTCAAATCTGTCCATATCCATCAGACCCATTGGCATTTCGTATTCCCCATTGATTTTCACAATTCCTTTTTTGTCGAGACTGTAGGTTGAGACTTTGTTTTTCTCCAGCCACCGTCTAGATATGGGGTAGAGGGCCGGCTCATTCACATTGTGATATGCGGCAACAAAGCAGTAGAGAAAGCAACGGTCATCATCTTTAGTGTTGATATTTGTGAGCAGAGTAGATGCTGCGCTGAGTGCATCAGGTAGCTCGAGGTAGGATCCTGCTCTTATTGGTGAGAAGGCCGCGAAACTGATTAGCAATTTTTCAATTCTGTCAATAATCCATCCGCTACCATGACAAGAGCACGAATTGACTTGGTTGACCATATGTTCAATCAGTTCCAAGAATTGATCCCCAGTTATTCCCTCGAAGTACACTGTCAATGTCTTAGTGTTCAGAAACAGCATGGTCCTTTCGAAGTTTCCACTGCCCCCGTCTTGCACAGTGGGAATTTTGATCATTCCCACTTCCACGTGGAATTGCACCTTGTTTGGACCCTCTTTGACCCTTTCCAGTATGAGAGCATCTATTTCCTCCTTGTTTTGCATCATGACTTGAAGCAAATCCATTTCTTTTTCACCAACTTTGAGATCGTATTGACGCAATTTGCCTCTGAACGCGCTTTCCGTTGGGGCAGCGGAAGACGTCGTCTCAATGCCGTCCCAAACTGGCAATGCGGGCTTCTTCAGCAAGTGTTGTCCATAGCTTTCCGCCGTGAGAAATATTGTATGGCAATAGATACAATGACTATTCGAAGTCATGTCATGTACCAGCTCGACGTGCTCTCGGGCTTCCGACAAACTCTCGAATGATTCGAGACACTCATCGCAAACAGTTTGAGGACGAGGGGGAGGAAGGATCTTGTGAACTTTTTGCTCATGTCTTCTTAAGTTCCTTTTAGAGCTCAGTATTTTTCCGCACTGCTGGCAAGGAACAGGTGTTGCGATAGAAGTAGAGTTCGGCATTGTTTGTTGAAGTTACTGAAGTAATTCAGGAAAATTTCAAGAAGTAGAACTGGTTATGAAAAAGCAAAAGCGAGAAGTGACTAGCACCAAAAAACTTTGCGGGTAAGGGCAAGTAGAAGCCATTAACAAGAGTTATACTTCGCCGTCTTGACAATAAGTACTTTCCTTTCCAAAAACAGGGTTTATTCTAGCTTTAAGCTCTATATGTCTCATCACTCTGCTCAAGTGCAGGGGTTTTGTATACTAAAAACTGATTCATTTACAGCCTCAAATGTTTGCTGTTAATTTTAAGGGTTAGCGATAAAGTTTTGGCATTTTTAGGGGACTGGTTTAGACTTTCAATTAACATTTCAGAAATAAATTACAAAATTTAAAGCTTAGAATGATTCAGATAGAGCCTAAAACTTTTTCTGACTAATTTTAACCGTGAAACAGTAATTTCCTAATGATTTCAAGCCCACTTCTTGGTTTGCGTAAATAGGTATAATATAAAGTAGAAACATGGGATAAAAGTATTCAGAAAGTAAAGCCCTCAACTAACTAATTAAGTTGAAATAAAATAGTAGACTTAAAAAATGAAAATTTTGCGAATTTGATACCTTGATAGTTACCGATGCATGATAAGCATAGATTGTCATTTGAATGTGTAAAAGATATCGGAATCAAAGTTTCCTTCATGTCATTCAGTGTCCCGTGAAACATTTCATATCATGTCCTTCGAAATATTAAGGCATGGCCGTTTGGTTTAAGGGGCAATAGCTAACGGGGCGTTGCTTGTCGCTACGCTCCTCGGGAACGCCTCCCGTTCCGTAATTTCAAGTGAACTTTTTTTTTCAAAATAAAGGAAAACCTCAAATTTTTTATGTTGTGAAAAAAGGAAAAGTAATGTTTAAAAAAGTGTCTTTTAAATCTATCAACAAAAAAAAACAGTAAGTTTTGTGGGACCTCGAGCACAGTTCTACTGGTTGTGTTCGAAATTTAAAAAACATAATTTTTTAACTTCTTTTTTCCTTCAATTTTAGCTTGAATTATTCGTTCTCGTTTTAAATTCAAGTGAATGTGGTTTGAAACTTTTAGGAGCTATCTGATACGTAATTAGGACAAGCGTAGAAATTTAAAAAAAACAATTATAGCCCAATCAATGAGAGTAGACGCTTAAAAAGTTGTGATTTTTTGAGAAAATCTGATTTTTGTGAAAATATTGAAAAAAAAATTGGGTAAAAATTTTTTTCTCTCCAAATCCATTGAAACTACCCTCAATCAATTTGCCATGAATTTCTGAGCAGGGTTAAGGGTCATGTTCATTTTTCGAAAAAAAAAACATAAATTTCTTTTTTTCACTTTTTTACCAAAAAATTGTCCGTTTTACACCCAAAACATGTATATGAATCTAATATAATGCAGATTTATGGCTTAAAACACTCTCTGTTACTTTGCGTAAGACCTGGCTAACCCCACCGGGCACAAAGTATGATGAGAGAGAGAACAGAGAGTGTTTGATAAAAAAGCCAAATAAATATGGTTGGACTACCAACAAGAAAATGTTGGACCCTTCCATATTTATCTTTCTTTTGAAAAGAAAGCAATATCCCGAAAAGGATATTCCAAAAAGGGTTCACTACTGAGCAAGTGTATTTCTCTCTCTCTCTCTCTCATTCTTTCTCAAACAACAATTTTAGCGTAAAATTATTCTCGATTTGTGATTTTTTTCTAGTTTTTCTCTAACATTTTGCTGAAAACTTTACGGGGCAAACTTTAATTGATCTATTAAGCAAAATAAAAACTGAGACAAAAAATATACACACAGTAATGTTAAAACAGCTTAGAAGTCAAATCAAACAAAAATGAATATATAAAACCTTGGAATAATATTTGAAACAAAG
Organism: Symsagittifera roscoffensis; assembly: GCF_963678635.1. Classification (NCBI taxonomy): domain Eukaryota; kingdom Metazoa; phylum Xenacoelomorpha; order Acoela; family Convolutidae; genus Symsagittifera; species Symsagittifera roscoffensis. Next base: position 17,334,346 of record NC_087071.1, on the reverse strand, counting down.
GAAAGTTTTTTGTTTAAGTTATTAGAAACCTCGAAACTGTAGTTTTCTCTTTTTTGGCGCATAGCAAGCTGCATTTGGAAGAGTGCCTTGAATGAGATCTGGGGTGACTAGATTAATTGTCTCCGCACTAGGTGAAACCCGAGCATCCAAATAGGAAGTTGATTGTTCTGGAGTTGAAACTGATCCCCTAACAAACGACTCGGGAGACATTGCTGTCGGAATATCCCAGTACGCTTCGCGCTCTGCATAATCACGAATACATCCCTCCTGATTTTCATACAACGGCATTGACTCGCAGTCATACGCGAAGAGAATTTTTCTTGGAGACTGCTCGAGCGAGGTTGTGTCGTTTATCTCCGTCTTTTCTAATGCCGGATAGCTCTCGTGAATAGTGCAACTCTCGTACATTCGTTTTCGATTCTGTCTAAGTAGATCGATGTGATCAAGGAGGTAGTTCGGTAGCATGATATGACTTTTTGTAGTCCATTCCTCGTTTTGATTCTCGTCGTTTTTTCGGGGAGCCAAGTCATTGAACGGACTTGCTGTAGACGGAGAGACTCTCTCTTTCTGTTGATGGATGACTGCAATCGACTCTCTCGTGTATGTTTGGTAGATAATTGTTCTTTCTCGATCAGACACTGAGATTATTTGTAAAGGACTAGTCATGACTTGAAAAGGTTTAAAGTTTTGTTAAAATGAAATGACTGAACTACCGAAATGAAATTGAGAGAATGAAAAGTATGAAAAGTTTAATAATGAGAATGAGATCAGGAAAGGGGTGGCATAGTTCAATTAGGTCAACGCTAATAATTTTTTAGGCGAGGCTATCAAATTTTATTCATTCTTTTAAGCATGACGCCTGAGGTCATGTTAGGAATGAATGTGAAAACCCGATTTTTTAGATTTATGTGATAGCTTTATTATAGTGGCTACGGGCGAAAGCACTCAAAATCAAGTTTTCATGATAGTTTGCAAGACATTCTTTGTTATGCTGTTAGAAATTCATTACCATGTTTCATAACAGTTATTTAAATAACCGTCACAATAAATAACACTAGAAGATTTTTAGAGTATAGCCGGGGGGAAAAGTAATTAAATACCCATATAAAAAGAGGTTTATCGTTAAAGAAATTATATCCTTGGTGATTAAGTCTTATCAATATGGCTTAGGGTGCTCGTAAACGTTATCACCTAAATTTTTACTTTGGGAGCGCATGATCTGTCTCGTATACTGTGATCAGTCATTCTTCAACGTTCCACACTAAAAACCAGTTGGTTGTTATTCATTTATAATGTACGCTTCTCTTGAAACGGATGTAGACTATTTCGATGATTTTAGGGATATATCTTCGAATGATAAACGTTTAGTTAGAGTCGGTGCAAAAACATTCGCACAGACCGGTACTTACATAACTATCAAACTGTACAAAAAAGACGAAGAGGGAACTTTCAAGTATCGACAAGGAGTAAATTTGTCAACTGGTGAATTCGAGTCCTTGGCGGACAATTATACAAAAATCAAAAAGTTGACGAAAGCAAAAAACTGCGACGTGACTGAATAACTTAGAAAAAAGCGAAACAAATCTAAAAAATCTTCATGCTCTGAAAAGGAATGCGAAAGTGAAAACGATGATAACTGTCGGGTTGTGTAACATTATCAACTCGTTATTCTAATGAAACTTCAAAGCAATGGTTGAAGCAATGTATGAGGAATCCCCTGATTATTTCAAACATTTCCGTAAAAATTACAAATTTTTCATCCTGAATCATGAACCCAACTTTTCAGGCTTCGCTTCAAAAGCAAATTTTGCGGTATCCTCCCATTCGAATAAATTAGATTCTTGCAATCATTCGATTGACAACGAAAAACATTATCATGTGCTGGTCGAATTCACGAAAGAGTCTACCGATTTACTTAACAAGATGACTTCAAAAGCCTTCGTTGTTCCTTGTCTTCTCTCTACATTCAAATATTTAATTTTGGGTTGCTCCAACTATGAATTGTCTGGACCTCTGATGGAAAAACTGAAAATAGCTGTGAATTATAACTCCATCAACAACTTAGATGTTAGTGGTGTTCCAGTTCGCAGACGATTGCCTCAAGTTTGCTTCGGCTCGCAGACTAAATCTGTTCAAACTCAAACTGACCTGATTACTAACGTAACAATTGAACGCTTTACTAATATTTTGAATGGTGAAAACGCTGCTGAGTTTTCTAAAATAATTGACATAATTTTAAGTGGGTATGGTTGTATGGAAATTGATTCAAACACTTTGTTTGTGAAATTTATCATGGAGAAGAAATTCAAGTTTATAAATATTGGTTTTCTTTTGCTCTTGTATATCAAAAAAATGTTACTACACAAGCGGGAGGCGTTCCCGAGGAGCGTAGCGACGAGCAACGCCGGGTTAGCTATTGCCCCTTAAACCAAACGGCCATGCCTTAATATTTCGAAGGACTTGATATGATACTTTTCGCGGTTCACATAAACTTGCAGAAAAAAAAACTTTGTTGTTAATAAGAATTAATTGAAAAAAACGAGTTTATAAAATTTACAAAAACATCAATAAATTAATTTAGAATAACATATGTTTGGCAAATCTTATCAAATCATGATCATTAAGTTTAAAACCTATTAGAAATTTGTTTGTAATTATAACATGAGCAACATAAATACAATAAAGTCCGCATAACACTGAATCAGCTGATTGTATTGGTTTTTTCAACAGTAGTTGATTTCCCTCATGAATTGTACGTCGCATATTCTTGTACACGAGGGGATAATCACATAATCGTTTACCTAGAGGATCTGCGAAGAATATCTGTCCTCCAGCTTGAGCAAAAAGCAACCAGTGGGTTCCAGGTTGATCCGATGGTGAGGCATTCATAATCATGAACGTATTATTGTTTTTCAGTACTGAAGAGCATGGCAAATCTGCCGGAAAAACACCTCTAAAGCGATATTTCAAATGTTTACAACGGTTAATAATTTCTACTAGTTGAAGATTATCCATGTCTATCTTAGGTCATAAGAATGTTTTTGGTAATTTTTCTATCTGAACGCACATAAACTGTTGATGCACGCTCTCCCATAAACAATAACTCGACGTATTACCGAGACCTGCGTCAAACTTGAGTTCGAGCGAAATAGTGCAATTGGTCAATTCAGGATGAATAAAATCGTGTGAAGCCTCCTGAGTAGACGTGAGATCAAAAGCCATAATATAATGATTATCATAATTAGCGAAACTGATTCCATGACTAGTGTTTAAAACAAAATCAAGAGCCTCAAGCGTATTGTAATAAATTCTTTTATTGTCTGATGTTGAGATGGGAGTTCCGGCAATGGGTAGACCGTTTCTGTACACAATGATCTCATTCGACCCAAATTTCTGGTAATGAAAAGGGTTTGTTCTATTAGTACCCAAATATGCTTCGTTTATGCTCATTGCTACTATCATTCTTCGAACAGGTTCTTTTGCAAAAACATCCTCTTATCGCCAGCTTTGTACTCCTGCAGTTGCGAGAAACGTTTTGGTACTACTTCGATGTAATTGTAAATTGCCGGGTTCTTCGACAAAATTTTTCTATTGATGAGAGAACATAGTCAGTCACAGTCATCTTTCTGACATAGAGGTTAGCTTCGATTATTTGGACCTTGTAGTGTTTAGCTGCATCTTCAGATATGACAATAAAATCATTAGGAGAACGCCTAAGAGACAATCTTATTGTCACAACGCTAAGTAGATGCTTGTCACACGACAAAAAGTCGCAAGCAATTTTACCAAATAGCTTCAGCTCGCTCGAGGCCGCAACGAGACCTTTACGCTCCGTAACATCATCAGCTCTCCTTCCAGCACCGTCAATGGCTGATGGATTTTCTTCATAATAATAACCTTGACAAGCCAACCATGTTTTCTTGGCATCATTACCGTATGAAAACTCGGTCTCAATAAAGCTTTTATGGGCAAAATTAGCATTGGTAGTTGATATTTTTTCACCATTCAGAGACAGTGTACACTCAGAAAATAATGAAGATAAAGGATTTTTAACAAAATACGGCGTATCTCTGTTTGCCGCCCCTGTAGCATGCGTTCGAAGCACGTTTCCATTGCTTCGAACAATTCGTGCAACTATTTCCAAACGAGTACCTTGAAGATCGATGAAATTATTTGTGTCGCCGAGTACTTCAAACTCGAGCATAGGACCATCAGGAGAGTAGGAAGGTATAATTTTTTGGGTGAATGCATTTTCAAAAGTGACAAGTAAAGGCGGTTTCTCAAATAAGTCCAAGGAGCTGTGAGTTGCTTCACTCGGGATTAAATTAGAAATCATTTTTAACCCTTGTAAAGAAATCGGAGCGACTTCTCTGTGCAGTTCGTTTTCTGGGAATGACGCGTCTCGTTTTTCGTTTAAACGCCGTCGTTCTTTTCGGATGACTTTTCCGAGATCTACTTCCTCCTCCTACTTGCTTTTTGATTGTTTTTCTAACGGTGCTTTTGAGTGCCTGCTTAGGAATTTTTCTTTTTGTTGCAACTTCTATCAGTTCTGGAGCTGCCTGAAGAAGTAGTTGTTTTCCGATTTTTTTAGCCGCGGGTATCACAAATTTTCGAGCCAGTGGAAGTGCGACTCTTCCTATTCCCAAGGCGAATGCACCGAAGCCACTGCCTCGTTGTCTATAATGCCCCGAGAAATGTGGTAGGTTTGCTTGGTTGTGGTATTATGAATCCGTTTTGATCAATTGCTAAACTTTTGAAATTTCAAAGTCAGAACAACTTTTCCCCCTCCAGCGAAAGGAACAAGTCCTCCAGCTTCTGTGCGCAAGTTCACAGAAATATTGGAAATATTATTGACCAAAAATTTTTTAAAATCCAAATTACTAAACACTTTACGATGATTCGGTTCAATTGTACATGCGTAACCGTTTTTCACTCGACGATTTGTATCAATGAATCGTAAAAGGGGTGCTTTTGTGTCTCCGACTATTTGATAATGAATTATGTCCAGATAAATAAACATAAGCTGAGTACCAGCGCATACATCAACGGGATAGTCAACAATAAGATCTTGGGTAGAGAATGTGCTATGTTTCGTGATTCTTTGTTTGTAACCTATATGATAACCAGTTCCATCTCTGAAGCCTTTGAATCCAAGTAGACTAGGAATTTGCGGGCTTGAAAAAATTATACCTTCCCAATAATGCAGCCATAAGGAAAGATGTTTGGTTATTGGATCTATTACGTAATCCAATTTCTCTAATTCTGTCTTTCGACGAATCTCGTCCAGTATTTGATCAATGCTCGTATATTCTCCTTTTGTTATTTTTGCTGTTTCTCCAAGGTAAGGTCTGGAGATCTTGTTTTTCTCAACTTTCATGCTTGCTATAACCCGATCTTTTTTGTAGTACACAATGTTGTTGTCAGTTACGTTGTTTATCTGAGTAGGGAAGGTAATTTCTGTAACTGCTACTCTCCATTCACCTTGCAAAGTTATTTCTTCACTCAGGAGATTTTTGAAGTTGGCCAGAGTGTTATCTTTAAAAACGTTCATTGATGCAGATGAAACTAGGGTAATTGTGAAGGAAAGGGGAACATTATGGGTGAAAAGGCTGTTGGAAGTTCCCTCAGTCATGATTGTCCTTCTCCAGAACGCGAATTAGTTCAGACTCGTAAAATTTTCCCTCAATCGGTTCTCTGTTGGAATCAATCCAATTGTATGTTGGGGGATTTTGTGTTGGTATGTCAAAAACTTCAAACACTTCATCGGTGAACGATTGTTTGTAACCCTTGCGAAAACGTATGTCTACTTTGGCAAGTCTAACATAATCACCAACATAAAGCTTTGGACGTCGAACTAATTTCAAAGACTGTTCTGCTCTTAATGAAATCAGGCGAGGAACATCTTTTTTAGTTACTTTAATTGGTGCAAGATTTGTGACACTATTTTTTCTCGAATTAATTGCATTGACAAAATCTTGCAATTTGTCAATGTATGAGTAAGTCCATTTATCCTCCAAGTACTTATAAATAAGATTTTTCAAGGAACGGATATTTCTCTCAGCGAATGCAGACTTTTTCTCGCTCTCTGTGCTATATGTGTTTATGCCTTTCTTTTTACATAATGCTTCGAAGGACCCTTTAAACTCTGTGCCCTTGTCCACCCATACTTTTTTCGGTTGTTTTGTCGTTATCATTAGTTTGAACGCTTCTGCTGTTGTAGTAGCATACTTTGATTTCAAGGGTTGCACTCTGAGATAGCGGGACATGCAGTCAACTGCAACAAGCTAATTATTAACATCATGGTTGTACTGGGCAAGTTTATCAACAAAGGCCAGATCTAATGACCATATTTCGTCGATATTGTAAACTATGACCTTGAGTCGCGGCGTTTTTTGGATCACAGTTCGATATTTCGTGTAAGCAGGTTCAGTATGAAGGAAATGTTTAACTTTCTTTCGCGACAAATTGCTTGCTTTTATCAAGTTGTTCACACTACCAAATAACGCGGGACCTTTGTCACTGTATTTAGTTTTCAACAATTTTTCTTCAACCTTGGTAATTTTCCCATTGTTTTGTTTGCGCCTTCGTCTTTTCTGACGTTGGAGAATCTGAATCGTTATGGGGCGTTCCGTATGAGTCAGAGCCTTCTTCTGACTCTTTTTCACGTTTTTGGTTTTGGGTTTTCTATTACCGCTGAGACTTTTTCGTTTGTGTTTTTTACTTCTTTTTAGGTTTGCACTACTTTTTTCCTGCCAAGTGGGCGACGTTGAGCGGGTTCTTGAGAGTCCGGGTTCTCGTTTCTCTTGAGCGTTAACAGACGCTGACTGAACCGCGTGTTTGGCATTTCGATTTATTACCAGGTTTTCATTCAAGTTGAGAGCAGTTAAAATGTTAATGAACGCCGGATTGTGTAATTTTTTCGTTGGTTGTTGTATGTCGTATAAAAATATTGTAGCTTTAAGTCCTGTTGGTACTTTATCTACATATATCACCTCATGTCACGGTTTATGGTTACTCTTACTGATTTTTCTATGATTTCAAGTACGGTTTTTGCTCTAACAAATTTTTTATCATCTAAAACTTGTAACTGTCCTAAAATGCTTTCGGTCTGTCTATCGTGTTTCTCTTCTAGTATTTCGTCTTTATCACGTTCGACCGGTACTTCTTCATCGTCCGTTAACAGTTTAAGCTGTTCTTGTTGGGGCTCAACATTATCCGTAAATGTTTCCTTCGTTGCAGTAGTCTTACTAGTTTGTGGAGGTAATTGGGGTCTAAGCCGGTTAAGATAGGACAGTTGAGCATTTTTATGTTTAATATTATTATCATGAAGAACACGTGCAGCATGTGGCTGCTCTTTAACATATAAGTGTTTCGGAATTAGAATGAATTCTTCAGCAGTCATCATTAAGTGAGGTACTTGTAACAAAAATAAAGTATTTGTCGAACTAAATGGAAGCCTTCTTTACTCAAAATAATTGCACGTTTTTTGACAACACTGGTTTTTGGAGTGATTAAGTATTTGTATGCTGTCTCAAATCGTTCGATGTTTGCGATTTTAACGGTTACGTTTCCATTGACTACATTGAGCAAACATTCACAAATAAGTGTTATGATCTCACGATTTGAAGATTTTCTAATTAATCGTCTTAGCTGGTCAAGTTTCAGTTGTACCATATGCCGCAGAATAGATAAGTTTTTCTTTTTCATTTGTGATTGGAGTAGTTTCTGCTTCAGATAAGGGTAAATAAAAAACTGTTGGCCCAGGTGGTGTGATATTTGAACAATATCTCAAACAATCTGATGTACGGGGGTCCAAGTCGATTAGTAGATGTCCAAAAGAGTCTCTGGTAGCTAATTCGTAACAGCTTCTCAAAAATTTTGATACATTCAATTGTCTTCCTAAAAGATCTAGTTGCTGAACGTCACGAGGCGATTTGAACAGAATGATGTGTGAAGTGTTCAAATCAATCGTACGCGACCATCGACTTTGTTGAAACAAGTTATGCTTAACATATATTACATCTATCCCTCTATGTCTACCCGCTGTCGCTAACCTAACAAATTCCTTGTCATTATAGATGTCATCACATGAATCATCGAAAACTAGAAGAACATTTTCTAATTTTCTCACAGATTCGAATCCGTCGAATTTCATGAACTTCACATTCACTTCGCGAGAAGACACTTTTTCTGAGAACGCAGGTTGCATCTCTTTGTAAAGATATAGAACGGTTCCAAATTTAGGGTAAAAAGTATATCCCATCAAAAGTTTCAAAATTAACTCAGTTTTCCCGGATCCTGAAGGTCCCACTATCGCCATAAAAATTCTTGTCGAAGTATCAATCATTTTATTCGTATTCTTGGGTTTGGTAGTACGTAACCAACCAAGCCTGATAAAATCGAGAACAAAACTGACGTTTCTTTGCAACTTAATTTAGTGAAAGAAAGTTTGAGAATGCAGAAAGTTAGTAAATTTAGAATTACTACCATTTGCGCAACAAAAACTACTTCAGACCTTGGCAAAGTTACATTGTTGCAAAACTTCTATGATTTCTTTTCACTGTTTGTCTCGTTATAAACAAACGCTGTTACTAATGTTGCGCCAGGTTCATCTACTGCTGTTGTTGCTTCTGACATTTGATAAACTATTTATTCTACAGAATGTGTTAGACTTTTTCTCTCTGTGAATGAAGCTTGTAAAAAATTGAATTAGTTTTGAGAACAGTAAAAAATTTCATAACGTGTGAAATCTCTATCATTTATGTCGTGCATTTCTAGAACAAAGTTTGCTGGGATATTTGCAGTTTTTTCGTAGTACATTATTTTCTTCACAGTATCCTCTTTCACAATCGTCTTAATCTCATCTGGCAATTCACTGCTGTTTAGATCCATCTGAACTCCTGGCTGACGTTTTGGTACTAAGACTAGTTCGGGAAGATATACTCCTCGCTTGCTGGCTAACATTTCTGATAAACTTGAATCTCTGGAAGTATACAAATTGATCAATAACTGGAAAAAACCTCTTCAACGTAGACAACTCTTCTTCGGAAATTATTATTTGCTCCTTCCTTTGAACAATTTGGCCACTGCAATCAATACGCTCTATTCTCGTTTGTGAAATTTTAATATCACCCTCTGGAGTCATCCATGCACAAAGCATTGAATTTGGTGATAGGTATGTCTCCACTTTCGCTGATCTCTCGCTGTTGTTCATTTTTCAACCAATCATAAAAAACCTTGGTTTTCTTCAGGGCACAATGATTCCTGGAGTTGTAGTGTGGAATATGTTTATTGCAACTTGGATAATTTTTAAAATATAAGTTTTCAACCCGAGGACAGCCCAAATCATCTAGGTTTTCAATCTTTCGGTCCAAGTACTTGGCCAAAAATTCTGTCTTTTCTTTTCCTTTAGCGTAGAAAACGGCACCGGGATTTCTCAACACGAATTTCTGAAGTACTTGATTCAAGTTTATGTAAAGGTAATCACCGTTTTCCCAATGGAGACCGTGTAAATAATTTGTTAACCAGTTATAAGCTTTTTGTTCAAGCTTTGGTAGTATATTGAAATTCACTGGAGGTAGGAAAATGAGTCGATCGCTGTAGTCTGAAATTGTTATTGCTAATTCTTTAACCACAAAGGCGTTTTTCTTGTAACGAAAGCCTTCCACGTCAAGCACAACTGATCTCTCGCCTAGCATTCTAGTAAATGATAAACTTCTGGTTTTTTCAACTTAAAGAAAAGGCAGAACTCTATTCCACTCAAATGTCCCAATAAGCTGTTGTTACAGTTCCAGGGCAACATGTAACAGTACGTGGGACCCTGTTGATAAAATTCGTGTATAAATCCGGCCGCATCGTGCAAAATAGCGTGCAATCGTAAAATTTTGGAATTTTTTAAGTATTTGTCCAAGGAAGAGTTATCAATACCAATCAAGCCACCATAAGGTCTCAACTTAATTAAAAAGTCGTAGTTAAGGTTATCAGAACTAACAAAAAACAGAGAACATGCAGCTAGAAAATAGTTGCGTTGGTTAGAATTATAAGGATAAGTTTGTTTCAAAGACGTATAAATTTTGTGAATTTTTTTCAAATCAATAGGAGTTACTCTGCTTTTTTGCAATTTCATTGTTTATTTTTTCCAACACCTCTCCAACCTGCTGAATTTCAAGCCAGTGGAAATAAAAGTGACCTTGCAAATACCATTTAGTCTCATTAAGATAACGGTGGTAAATAATTAAATAAACCACCGGAAGTTTTTTGTATTTTGATAGCTTGTTGAAACATAGACGGATTTTTCTCTCCAAGTCTTTATCAACCCTTTTTGAGGTAAAATCAAACGAATAGTCAAATACGTTTTCATAATCAGCAAAATTCAAATCGCTCACAGTACCATACTGTTGTTTTGTAGAAATGCACCAAGAGATTTGTTGAAGCTCACTCAAATAAAATTGTTCTTTGAAAATTAACTCGTATTCTTTCTTTGAAATTTCCTTTGCCCTTTCGAAGAAGACGACGTAGCGTTCATTACTAAATTTGAAAAATGAGTTTTTTTTCTGCGGTTGAAAACACTCTTAATTGTAAATGTTCATTATCAAAATCTTCAGTACACCAAGTTCCCTCTAATTTCATTTTTCTTATTTCAAAATTTGACAAATTTATCATTTGGTATATTTTGCCCAGAAACGGCCGCCGCCTTTTGAGAGTAATTTCAATTTACTGCCTTTTCACCATAACATTTAGGTCAAGTTAAGGAATTAGTTTACTGCTGCCAACAGTTAAGCTACGCTGCCAAATTGGCCGGCGCATTTTTATTATATACCATAAAAGTCATTTCCCCGTTCACTAACACATTTCAGCTAGGTCGAAAGTTCATTTGCCCGAAACAAATATAACAATTAATATGATTCATATAATTAACCAGGACCAATAATTACGACCCCAAAAATTGGAATTAGAAAGAATTTTGTATCGTGTCCCTTGTTATTAAGCTAAACTTAGCAAGATTCTAAGTAGGGGGTCTTCTGCTTTTTGGGTGGAAAATTTCTTTCGTTTACAAAATCCTAGAATAGGGTCCTCGAAAAAAATTAAGGACCCCTTTCCTAGGATTTTGCCTTACGTGAGGACCCCCCCTTAGGAAGGACCCCCCCTTAGGATCCGGGACATGATACAATACTACTAAACACGATACAATACTACTCCGGGACACGATCCGGGACACGATACAATACTACTGGGTGGAAAATTTCTTTCGTTTACAAAATCCTAGGATAGGGGTCCTCCAAAAAATTAAGGACCCCTTTCCTAGGATTTTTCCTTACGTGAGGACCCCCCCGCTAGGAAGGACCCCCCCCTTAGGATCCGGGACACAAAGAACAAGGAACGGTCAAAGAAATTGAAAGAACAAAAAATTAACAAAAGAAGGGTCCTTGTTGCGGAATCGGCTTTCCATTCACAAAATGCTCAGTATCCGGGTGACCAAAAACGCTAATCATACAATTTTCATATATAGAAAAATGCTACTAATACACTTTTCATGAAATTCCATAGGTACAGAAAACTGCATGAAATGTCTATGATAAGTGATTTTTCATATATGGAAATAGTATGACCAGATTTTTTCCATAAAATTAACTCGTATTCTTTCTGTGAAATTTCCTTTGCCCTTTCGAGGAAGACGACGTAGCGTTCATTACTAAATTTAAAAAATGAGTTTTTTTCTGCGGTTGAAAACACTCTTAATTGTAAATGTTCATTATCAAAATCTTCAGTACACCAAGTTCCCTCTAATTTCATTTTTCTTATTTCAAAATTTGACAAATTTATCATTTGGTATATTTTGCCCAGAAACGGCCGCCGCCTTTTGAGAGTAATTTCAATTTACTGCCTTTTCACCATAACATTTAGGTCAAGTTAAGGAATTAGTTTACTGCTGCCAACAGTTAAGCTACGCTGCCAAATTGGCCGGCGCATTTTTATTATATACCATAAACGTCAATTCCCCGCTCACTAACAAATTTCAGCTAGGTCGAAAGTTCATTTGCCCGAAACAAATATAACAATTAATATGATTCATATAATTAACCAGGACCAATAATTACGACCCCAAAAATTGGAATTAGAAAGAATTTTGTATCGTGTCCCTTGTTGTTAAGCTAAACTTAGCAAGATTCTAAGTAGGGGGTCTTCTGCTTTTTGGGTGGAAATTTTCTTTCGTTTACAAAATCCTAGAATAGGGTCCTCCAAAAAATTAAGGACCCCTTTCCTAGGATTTTGCCTTACGTGAGGACCCCCCCTTAGGAAGGACCCCCCCTTAGGATCCGGGACACGAAGAACAAGGAAAGGTCGAAGAAAGAACAAGGAACGGTCAAAGAAATTGAAAGAACAAAAAATTAACAAAAGAAGGGTCCTTGTTGCGGAATCGGCTTTCCATTCACAAAATGCTCAGTATCCGGGTGACCAAAAACGCTAATCATACAGTTTTCATATATAGAAAAATGCTTCTAATACACTTTTCATGAAATTCCATAGGTACAGAAAACTGCATGAAATGTCTATGATAAGTGATTTTTCATATATGTAAATAGTATGACCAGATTTTTTCCATAAACCCAAAACATTGATTTTTTAAAATTTAATTTCCCAAAATTTTTCGGTTGTGTTTGTAATCGAACACAAGTGCAGAAACCTTGGTTACTCGAAAGTACACTAACCAAAAGTTTGACCGTCTGGTAAAAAATAATGCATTGGAAACTGCCAGAAATGTCTTATTTTTGTCTTATACAAATGGTACGAAAGAATTAAACCTGTGCGCTTTGGCAAAAATTTTCAAAGATGATTTTTTTCAAAGCTTGAGTTTTAGTTATTCATGGATTGATTAAGGCATACATAAAAATGCCATACAAAATGATTAGGTGGTTTTGAACCAAATTATCCTGAAAAACGGAAAAAAAACTCCATTTTTGTGTATCCAGGACTACTTTATGAACACAATAAAAAATAGGATTTTGCATTTAAAAAAATTAGGAAAGTTTTTGTTTCAGTACAACATTTGTTTTGCGGTTGAAAAAATGTTTAAAAAATTTATTAAGTGAAGCGACTTAAAAAATATAGAAAAAAAACTTTTACACCGGCTTTTTTGCCAATACACGAAAAAATGTCTTTGAAATTTGATGATTTCAAGTTAGTAAACTGTATGAAATTTGTATAATTCGTATTTTTTCATAGACCCTTTTTTATGGAATTGTATTCAAAGCTTTTTTGGTCTAAGGTCTAAAGATGTCAAACCGGGTCTGGCCTCGTAACGATCAAGATTGACTTTCTTATCCCAAAAAATCGAATTCACTTACTTGACGAAAAGTTTTCACAACCTAATTTTAAATGTTTTGTTTGGCTGGTTGTTTTCAAGTCGTCTGCGATTTAATGAGTTCTAATTGTGAGACCTAAAACACGTTAGAAGTCTCGATTAGACTGCAGTAGAATCATGTCTGGACAGGCCTTGATTTCGCATCGATCTTGTCGAAAGAATCTACTTTAGCTTTTTTTGACTTGAAGTTTAATTTTACCTCCCAAGGTATAATGATTACGAAAGACGAAAATCTTTAAATTGAAATCATTAATTTTTTGCTTACAGCCAGTAAAATGTTGGTGCATGTTGGAGACTTCAGAAGTACAGAAACCTTGAAGAAAGAGTTCAAGGTCAGAGAAGTTTTCACACACCATGATTTTCTTGGCAGGTGAATTTTGTTTTTGGTTTTTCTATTACATTTTTATCAGACTGATTGGTAGGTGTAAAATTATGAAGCGAATGCCAAATTGATCAAAATTATTCAAATTAGTTTTCTTAAAAAAAGCTAAAATTTTCACCAAAAGCAAAATGCTATTTGAGTTATTACCGATGTGGTTAACTCATAGAGTAATTTCGGATAGGGTACACCGTCTGCTCGTCACGCTATCTTATTTTCGGCCGGATAGATTCGTGCAACTTCTTAGTCTAATACCGATCCTAATCTTACTCTTATACTATCTAGTCTCAGGTTGTTTAACTAGTCTCTGCTAGGCTCAATAGATCTAGGGTATGCTGGTTTATTGCGGCTGCTGAAGTCCTTTTGGAGAGGCAACTAATTTCTATGTTAAATTCAAATCTCTCTGGTGCTGAAATTACAAGTAATTTCAGCACTTACAAATAAGTGGGTTGTTAGTTAGATGGATCATGATTGGTTAATATTAAATACTTTACAGTGGTAAAATATCTAATTTATCCAATCATAAAATGTAGTTTAGATCAGGTTCCACCCATCCGGGTTTTATAGAGTTTTTTAGAATAGTTTTTCTGCAATTCAAAGGATGGATGATGGACGTTGGTATTTGGCGAACATCATATTTCTTCTGGGTTCTCCTTTTAGAGAAGTTCCAGGATCAATCGTTGTGTCTTCTCATGACAACGACTGGGTTTTCGCAACAAACTCAAATCTGATTCCAGAATGGTTGGCTATGACAGGTTTTTCTGTTTCATGTAGAGAACTTCTTTTGTGTTTGACCTTGTCTGGGAATGGCGTGGAGATTGTGCGTGGAGGGGATGCCTGGTTACTCGGATATGTACGTATACTTGAACATCGAGGTGGTCATTGGTCTAGTTCAATGAAGTCCTTTTCTGCGAGGTCAAGTCGTACTCTAAATCCTTTGAGTTGTGATTGTGGACGGCATATTGATTGTGATTGGCCAGTCGTTTTCGAGTGTAGTGGGGTCATTTTGTCTTTGGATGTTCGTCTTTGGTGTTGTATGCTGATCTATATACTGCAAAGTGTAATTTACATTGTATAAAATTTTTATTAGTTCGGTGTTTTAGTTATGATTTTGGTTAGTTGTTTTCACAAAAGCTTTTTGTTTTAGTTCGGTTATTTTGAAGAGTTACTCACCCTTGAGTACCTCTTATTAAAAATAGAAGTGTGGTCACAAAGCGTGGATGTAGCGCGGTGGGTTAGGCCGGCTATAGAGCATGCTCAGGACGTCCTCTCTGGTGGGTTAGGCCAGGAGTGGGAGTATGATTTCGTGCGGTTTCTGTGAGAGGTCCTGTTATGTGATAACTTTTTATATTGGGTTTATTGTGGTTTTTCTTATGTTTCGTTGGTTGTGTCCTTTTTTTCAAAAATCAAATTGTTTTTGGTATGGGTTTGTCTTTCGACTTTTTTGTGTTTTATTATTTCTTTCTTAGACTTTATGATAGTCTTCAAAAGAATAAATTATCCAGTTTTAAACTGGGTTTATCCGGTTTGGGTACCGTTGGTTTCCTTTTCTTAGTCATGCTGTTATTTTATGATTTGTGGTGTTTAGTAAGCTGCATTCGTTAGTTTTGTTTAGTATATAATTCCTTTCCAACCGGGTTAAAGGAAAGTTTGAAACGTGTTATCGTGTGTTAGAGTTGTTGAGTGTGAAAGCTTGAAACTTAAATTTATTATTTAAACAATTCTTCGTGGGCGAGCTGTGCGAGTTTGGATAGAATTTTTGTGCGAGTGAATGGAAATATCAAAAGGTTAGTACTGCATTTTCTTCTTATCAATTTACTACATAGAATTTCAATTTTACTGCTAGTTTTGGGGAAAAATTAAGTTAAAAATTTTCATCATTATTAGAATTACTGCTTTTGAGGGAATAATTTATAAATTAATTTACTACATTGGTATGATTTTTATTGAATTTATCTAGTGCAAAATATTAATAGAGTTTTGAAGAATTTGAAGAAGTTTTCTATTTTTTATTTTTCTTTTGTGTTTTTTGAAGATGATCGTGGGATGAAGACTAAAAATCTAAATAAGACATGGATAAGAATGGTTAGTATTTATTTTAAATTTATTAGTGAAAAATATAATAAATTATACTTACCTGTTAGTCGTCGGGGAAAAAACCGTGGGGGAAGATGTCGTGGATTATGTCGGAATTTGTTAGTAATTTTGCTAGTATGCGAATGATGTTTTTAGTTTGAAGCAGTGGCCAAAGCAATTGAAGTGCTTTAATAGTTTTTAGTTCTTCAGTGCCAACTGCAAACTCATAAGGTGTGTTTTGGATTAGATTATATAATTTGTGATTATATTTAGTGTTGTGGATGAATTCTAATATCGGGATTTCTATAGGTTGAACAAATTCGTGTGGGATAAGGAAGGGTCTGGATTCTTCTGCGTTGAAGGTCTTCGTGATGGGACAAAAAAGATACATTTGGATTATGGGATCATAATTGCGAAGAATACCGTGAAGGTTAGTATCTTTGATGCAATATGTGAAGTTAAGAAAAAATGGTGATGTGTATTTAGAGTTAATAAACTGAAATCGGTGGTGTGGTTGTCTTGATGGAGTGTGTAGGTCAAAGTGATTTTGTATGAAGCGATAATATGTATATGTGTGGGTTTGTTTAGTGCGTAACATGATGTCGTGTGAGCAGTGCAAATCGCGTTCTTGTGGTGCAAGGAAATTGAAGGTTAGTGAAAATAATTGAAATTTTTCTTTAAAACTTTCGTAAGCTTGCATGTCGGTTAGTGCTTCAGAAATGATGTGGTCGAATTTGCGATCAAATATATTGAGTGTAAATACATATGGTGTTTTTATGAAGAGTTTTTCTATGATTTGTGGGTTAGCGAAACGATCATCATCTAAAAATTGGTCTTGGTTAGTTCGGATGATGTTGTGATCGTAATATTCTAGTGTGTATTCGTTAGCACGGGGTGCAGTGTATGTTTTTAGTGACTTTTTCTATCCTATATAAGTAAATTGTCTATGTGTTAGTGGTGTGGTGAGTCTATATAGCATATTTTGATTTCTCTCTATATCGATGTGAGTATTAGATAAAGGTAGGCAAAGGGGGTTAGTAAAATGATAATATGATGTCCAATGAAGTGTAGGCATTAAAACTTGTTCATCTACAAAACTTCGTGTGTCGTTAGTATTGTTAGGGGTGTTCAAAGTATACTGTGGAAATGAAGGTAAGGTGATTGCTAAAAATTCTTTCGTGTTAGTGTGATTTGGATGATCAATATATTCACGGGCTGTTCCTGGTTTTGTTGGAAATGGATGGTTTGGGAATTATCTTTTGAAAGTGCGATAAGCTCTATTAGTGCTATTTGATGATTCGGTGGATGTGGATGATGGTGCTAATGATGCGGTATAAGCTGAAGAGGGTGTAGGGGTAGGTGGGTTTGATGATTCTATTGTGGATGAAATCTGATTTATAGTGGGGTTTTCAAAGTGGAAGGGTTGTTGTTGTAGGGTGATAAAATTATCTAATTCTTGGGAGATTTGGGGAGAATCTGGAGAATTGGATGATCGGTCTGAATGAAATGAAGAGTAGGTTGGGGTGACTTGTGAAGCATAAGAGGGTGTAGAAATGGATGGGAGTGGGTTATTTGGTGGGATTGGTTGAAAAGGGGGTTTTGAAAAAACTGAGGGGTTGGTTTGAAAATTAGTGGATGGAGATGGTTCAGAGTCTGCAAATTCATCAGGGGTTTCAATATTTGGGTTATTGAGTTGTGAAATGGAGTATAAAACTGAGATATGTGAATTAGTGTCTGAATTCATGCCTGATGTTACATTATTGGTTGGAAAATCGGGTGGCGGGAAAGCAAAAAGTGGAATTATTGTAATTGGAGTGTTGAGGTTGGTTGGATGGGAATTTGAGCGGTGTAGGGATCCAAGTTGTCGGCTCATCGTGGGCTAAAAAAGTTATTATTTTGAGACTGAAAAGCAGTGGTATGGGGTTGTTCTATAATTTGTTCATATGTATTTTCATCTAGTGACTGATGTGTCATTATATGTTGAATGGGGCTTTGTGATATGGTTGATCTAAAATTTGGATTATGTGTTATTGCTAAGTTTCGAAAATTTCGTGGGATTAGGGATAATGGGTGGTTATGTGGTAGGGGTGGTAACTGTGGTGCTGTAGGCGTTATTTCTACATTGTTGTGTTCTTCGTCATATGCGTTCTGTCTAGTTGCTATTTGTGTGTTGTATTCTTTTATTTGTGCGTCTAAAAGAATTTTGTTTATTGATGATGAAAAAATTCCAAAAAATCCTGCAAATAGTATGCGTGCTACACTTGCTTGTCTATTTACTTGTGTGTGTATAGCGCATGTGTTATAGATTCCATTTAAAAGTGAAAAAAGAAATCCTATAAAGTTAAACATTGCGTATAAAATAGTTAATTTTTCTAAGATGTAATAGAGCCATCCTAGAAAATCAAGAATTTCATTTTTGAGTGTAACAAAGCTGAAAATATTTATAGGTGATATATCTTGTGGTCGGTATTTTTCACCGTTTAAATATATATATTCTTTAATGTCTTTAAAATATCCGCTATAGTCTTGTGTATAAATATCTGCAAATCCTGCGGTTTCAGCAAGTTTGCGTAAATTTTGGTCAATTGATTGTCTTTGTATAGTGTCCATTTGTGTTAATAATTCCTGGAATTGTTGTGTTCTAATGTGATGTTGGATATCGGATTTTGAATAAATTCCAATTGACTGTAGGTCAATATTTGGGTTTCGAGTAATAGCTCTAATGCTTTCAGGTGAAAATTTTTTGAGTGATTGCATTAATGTGGGATATGGGGTAAGAAGGTAATATTTATCTTCATCAGGGTTTAGTTGTACTACATTGTGGCTGTTTTCTGATCCACATGGGACTGCGGTATCCCAGAAATAGGTTCGTCTTGAAAGTGTGTCAACGAAATGTACTTTATTCTTATAAAAGATAGGGATTCTTTTATAGCATCTTTTATCTTCGAAAACATGTAGTGGTGATACTTTTTTGCTACAGGTATAAAACCATAAAATGTTTCCTTCATAGTCTAAAAAATTTGATCTATTTCCTGATAGTAAATATCCTGCGTAGGGTATTTTTAATACTGCTAGTGCAAGTGATTGTAGGATTTGTGTCCTTTCTAATTCGCATAGTTGGTGAAGGGTTTCTAATTCAGAGAGTGACATTTCTTGAAAAATTCGGCTAATTGTATAGTCTAGTTTCATATCTAAGTGAATATCATAGTGGATATTACCGAAATATGTACTATTCATTAGTGATAGTTCTTGTAAACGTGTGCTTCTAGTGTCATGGGGCTTTAGATGTCCACCAGGTTGACCTTTACTTTTTTGAAAATCAACTGGTATGTATGACGTTCCTTCGTTTATAGGGTGACTTGTGGCGTATGGGTCGATTTTTACTTTTCCAGTGGTCATGTCGAATCCTTTTTTCTATTCAACTAATATTTCTGAGTATTGTGTTTTGTGAAGTGGATTTCTGTATTTACATGCAAGTTCTGTTTCTTGATATATTTGAAAACGTGTTAATTTATTTTCTATATTGTGTATGTTTCTAAAATTAGAACTTTGTTTTCGTGATGGATGTACTTGTTCATATGGGATTGATTGTATAAAATATTTTTCGTGAAATTTTATCATACGAGCGTGTATTTTTGCTACTTGAAATGTTGTACATGTGTCTTCGGGGAACCAAACAATTGTTGCTTGTGTTCGTGTTGTAGGGTCACAATAGCCTTGGTCGTTTTTACAAGGTAATCTAATTCCTTGATAGATCATTGTGTTGTCTGATAAATCGCGTGTGAGTTGTATTTTTTCGAGTTGTATTTTCCAATCGAAAAACATTATTTCTTGATATCCTTTATTTTTCGTGTCTGCTTTGCAGTTTGATGGATCATTTATACCAATATGTGGTATCCAGTGTTTATCGTGTATGTCATAAGTTAATCTTCCGTGTGCGCCGTTGTATGGGTATTTTTCATCTAATTTTATATGTCCTTGATATCTTTCAAGTTCTGCTTGATGTACAGAATCTGCAAAAACTTGGAAATTTACTAATTTTCTATCTGTGTTTTTATTTCTTGTGATATTTAGTCTGAGTAACTCGTTTTTACAATCTTCGGGATTGAGATGCAATAGTCGATCGATATTACTCTGGTAGAATGATTCGTGGTCAAGTCGGTTTTTATTTCCATTTGAGACTTGTGAACAATGTACTTTCTTTTCAGAAAATGTTGCTGTGAATTTATATCCTATGACTGTTGTTGCTCGGGCTTTTGAATAAAGTGTCGCTATTACATTTGTAGTTTCTATAGCTTGTGGTTCTGTTTCGCATTGTGATACTTGATTTATTGCATATTTGTGTAGTGTTTTTTGTTCATTTTCTTCACAATCGTAATGTTTTACTAATAAATCTTGGGGTCCTGTGCGGGGGGAAAGGTTTATGTTCTGATTGGAGATTATTAGAAAAAAGAGTTGAAGAAAAATTAATATTTTTAGAATATACATGTGTATGATATTCCTGAGTATGGGTTATAAAATGTGATGTAACCAATTGTCTTTTTGGTATATCTGTCGTATTTGTATATTACTTCAGTTGTTATAAATGGTGGTGGTAGTGATTGAGCTGTTATATTAGGCGGGTTTAATGGGTAGGGATGTTGAGTAATGTTGTTTAGTTTAACTGTTATTTCAAATTTTAATTGTAGACTATTTTGTTGGAGGATTTGGATGTTATGATCACGAATGTCTTCGTGGATGTCTTGTCTATATTGTAGTCTATTTAGTGCCCAGTTATGGAGTCGGTGTTGTCCAAATAATGGTGGAGGTGCTGTGAATGTATTCCAGTCTAGTCTTAAAGGAATATTTGTTGATGATTGTTCTCGATATCTAGCGTCGAGGTTATTTGGGAAATTTAAGTTAAAAGGCGTTGGTGAAAACTGGCTTGATGGTGTTGATGGTAGTGATAATGTTTCTGGTAGTGATGAGGATGTTGTTGTATCCGTAGAAATATCTATTGGATCATTGATTATATTTGGTTCATCTTGTGTGAATGATTGTGTTGTCCAATATGGTAGTCGTGATGTTTGGTTTGGGGGGTTAAAGGGATTTTCACGTATTTGTTCAGATGTTGGTGTTGAACCTAAGTAATCTGAGGGTAGGTTTGAGGTGCTACGTTGTGAAAGAAGCGTAGGGGTTTCTGGTAATATACCAATGGGGTTTTCTGGAGTAGTTTGTGATGGGGATTGAGGTATATCAAAATGAACTCGGGGAGTTTGAAAATTTTTGTTTCGTCGAGGATGTATAATTTGTCTATTTATTTCGACTGTATTTTGATTTTGACTAAGATTTCGTATTCTACTTAATTCTTGTGGTAGTGTTGGGTATAACTTGTGGTAGTGTTGGTTCACTTAAAGGTGCTTGTCGTTGAACTGGTTCTAGTGGTTCAGATGAATGTGCGTGTCGTTCTTCAAAGGTATATGGGTTATCTTGAAAGGAAATTCGTGTAGATGTTTGGGGGTTTTGGGTAGTTGAAGATGGTGTTGGGTTATTTTGGGATGTTGTCGGTGAAGACTGACTGTTTGATTGTTGGTTAGCAATTTTTGATGGTTTTTTATTTTTTCTTTTAGTGGAAAAATTTATGTTTATCATAGTATTCTTCTAGAAAAAGAATTAGAAGGATTGTTGCTAGGGCGAATGTGATGATTGCTTTCTTTATACATTTGCATATTGTCGAGATGAGGGATGATAGAAATGTTATAAAAATTACAAATAGTAAAAAAATATCTGTTCTACTAAAAATGGTTCGTATCATTTAGATAAGTTTTGTGAATCGTACCTGTGGATATAGTCAATAGCTTTCAAAAGTTGGAGGTATAGTTCAAATAGGGAATAGAAAATTTAAAAAATATTGCAAAAAATGATTAAGATTATTACAAAAGATTCAAAGGTATCAAAAAGAAATATTATTAAAAGTTTAAATATCGTTAAAAAGTTTATGAGAATGTTAAGAATTATGTTGACTGGTCGAGAGAAGAGCATTTAAGAAATGGCTTCTCGATCGAATATTTTTTGGTGTTTGAGGCAATTTTCAAGTGTGGTCGAATTATTTATTGGTTTTTTGACAAGTGGGTTGAGTTTTGTGAAAAATTGTTGGGGGCAAATTTTATGGTGATGGGGAGGTCTTTTTTTCTTTATTTTTATTTGTCAAATGATCTGGGGTATTTTTGAGATTTTTATACTTTAGGCTAATTAAAATGGTCGTTCTTTTACTTTAGGCTAATTTAACATATTTGTTTTGGGGGTATTTGAGGTCTGAGTTGGGGAAATATTGTTGATTTTTGGGTTATTAGATAAGAGAGGATTATGATATTATGGTGATATTTATTTTAGTTGTCAAGTTGGAGTGGTTTGCTTATTTTTGACCTGGAGGTCGTAAAGTTATAGTTATAGATATGCCTGGAGTTTAATATCGTTCGTCTAGTTGGTTTGTGTTAGATTTAAAGAAGGTGACGGATTGGATGAATCCTATTGGCTAATTTTGATCTAGAGTCGCTGCGTGTTTGTCAGCATGTTATCTTGAAAATTTAAAATTCAAAATATTTCAGAGGTGCAAAGATTATGAAATATGAAATTAAAGCTGCTTTTGAAATTCGACTTTGTTTAACATTTTAGATTGTGGGATGAATGTTTTATAGTTTTTACGTGGTTGGTTTCTAAGTCGTGATGACTCTCTATGTTCTGATTTGTCGATTTGTTCTTGGGGTATTATTTTTTCGGTCAATTTTCTATTTTTTCTTTCTTTTTGAGGTATATTTTGATCTAGCTTTTTTGTATTGTTTTTCGTTGTAGTGGATTTTTTATTTTGGTTTTCGAGTTGAATGTCGTGTTGTTCCTTTGTTTCATTCTCCGTATGTGGGTTATTTTGAATAACTTTTAAACCTGTGAAAGAATATAATTGAGTTAGTTCGCGTAGTGCGTATTCTTTTGGGTAATAAGGTAATAGATTGTTTCGATGTTGAACAGTTTCTTTTTTGTCTGAGTCGGTGACATCAGTGGGTTTGGCAATTATTTGGTATGGTCCTCTACGAAGGGGTTGTAATTTTTTAGAAATTCCTTTTTGAGTGTTAAAATTGGTTATTAAAACAAATGTTCCAATTTTTAAATCGGAGGCTGGTGTAAAGCGTGAATTTATTTGTTCATTAATGTTTTGCCTTTGTAACAACTTTTTTGTTACTTTTTGGTAAATTTCATTGTGTTTTTTATCTCTGTTTAAAATCCATTTGGTGTGTGTACAGGAGGCTAATTTAAGAATTTGTGGGTGATGAAAATGATCTTCATCGTGTGTGTGTAAAGGTAGGTTATAACAAATTGAGTCTTTTTTCGGTTGACAATGACTTTGTGCATTTTTATGAGAGTTTGCTGTAAACATAATTGGTTTGCGTGGCTTTTGATTAAAAACCATTTCATATGGTGACATTCCTAGAGTTGTCGTGATTTGTGAATTATATGCTAAGGGGAATAGTTTTACATATGCTGACCATTCGGTGTATTTTGCATCATTTCCATTGATGATACATCTAAGATATTCTTGTAGTGAACGGTTCATACCTTCGACTAAGCCGTTTGTCCAAGGTGCGTGAGATGTACGTGGTTTGTGTTTGATGTTATATAAATGACATAGTGTGATGATTTCATTATTTATGAATTCCGTACCGTTGTCTGTGACTAAAATTTCTGGTAGTCCGAATTTGGCTATCCAGTGTTCATAAAGTGTTGTGTAAGCGTAATAAGCGGTACAATGTGGTACTGGGTTAAGTGCTACATAATGTGTAAATGCGTCAACAATTACCATAATGTAGGAGTTTCCTTCGGATGATGGTGAAATTGGTCCTTTTGTATCAAATGAAATACGGTGGTTAAACTACAAACTTTGTCCTTTAAAATCTTGTTTATGTGCTAGTTGTTTTTGATTTGGATAAGGTTTATTTAGCTGACATACTATACAATCATTGCATAGTAATTTTATCCAAATTGGTGCATTTGGAAAATAAAAGTTTTGTATGAAATTTGAATATGTTTTCTCTGATCCAGAGTGTCCTTTAATGTTTTGTGTATGTGAGATATTAAAAGCTATGAGAATCATACTTAAAGGGAGACAGGGAACTGTAGATTCATTTAATTTGTATTCTAGGAGGTCTGTGTTTTCATTAATTGTTGTATTATTAAATTTTCGAAAATATCGGAGGAGTGTTTTATTTCCTAATATTGTTGTATCTGCCTTTACGGGTTTAGTTTTTTATTTGTGCCATGATTTTAGTTGTCTAATTATTGGGTCAAGGTTTTGATATTGTTTCAAAGTATTAATTGTAATTTTATCTGTTGGGGGGAGAAAAATGTTTTCTATTTCTAATTTAGATAAAGGAATTGTATCAAGTGGGTCATGAAAGTCAAAAACTTGATTTATTGTGTATTTTGAGTCGTTTGTTTGCGGTCCTGATAAATTTATTTTATCAGTTAGATTTTTTTTTTCAATTAACGGAAAAAGGTCTTTTTTATGCGGATGTTGTTTTACTCTTTTTTGTTGGGTGTTATTTTTTATCCATTGTGAATATGGAATTGGTTTAAAAGTTGATGTTCCAAGTAGATCAACTTCGTAGTGGTTATTTTGGCAATCTAAATAAAGTGGGAAGTGTTGTAAAGTATTTATTTGTGATTGTTCAACGTCAGTTTTTACTGCATATTTGCATTCTAGTCGGGCTGATGTTTCGTTTTCCGCAAGGTATAATTTTATATTTTTGGGTATTTCAACTGTAGTCTTACGTGTAAGTAATTCAGGTGGTGTATTTCGACTTAAAGTGTCTGGTAATGCAAAATTTTTTCCTGCTGTCCAAACTATATGTAAGTTTGGGAATTTCATTAGAATTAATTGAAATCTATAAACTCGGTGATTTGGATTAGATTTTTGTGTAAAGAGAAAAATGATTGGTTTGTGATCTGTGAATAGAACTATTGGATGTTTTGATCCAAGTATTAGAAATTCATACTCTGTTAGTGAATATATTATGGCTGTACATTCTCTCATTAGAGTTGAGAGTCGTAGCTCTGCTTGAGTGAATAATCGAGAATTTGCTGATATAAGATTCATTTTGTTTGTGCCATTGTGTGATTGTAATAATGCTGCGCCGATGCCAAAATTCGAAGCATTGCACATTGCATAGAATGGTTGATTTGGGTCTGGAATTGTATTCGAAATTTGTTCAGTCAAGAGTTTTTTAATTTCTTCAAATCGTGTTTGATGTTCTGTGTTCCATTCAAAATTATTTTGTTGTCTAAGTATATTATAGAATGGTCTTAGGTATAGTTGCATTTTATAAACAAATTTGCTTAAAAAATTTAACATTCCAAGGAATTCTTGGATTTTCTTTTTGTTTGTTGGTGGTTGGAGCTTCTGAATAGCATCAATGCGTGATTTTAATGGAGTGATTGTTTTTCTTTCTATATTGTGTCCTAAGAATTTAACTCGTGTTAAAAAGAAGTGTGATTTATCGGGGGCGGCCTTCAGATTTTCGTTCTGAAGTATTTTGTGATAGTGTTCTAAAACATTAAACATTTCTTCTTTTGTCTGTGATTGCATAAAAACATCGTCTAGATAGGTGATTGCGTTTTTCTTTAGTATTAATGGTCTAAAAATTTTACTCATGAAAGCTGAAAAAGCTGCTGGTCCTATGGATATTCCATAGAATAGGCGGTTGAATTCATATTGCTGATTTCCGATAACAAATTGTGTTAAGCGTCGCGATTGTTCATCTAGTGGCATTTGATTATATGCACTATTCATATCGGCGGTTGTAAAATATTTTCCGTTTATTTTTGTTAAAATAACTTGTATTGGTTCAATGGGCCAATTGCATTTTGATTCGTCTATTAGTGAATTAAGATATCTAGCGTCAAGAACTATCTTTAATGATTCTCCTTTTGCTAGGATGATAACAGGGTTGATAAATGTGTTACCTTTTGGTTGTTCTTCTTTGTTTACTGGTGATATAATTTTGTATTGTTCTAAAATATCGAGTAATCTGTTCACTTTATCGTGTAAATGAATTGGTACTTTGCTTGCTCTTTGTTTTTTGAAAACTGCGTCAGGTTTTAATGGAAGATGTAGTGATGAACTGATTTTGCCAACATCAAATTTGGATGTTGCATAGACTGATGAATATTTTATTAGCTGTTTGGCTAACTTATCAAATTCGTCTTGTGTTATTTGTGAATGTTGGAAATTAAACATTGTTAAAAATTTCTGTTGATCCTCTGTATAGTTATTTATGTTGAATGTAGGTTTGAAATATGGGGTTTTTGTGAATTAATCTGTATTTCTTTTTTCATTACTTATTATTTTATTTATGGATAATTCTTCATTAAGAATTGTTGATTGACAAATATCTAATAATTGGAGTATATTATTTACGCGGTATGCTTTTTCGTGCATTGGTGATATCGTAGCGTTGGTTTCGCAATATCCTAAAAGTCCTAAAGGTGATGTTACTTGATACGGTGTATTGTTGTATACATGTAACGAAATAATATCTGAATTCGAATTTTTCAAATATTTTATGGATGAAATTGTGATTTTGAAAAATTTATGGATAGGTTTGAATTCAAAGTCTGACATATAGAGTTGTTGTTTATTTTGTTTTTTATCATATTGGTGAAATTGTTTTATTGAGAAATTATATATGTTTCCTGATAGTGGTTTCAGGTGTTTTCTTTGTTGGTTATATATTGGATAAAATTTTGAAAAGAATGGTGGTTGTTTATTTAATCTTTGAAAAAATGTTAGGGATGTGTCTTTTGTTTTTGTGTATTTATCTTTGATTAGTATTTTACTATTCAAAATGTTGATTGTTGGTATATATTTAGATATAAATGGTTTTCCAATGATATTGTGTTTAATATCAGTGATATGAAATATTTGTTTAAATGGTTTATTTAAAATTTTGTTTTGCTCTATTGTTCTTGTGGGGAGAAGAAATAATTGAATTTTTCCATAGTTTACCAATGTTGATCCTTGTGGTGTTGCTAGTTTACTGGAGGTTTCAAGAGGTGTTAGTTTTGGGTGTAATGTTTTTATCTCATTCCATGTGGGAATGTTTATTATGTTTGATTCTGCTCCTGAATCAATCAAAAAATCAATTTCAAGATCTGGTGGTTGAAATTCTTTGTTTCTTGGACTTTCTAAAAGAAATGGTATTGTCCAAATTTTTTCTTTGGGTTGTTCTTTTTGTATATTTTGATAGATGTGATTTGTATTCAAGCATTTTGTTTTGTCATTTTCATTGGATTTAGTTAGTTTCTTGTGCCGTTTGTGTAGTATGGATGGGTTCAATATAATAATTGTGAAGGAGTTCTAATTGATTTTCATATATATGTGATGAAAAAGGTTGTTCATATATAATAGGTTCGTAGTCATTTTCGACTGCTATCATATTTATGGAGATAGTGTTTTCTGTATCACTTTCTGAATCTGATGATCCACAGTTTATCTGATTTAGTTGTAGTTCGTCGTTTACTGTGTTATCAATACCTGGGGGGTCTGATGTTGTTTCTGGATTTGATTGTACTTGATTAATATGTCTTTGATGTTTAGGTGTACAACTTCTGTGGCGATTGTTAGAATTATTATAATAGTTATGATTTCTGTGTGGTGATTGGGAATAATTTCTATAACGATTATTGTAACTTGAATGTCGATTTTATGAATTATTTCGTGATCTGTTTTGATAATTATTGTTTGGTCTGTTATAGTTTGATCTGTTATATGAGTTATTCCTTGATCGATTGTTCGGGCAATTCTGATTTCGATTGTTCGAATAACTTCTATTTCTATTATGTGAATAGTTTCTGTTTCTGTTATATGATGAGTTTCGTGATTGATTATTGGAATAGTGTTTATTCCTTGGGTTTGATTGGGAACTGGATCTAGAAACAAATTGTGTTGCATTGGAATTTGATCTTGAATAGTTATTTCGACAATTTGATTGATTATAATTATTTTGTGAATAATTCTGTGTATTTCTTCGTTCTGGTGATCTTCCTCTATAACTTGAGTTATATGGTGATTGGTTCCTTGAGTAACTGGTGTTGTTCGGAAGTGGTTTTCCTGAACTGTTGTTACTGTATATGTTTTTGTTTGGTAAATTTTGATCTTTTTTCATAAATTGATAGAATGATTTGTTTGGTTCTCTATGTTTTTGAGGTTTGTTCTGGTTATCTTGTTGTTCTTGTCTACATTCAGAGATACTATGTCCGTATCGTCGGCAATAATTACACCATTTTTTAAAAGATGGTTTGCTTTTAAAGTTTGGGTGTTTTCCATAAATATTGAGTATTTCAGTGATTTTTTCAACGAGGTCTGTATCTGAATCCTGTATATGGTTGATATTTGTGGTATTTGTTTCGATTCGGTTAACATATTGTAATTTCAGATTTTCTGTTTCTTCAAGTTTCATTGTGATTTCCGCTTGCTCTAGTTTGTCTACTAGTTTTCGAAAATCTAAATCGGGCTCTCGAATTGAGGAGGGATGGGATGCTCTCTTTTTTATTGCTATTTTCCTTAATTGAGGTGTTAAGGTCATCATTAAGATTTCTGTCATTTTTGTGTTTTTATAGTCATGTGTATTTAATGAATATGCTTTTCGAACTAGTGTTTCGATACGTACTGCTAATTGTTTGATGGTTTCATTTGGTAATCTGCGAATTTCATTACATAAAACTCTTTGTTGTTGTTTATTTCTCTCGGAGTCAAACATTTTTGAAAATTCTTGTGTGAATCTTTTCCAATTTGATTTTATTTCTATAGGCAATACTGAAAACCATTTTTGGGCTGCGCCGTCTAAGGTTGTCTGTATCAACGCTGTGCGTCGATGTATCCAATTTTGATGTAGTGGCGTATTAATTGGTTCAGGTCCTATATTTAAAATCAAATTTGCTGTCACTGCATTTAAATAATCTTCTACAGAATATTCAGGGTCTGTTCCTGTGAATACCATTAAAGGTTTGTTTGATGTTATTGATGATCCACCCATAAGGTATGGATTCATTGTCATTTGTAATGATTCTGCGGCATTTGGCATTTGTGAAAAATTTGAAAGTTGATTATTTGTTATTTCGTGTTGTTGAAGGTAATATGGGAGTGGTATTTCATTTTGCATTTGTGTTGGTTGATACGAGTGTGTGATCATTGGGTTTTGTGGCTGAATTGGTTGAAAAGATTGTGTATTAATTGGGTTTTGCATTTGTATTGGTTGTTGATTTTGTGTATCTATTGGGTGTGGAGAAAAAATTCTATGATTTGTATGTGGTTTCTGTATTCTTTGTCCATGGTATTTTTGATTGTATGGTGCAAATATATCTGGTTGTAAATAATCATCATCAGAGGATAGATAATCCGTTTGATGAGATGCTTGTTTTTTATTTTTATTCTGTTGAAAGAATGGATAATTTTCACAACGATCCTGTGGAGGATGTAAATTAGTTTGAAAATTTACCGAGTTGGTTGTTGTCATTGGTTTATCCCAATATTGAGATCTTATCTGATTATGATTTTTTTTTCGTGGGGGATAGTTTGTTTTTGATGAATGTGTGTAATTATAATTGTGTTCCGCAAAAGTGTTTCTTGTGAATGTTCTGCGTGTTTTTGACGGTATTGTCATGGGTCTATATGTTTGATAATCCATTTGTGGGTATTTTGGAGCAACCGAAGATTTAACGGTTGATTGTAAGGTTACCTGTGCTAGTGAAGTGTTTGTGTTTCTTGGTGTTGTTAAATTTGGACGTATCGGTGAAATACTTTGTTGTGTAGTTGTTGTTGTTTGGACGATTTCTTCATTTGTGAAGTGTGATGGTGTTTGAAAATCTTGTTGAGTGAGGTTTCTAGTTCCATTTAGGTTTTCATTGTGTATCACAGTCGAATTTAAACTGTTATTTCGCGTATCGGGTAAAAATGTATTGTAGTTTAATGGTGTTGCATCAATGGATAATGGTATTACCCTTACATAATCTCGTGCATAAGATATTGTACTTATTGCCTGACTTGAGATTGATTGTGGGATATTTATGGATGCATAATGACACCATTCGGGGTCCCAAACATAGTCTGATTGTTCTGTGATGGCGGTATCATCGTTTGAACTTTGGGGTCTGAAATTTTTTCTTGCTTGTGAAATTAAATCTATATTATGTGTGAAATAATCTATTATAAACCATGCCAAAAATTTTTGTAAGTCATGTTTTGTATGTTGTGAAACATCATCTTTAGTGAAATTTTCTTTAATTATATTTAGAAAAGTTGAGAATAGTGTGATTTCATGTCGTACCTTTATATGTTTGGATGTCTCTGTCGGTGAGACATTTGAGATTGGGGTTTCGTTTTCTAATATTGAAATATAACTATATATTATTGCAAAAACTTCATTGGTAAATATGGAGTTTGCTCTTTGTGAGTTATGATATTGTATGCTTTTTATATATTCTGAGAATACTTTTGAAAATTCTAAATCAAGATCGTCTGTTTGAATTACATATTTGCGGTGATTCGGGTTTGGTGAGCTGAATTCTATGGTGTAGATTCCGTATTGTTGTGTTAAGTTACATATATCTTTCAGATAGTGATCAATAATCTGTCTTTTTATTTTTACATCTGGGAACTCTGTTTTACATGGGCTAATTCCGGGTTCAAACAAATTTAAGAGAAAATTCTTGCAAAGATCATGCTGTCCTCTATTATCGGGTGCATCTACTAAGAAGGGGTAGATATCATCATCATCTGGACTATCTTCACTGGGAGTGTGTGTTTGGCTCATTTTTTCGTTTAATGACTGTTAATAGGTAATTATCGATGTGTCTAATTGGTTGATTCCAATTATACAAGTGTACTGGTTTGTGTTTATATTGCTTTTTTATTCTTCTTTTTCCTCTTTTTGATGAATTTGAGGTTGTTTCTGAATCTGAAAAATATAATTGATCGTGGATGGGGCAATTTCTATCTATAGATTCTTTTAATTTGTAAAGTTCGTCTAAATTGTTGGCTTCTGATTCTTAAAATGCGTTTCTATTTTTGGAAAATCTTTTTCGTGTTATTTGTCTTTGTTTGGTTATTATTTTCTTTTTTAGTGTTTGTCGTTTTGTTCTAATATATCCAACTGTTTGTGTATGAGGTGTGATTACAAGGTCATATTTTTTGTTATCTATTTCACAGTTGTGTAAAACGATTGTTTGTTTGTTTCCTAGATTTTTAAATGACATAAGGCTTAGGATGACGGATGCAAAAAGTTGTTAGATGATTTCTATTTTCTTAAATTGTTAGTCTTTACGATTTTTGGTTAGCTTAACCTGGGTCTATTTGTTCAGGGTTGGAGAGAAAGGTATATCGATTCCGAAGAATGATTTTTTACTTTCTCGTGGCTAATATAAGCTAAGGTGTTAACTTACTGAATCTTACTTAGGGGTAGTGATTGTGTTCAAGGGTTGGAGAATAGTAAATCGATCCACAAGGTTCAGTTATAATTAGAACGCGAGTAGTTCGTTAGATACTATTTTAAACTTACTAAGTCTAAGATTTATTCTGGGTCTGGTAAGAGGAGGGTTCAAGTGAAGGATGAATAACCGAAGGTTCTTCACTGTTTATCCTAATTTGAATGATTAGGTTTGTTCAAAAATTTCGATTAGTCTTGGGTTTGTTGAAAGGGTTGGATAGTGAATCGACGTTTGAGGTCGTTAGACACTGGCTAAGTGGGTGGGGCAGAACAAAATTGTTCTTTTTGATCCAAGGATAGGCCTTGATGATCAAGTTTTAAATTTAATTAAATAGAAAATTAATTAAGATCCAAGGATAAGCCTTGATGATCTGATTTTAAAATTAAGTGAATTTAAATTTAAAATGGTTTAAATTTATTTAAGAAAAAGATTTAGTGTTTTAATGATATTAGTGAGCTTATGATTGCTGTTATGTTTTAGGTGATGAAGCTGGGGCAACTGATGATTTTATGATTACTAACAGTTTATTGTCATGCTACTAATTTTTGTTTTGTTTTTCAATAAATATTTTCCAAACATGTTTTATATAATACTGCAGAATTTTAGGAAAACGATCTGAGATCTTTTTATCAATCGTTATTGTATATTAATAATTTTGTTTAGCGCCTGTAATGATCATGAAATTTTGACTTCAAAATGTTATGTTTGCAAATGAAAATCTAAATTCATTGCTAATAAAATTCTAAATATAAAAGTTTGTGTTGGCTTTTGCCGTACTATCATATAACTATATGGTAGGTTTCTACTTTGTCGTATGTCGTCTCTGGTTCGAGGTCTTCTTCCAATTCCGGGTAGTTCTGTTATCGTTCGGAATATTGGCTTTGATCTATTGAGTCGTAGAGACACTTCGATTAAATTATCGTTGTGTAACATTTTAAAAATGTTTTGTCTAAATTCTAATCTATTTTTGGTTAATTCTAAGCTATTAAGGTCTTGTTCGAGACTTATGGTCGCACCAGATGAGTTATTACCGATGTGGTTAACTCATAGAGCAATTTCGGATAGGGTACACCGTCTGCTCGTCACGCTATCTTATTTTCGGCCGGATAGATTCGTGCAACTTCTTAGTCTAATACCGATCCTAATCTTACTCTTATACTATCTAGTCTCAGGTTGTTTAACTAGTCTCTGCTAGGCTCAATAGATCTAGGGTATACTGGTTTATTGCGGCTGCTGAAGTCCTTTTGGAGAGGCAAGTAATTTCTATGTTAAATTCAATCTCTCCGGTGCTGAAATTACCAGTAATTTCAGCACTTACAAATAAGTGGGTTGTTAGTTAGATGGATCATGATTGGTTAATATTAAATACTTTACAGTGGTAAAATATCTAATTTATCCAATCATAAAATGTAGTTTAGATCAGGTTCCATATTAACAATTTAGAAAAGATTTACGAGAATTACAAAAGTGAAAACTACTTGCCAGTTTTTGGTGGTTTTTGCGTTTCGTATGCGTCTGTACTCCGCGTTATCACCAAAAATCAGTCAGAAATTTGAAAAGTTTTTGTCTCAGGAATAGCAAGCACTCCAGACGTAATCGCCCATTTATGCATTTTTAATCGTTCTGGTTTTCGAACTTTTTTCTCTGATATTGTCCTCGTTTCTGGCAAAAATTTGTGCAAAAATAAAAATTATTCGAGCCGAACTTATTCATCCCAGGTGTATAAAATACTTTTTTTCTCTCTCATCAAAAACATGTTGTTTAAGTTTACCATAAATATGATAAAGGCGCTTCTGTATCATGAAGTTGCTCAAAGTCTTACTATTTTTGGGGAGTAAAAGAAAGACAAAGCAATGGCAAAGAAAACAAATGCAAAGTAACATGAAAAAAAACTTGATTAATCGTTGAGTTCAAAGTCATCATTGTTTCACATTTTTAATGCAAAATCCCTCCGAGTAAGTGATAATAACTTGTTAGCATTATCCTTTTCAATCAAGTACGTTAACGCAATTACAGGGTTTTCTCGTTTATGGGTTTTAATTGGTCATTGGAAGTTCGTATCGACTTAATCAGAGAAATAAGATTATGAGAAAGTTTCCAAATATTTTGAAATTGTAAGCGCACAAACGTGTTTTTTAACTTTTGCCTGGTTTCAAACAGCTTGTTTCTTGTTGATCAGCCCGTTAGGGCGCCGGGGAAATTATTCTCAAAAAGTGAGAAAACAAAAAGTTGAAATCATGATTTTGTTAGCGCCATTACTAGTAAGGTAACGAAAAAAAGTAACGCAACTGAAAAAATTTATGATTTTATGATTTATTCAGGATTAGGCGGCTACGAATAAAGCATTTCTGATGCAAGGGGCTCATTGTATCTAGATTTCTGCAGTTTTTTGTTTCTATAAGTTCAAACACACACACTGTCTGTCTGTTGTTTTCCCAAAGAGAATGAAAGTGTTTCATGAGCACAAGATTGCAGCAAAAACTCATTTTGGAAATTATTTCGTTGCATCACTTTTTTTTACTTAGTATAAATCATCAGAAATATATGTTCATCAAACAAAACTCAATTTTTGGGTTCAACCCAGAGATCTGAATGACGCTTGGGAAAACCATTGATCAGGATACGGAGAAAACCCAAACTAAAAACTGCATGTGAACTTTTTTGAAAGACTTTGATCGGAAATTGCGTTTTTTTCCGAGTTCTCCCCACAAAAATGAGGAAAACGTCACCAAAGGCGACTTTAGAAAAGCTGTTATAGGGTTGATAGAGCGAATACTGATGATGGAAAATAGTATCAAAGCAGGAATTCTTCTGAAAAAAAATATGATCAAGACTGTTTTTTCTATAACATAAAGATAGCCAACCAATTTTTTTGTGTGCTGTTTCCGAGAAACTAATCATCGACTAACAGGCTCATAATTTCTGTTCGATACACATTTTTTGAACGTATTTCAACATTTTAAGAATATGTTCCAGACCTCCTAAATGGCACTATGACGCCACCAACGACATAGGCTTGATCAAGTTGGACTCCCCCCTCATGGATCCGGCTTCCCTTATCCCCCTCTGCAATAGAAGACCTCCCCCCGGAGGAATGTATGGGATGTGTGGTTTGGGTACTACTGATCTGCGTTGCAAACAGAGGTGATCACCCAATAGTGTTGAAACATGTCGTTCTAAGCTATGATCAGATATTATACATAAATTTTCATCAAAAACTCTATCGGCTTCTGAAACAAAAACAATGGAACGTTTTTGGATTTTTCCGCTTTGAATTTCAATTTTTAAAGCAAGCTTAACGTTGTTATTATGTAATGAAATTTGGTATTGTGAACAAAATAACAATTATGATGGCAGATTTATTCTTCATACTTTCTCGCATCGTGACCTCCACATTTAGCCTTAGTGGGCGACAAGCTGCTATGAAATCGAATATTTGCCATGTAGGTCAAATAGAGGAAAAGGGTCCCAATTTCCCTTAACTTTGTTTTAATCTAATTTCAGAGCCGACGTGCTTCAAGAGACAATTCTGCGGGAAAGAGTTTTGACTATTTGGGACATCAATGATGACGAGTACTTTATGAGTGTAATACATATGGAAAATACAGGTTAATTTTCATGTAACATTCACTTATGGTAAATTTTAGCAGCATACAATTTCCTGTAAAACAAAAAATAGCAATTTTATTTCGCAATTAAACGGGCAATAACAATGTTATTTTATTCCGACTTTCTAAAGAAAGTGACAAAAACGAAATGTTTGTTCTCGGTGTGGTTTTTTTCTTCAAACGAATTTTTAACTAGCCATTTTTCCCGAGTTTTTTCTTCTTTTTGCAATTGAAAAGTACTAAAATTTTGATATTAAATGGCCAACAAGACTGCTCGTATATCAGGGCAAAGCCCTGAATATTTCAACGGTCCCCTAAATCATATCGAATAGTTTTTGAGGAAAGAAATTATTGAAAATCTATACGTTTTGGAGAACATCAAAGTGTGAATTTTTGAGGCGTTTAAACAAAATTAATGCGACCAATTAACTAGCTTCAACTCAATTTGGAACGATTTTCTTGTGCGCGATGATTCGCCACGCATAAACAATTCGCGTTACGCTCTCAGCGTTGCGAATAAATTCTTCAAAGCGCGCATAATTTAGTCCAGAAAATGGCCAATTTGACAATTTTCAAACCCCCAGAACTTTACAAAAATTATCGGAGGTAAAATATCTTTTTAATTTTGAATTTAGAAAGTCGAAATCTTCAATTGGGTATAAAAAATTTTGTTGAAAAATATTATTTCGATCGGCGAAAACTGACTGAACAAAAAAACACACACCGAGCATAAACATTCCGTTTTATTCCGAAAGTCGGAACAAAAAGATTTAACCCACTTTTTCACTTGCAATAACTTTCCTCAAAATATACTGGTTTGAAATTTGCTATTTTGTCAATTTGAAATAATTAACGAGCAATGTATACGGTGTAGTAATGCATAAGCCGCAAATTAATCAGGCTTAGAACTCAATCCAAATTAAAAATGAGGCAAGCTACCGCGTTTCTGTTAATTAGTTTGCATTTTTTATAACGGGTGATCATTTTGCCTAAAAAAACATCCAAGTTTGTTTTTTTTTCAAAAAAAAGAAAAGATTTTTTAACCAGAAACTATTACGTTGCTTAACAGAAGCTTAATAGAAAAAAATAGCACTCGAAACTACGCTCTATAAAATGGCTATTTTAGTATAAAAAGTCCTAAAATTTATTTTAGAAAAACATGAAAAAAAGCCTTCAATATCAGACTTATTTACAGCAAATTTAAAAATAACAGTACTTTCAACTAAAGAAAAATTAGGCAAATTGAAAACCGAATACTTTAAGCTTATAAAACTATCAGATAAACCAATTGGCTTTTCATTAAAAAAATGGAAAGCCACCCATCCTAAATCTAAACGAAATCCAAATAAAACTCACCTAAAGTCTTCTTAAACTATGATTGAGCATGTCAGCCAGATAGCGTGGTTTTATAATTTCATTTATATTGACTACACTATGCACAAGGTAGATATCAACATGAAATTCCTTCAACATGGAAACATAAAACTCCTAAGACATACAAAAAGTTGGAATAGTTTGCTTATTAGTATAAAGTATAAAGTATAAAGTTAGTTGATGCACATGAAAAAACGCGCAAGATATTTGCGCACGATGTGGTTTTTCCTTCTGAAAACTTTCAAATTTAAATTTACATTCAGTCTACAAAAAATGATTTTTAGAAATCAACAAACAAATTTTACCAGCAAAAATAGGGAAAGGAAAAAACATAGATGGGATGAGATAACTTTTGCGGTTTGGCCAATTTGTGAAAGTTAAAACGCCTTACATTTCTATCTTATTTTAAGTATTCGAAAACTCAATAAGGCATAAACCTCATTCATTTTATAACGAGGCATCCTATTAATATAAATTTTGATTTTATAAAAGCAACCTAAACTTATTTAAAAAAAATTGAGGCAGAATTTGAAAAAAAATGTTCCATGATTAATTTTTGACAAATCTGCGTCAACACGTTCATATGCACTCAAAACAATTGAGAAGCCTTAATTTTCTCTGTAAAATTCAAGCTGTATGAAGGGTAATTGAGTTGTCACACTTGAAGTTTGACCACTCAAGTATTCAAAGTTGCTGGAGAAATTCGAAAACGCGCATACAAGTTAAATCGCAGATTTAGAAAAACGGGCTTGACTTTTATCTTTGTAAAATACTCATGTATAAAAACAAACTGATTAAAAAAACGAATTGATTACGTAGCTTTAATTTTTTTCTAACACACTGTTGATATGGCTAGATCTGAAGGCCAATTTGTGTAAAGGTTAAAAAAACGGAGGGTTAAAAAACATTCTAAAAATCTGGTAAAAATTTAAATCAAACTAAAAAAGTGAAGTTTTAGACCTGTTTCTTGAAGTGGGTTGGTTATGATTACCTAAAACTTTTTCGAGGAATATTTTTTGCTCGGCAATACCGCACCCTAGGACATCCAGGTGTTTGCTCTATCCAAACACAAAAAAAATGCTAAATCATCAGCAAATTTGCTTGTCAATCCAGATGATAGAAGCAAAGATTATTTTAGAAAAAAGTTCGATTGCACTTCAATCAATTCCACAAAATTTCATAGGGCAAATTTTTTGAAAGCGGCGATCAGTATCAAACACACAAAACAAGCGATTTGATAAGAGCTTTGCACTTCGGATTTTTGTTGTGGTTAAACAAGGAAATATATTCATTAGCCAGGCTAAGCTGGCACCTCGAGAGGAGTGTTTCAAACTTTGATAAGCTTAAGAAAAATGATTGCAGCTATTATCAAGTTCAAATGAAGTCGTCTTAGTCAAATCTGCGAGGATAGAAAATCTAGGCGGTAAAAACAGATTTTGTGAAAAATTGGGATTTTGGCCGTTGAAATTGTTTGTTTTTTGCTCGCTGGCGTATTAGTTGAAATAATATTTACAAGTAATTTATAATATAATAGTTTTTTTTTTCTATTGGAACATGTATAGTTAACCAAGTAAAAAATTTTACTGCAAGTGAAAAACCGCAACTGAGTTAAATAATCCCCTTCTTTCTTGGAAAGTGGAAACAGCAATCGTATTTTCGTTTCAGTTATGAACAGTTGCACAAATAGGGGCGACAGTGGGTCCCCCCTCTTCCTAATCAGCACCGACGGGTGTAGTCGGGCCCAGTGTCTGTACGGAATAACATCACACAGGACACGAAAATCAGAAATTATGAAACGTGACTCATCTTATTTAGCCAATATGTATTTTGTGAGCGTGCCGAGATTTTATAAGTGGATTACCAAAATTGTTAACGAAAACTATCGAACTTAAAACTGATTTACTTTTTGATTTACAACTTTATGCTCTGTTGCATTGTAAAAAAATACCTAACTCCCGTACCTAGTGAATGTCCTTAATCCAGATCTGAAATATCTGAAAACAAAAAATTTCAGATGTGAAGTAATCTCTGCAAAATTTTAAAACAACGCTTGAATACATTAAGAATGGGTTTTATCAAACTTTATTTCAGAACTAAAAAAATCTGTTTCAGCTCTAACTGCAGATCAGACTTTTTATTGTTATTTCTGATCTTAAAAAATCAAACTTTCTGGGACAATAATTTGCTTTTTAGGTAGTTTAATTTATAGCTTCTGCTAGCTACTAGCAGGTACTTAGAAAAATTTCTTGTCGGAGACTGCTGAAATTTGTTTTCCAGTAGATTAGATCGGCATTGGAAATGCATCATTATTGGAGCTCGGAAATATTTTTTTAGCAGACATTATTTGATCTTCAACCAAAACTTTTTGTGACTTTGCAAAACATCATCAAGATATACAATAAAATATAAGAAACGTGCTGTGTATTTTCCTCCCATTTTCCTTCCCTCCCCTCCCCAACTGCCGAACTGCCCAAGTAAAACGCTTGTTCTTACCTTCCGATTGTTGTAAAAAATGACAAGCAGACTAATTGAGCCACATCCACATCAAACAACTTTGGTCTCCAAAGGTAATTTTTTGGCTCTTTTTCAGTTTTCCATCCCCCTAGTAAAGTTATAAAAAATACAGCTGCTCAAATTTGTTCACAGGCAACTTTGCATGTAGAAAGTTTGTAAAAACTTGTTCACCCAATAACGCTGACATGTTGTAGTGCAGATTATAACAAAAAAGTGCGTTTAAATAAACTTTGTTGTATCGAATTTTAGAAAAAAAAATAAGGGGAAAATGGAAAACAGCCAACCTTTTAAAATACCTCATTACTGAAAAAAATGATGCTCATGTGACCCGGCGGAAAAAAAGGTGCCTATGAATGTTACCAAACGCATCATAGGATAAAAATTGTAGGACCGTGAACCGAAACTTTTTTGCGTGCGTGAATAGTTTCGAAAATTTCTATTTTGGTCCAAAACTTGTGGAAAAAACGTTCAAAAAAGGAAACAAGTTGAATTTATTGTTTTCTAATCAAGCTCTGCTGATCGTTTCCCATAGAAACTTGGAAGTTAGCTCGTGCTTTCTTATTGACGATATTAATTTTAATTCCAGTTTGAACTATCATTGCAGAAATTTTCTAAATTACTCTTCTAACATCGATTTAGAAAAAAAGTTATAGTTTTTTTATCGTTCTCAGCGTCATGTACATTAATTTCATGGTGCAACAAAATAATTTGAACAATTGAATAGAGCGGTTAATTTGTTTATCTTGACTTAAAGTAGTCCGCATGATAACTTTTGTACCAATTGGACAATATTTAAAAAATTTGCTGGTGGCTCGACAGAAAAAAACTTGCTTACTATTTTGATGCGAGCTCTTTGTTGTTGCAGTTTGACCAACTGCTATGGATGTTGTGGTTTATTCTCAAGCTAAAGGTTTATCGATTTTTATGTTTACCTTACTCGCAAAAATAATATTGGGTCACAAATGACAAAATTGCTCATGTGCTCAAAGTTGACCTAGGCGGCGAAGATTGAATTGCAAATACAGCGATTCAAATTATTGTGAATACAGCTATTATCAATTGTTTTTAAATATAGACATTGGGTTTTCTAACGAAATTTATGGTAAAAACAGTTTTGCTTGCAATGTTTTCAATCCAGGAGATAGAAATCAAACTTTCATACAAAAATTGTGCGATTGCATTTCAATCAATTCCGCAAAATTTCGTTGGGCAAGTAACTTAATAAGTGATAATTACTTCTTCGGATTTTGATAGCGTTTAAACAAGGAATTATAATTCATTAGCCAGGCTAAGCTGGCACCCTGAGAAGAAAATCTCAAACTAAGAAAAATTTAAGAGAAATGGTTGCAGCTATCGTGTTCAAATCAGGTAGTCACAGTCAATTCTCTGGAGGAAATAAAACAGTTTTCGTAAAAATTGGCTCCTCGCTCTAGGAAATAGTGAGGAGAAAATTTTATTTGCTTGAGGATGTAATTGTTGATATATAATGGAGAAAATAAGTAACGCAACTAGAGAATTAAAAAATGAAAAATGAGCGAAAATTTCTTAAAAAACAAAATAAATTGTTGACCACTATGTTAATTTTGCCCCAAGATATTGATATAGCTAGTTTTATATGAAAAAAAAAAACACAAGCAACTTGAGAAATTTAAAAAACCACAGAAAAAGCTAATTTTACAAATCATTTAATGAAAACTTATAGCAGTTTTTACAAAAAAAAATAAGCCGAGCAAGAAAAGTTGATGTGAACTTGTATCTCTCAATATTGAAAGGAAGTTCAGTGATTGCAGTTTTTTTTTCAGGGTCAAGTTGATCGAAATTCGTTCTTTTGATGTAAGGAGCTCACTATCTGTCAGATTTTAAATTATTAATTTGTTTCAACTCATAAGTCAGACAAAAGTTTTTTCTATTGTTTTGTTTTCACTCAAGGAATAGATTGATTTTTTGATCAGTTAGTGAATTTATCAAAGTTTTCACAAGAAATTTTTTGAGTTTTGGAAGATTTTTGGTTGCATTACTTTTTTTCAGCATATATAAAAATATATACTTAAATATATATACTTAAATATATACTTTAAAAATATATACTTAAATTATGAATTATTTTTGAGTAATTTTTTAATATGATAACTTTATTCCATTATAACATGTATAATTAAACAAGTAATAATTATAGTTCTATAACAAGAACAAACACTCGCAACTCAGTCAAACGATCCCCTTTTCTAGACATCTTGTTTTTGTTCCAGTTATGTACAGTTGCACGAAAAGGGGCGACAGTGATTCCCCTTTTTCCTAATCAGCCCCGAGGTATTTGTTTGGCCCAGCGTCTGCAGGCAATAATATCACACAGGACACGCAAATGCTAAGATATGAAACGTGATCCATCTTATTTAGCCAATATGTATTTTGTGAACGCGTCGAGATTTTATAAGTGGATTGCTAAAACTGTTAACGAAAACTATCGAACTTGAAATTCATTAACAAAGTTGACTGATCTTCTGATTTATAAATTTACGTTCTGTTGCATTGTAAGAAAATGTCTTACTCCCAGTATTTTCTAAATGTCCCTTATCCAGACCTGAAATAATCTGAAAAATAAAATTTCAGATCTGAACTAATCTCTGTGAAATGTACAAATAACGATTGAACACTCGAAGAAAGAATTTTTTCAGATCATTTTTTGGATCCGAAACTCTTGTTTTTCTATTTATTTCAGATCTGAAGAAAATCTGTTTTAGATCTAATTGCAGATCAGAGAATTTGAGACATTTTGAGACAATTTTTTGCTCTTTTAGGTATAACTCGTATAGTTTCTGCAAGCTACAAGCAGGTAATTAAAAAACCTCTAGTCTGAAACTGCTGAAATGTGTTTCCTAGTACTTTCGATAAACATCCGAAAGGCATAGATATTGGTGCTCGGAGTTTTCTTTCTGCAGTTATAATCCGAACTAT
Organism: Symsagittifera roscoffensis; assembly: GCF_963678635.1. NCBI lineage: Eukaryota > Metazoa > Xenacoelomorpha > Acoela > Convolutidae > Symsagittifera > Symsagittifera roscoffensis. The sequence continues at coordinate 17,292,564 of NC_087071.1, read as the reverse complement.
AACTAAAACTTTTTGTGACAAACTTTCTAAAACATCATCAAGATACATTAAAAGTTTTATGTAAGTATGTGTGCTGTTTTTTTTTCTCTGCCTCATGTAAACATCAATTTCATGATGCAACAAACCAAATTAGAAAATAAAAACAAAAAAAAAGATAATAAAAACGTGACATTTTTCATTTTTTTTTCAATTCAACTTCCATTGTTTGCAGAACTTCATCGATTTTTAATTGACGTTGTTGAATTTCCATCGGGATGGTCAAATGGTTCCAAATGCTACTGTTTTTTTAACGAAATTTTCACACTCTGATAAAAAAATAATAATTTTCATGCACAGTGTAATCAAACCTCGCACAAGCAGCTTCTGTATTTAAGAAATATCGCTTGGATATTTCGATTAAACTAATTTCATATGTTTAGCTAGCGCTGAAAGATTTAGAAAGTTAGATGTAACCAAAAATCCTAATTGAATATGCCCTTTAAATTACCCATAAAGTTCCTGAGTACCTTTTTTGCGAAAGTAGTTGTATTTAGGAATGTCTGCAAAGCATTCAAATAGTTCATCACCCAACAAGCCAGGCTTCACTACTTTTGCAATACTATTTTACCTCCTCATTCGCACCACCATTTACAGATCACCACAAATTTTGCAAAAAGGGCTAGACTGAGGTGTAAAAATGAATGTGGTGATGATGTAATTCTGAGGGGTTGAATGTGATAACTAATTTGAAAACTGTGAGTAAAATTGGTAATTTTTGGGGTAATCAAGATAAACACCACGCCGATGTTCAATATCCCCAAGAGATCGACACACGTTGAACAACAGTTTTCTTCTCTTTCACTAAATTGTTGTCATTTCAACTCAGCCCAAACTGGCTTTGTTTTAACCGGTGTCTGTGCAATAAGCCGCTGTAGCAATGAACAGATAATCAACAACTAAAACAATGTTTTATCTCTTAAGAAGTGCAACAGCTAACCAAAAAGTAACAATTAGCCTCGATTGTTACGTTTTTTGAATTTCTACTTTCTACGTTTTTTGAATTTTCACTAGCAGCGTGTCGACTTATTCGAACAGATGTAAGTTTTGATGACTCTCCAGCTTTAAATTGCTTTGTTCTGACCGATTCTAAAAAGTTTTGCTTCCAGTTTGTCAGTTATTTTTAACGTGTAGTAATTTTTGATTTCCATTCGGTTTCAACTCTGATTTCGAATAAACTGCGACACAATTTGTAATCACCTTTCAACTGTAGTCGACAATATCCACAAAATTTTTGACTATGTTTCAATATTGGGTTCTAGTTTGTTTCAAGCATGAGTACGACAATACTTTGAAATTTGTTTCAAATTTTGAAAATTCATGGATTTAAAAAAGTAAATAGCTTTTTGTTTTTGATTATCAATTAAGTTAATCAGGTTTGTTTTGATATTTAATTGTCCATTTTATTGATAATTTTTAGTTCGGATAGGTCAAAAAACCAAAGTTTTGTTTTAATGACATCGTTACTGTTTTCTATAGTTATTTTTGATGAGCATTTTTTTTTTCGTCAGTTAGTTTTTTCTTGAGAGATTTTGATAAACATTGAATTTTTGCTTTTGGAATTTTTCGTATTTTGATTGACTTTTCTTTGATGATATTGACGTTCTTGAGGTTTATTTTGTTTTGACAAGGTGTTCAATCAAGTATTGGCAGTTTTACTCATTTTCATACCTTGTGTTGCAGTTTAGTCGAAATCAATTTTTTTCCGGTTAGTTGTTACCTTTCATAAAGAAGAACGTTATTTTTGGTTTTTTTTTATATCTGTTCAATGCTACAGCGGCTCATTGCGCAGACACCGGTCAAAACTTAGCCGATTTCGGCTGAGTTGAAATGACAAAAACTTAGTGAAGGAAAAGAAAATGGTGTTCAACGCGTGTTGATCTCTTGAAAATGGTGTTCAAAATGGTGTTCAACGCGTGGGGAGATTGAATATCGGCGTGTTCTTTATCTTGATTACACCCGAAAACTACCAATTTTACTCACAATTTTCAAATTAGTTATCACATTCAACCCCTCAGAATTACATCAGCACCACATTCATTTTTACACCTCAGTCTAGCCCTTTTTGCAAAGTTTGTGGTGATCTGTAAATGGTGGTGCGAATGAGGAGGTAAAATAGTATTGCAAAATAGTGAAGCGTGGGATGTTGGGTGATCAGCTAATTTAATTCTTATCAGATATTCATAAACAGAATTAGTTTTGCAAACAAGGCTTTTCAAGAAACCCTTGTGCAATTTCAAGGGCATAAGCAAATTAATTTTTTGGCTTTATATCCTGCTTTTTATTTTTTTTGAAAGCTAGCCAAAATTGAGTTTAGTTTATTCCAAGGTTTTTCTTTAATACTGAAGTTGCTTGTGTGAGGTTTGATTACACTTTGATATTGGGTTATTTTTTGTTTGAATAGTGGTGAAAGTTTCATCAGAAAAACTGGAACATTTGAAACCTGGTGATCATGAAAAACTGAAGGTGAAACTCAACAACGCGCAATGGAGAATCGATAAGGCTGTGTAAACATTGAGTCAGTCGAATGAAAAATTACCCAAAAATCGTTTTATGTTCAAGTTTTATACAGGTTAACCTCAGAGTTGAGAAGTTGTATCGGGAAAAAATGACTAAAAGCACAGTTTTAGTTTCTTCGTGATACGAAAATTTTTATACGCTGCAACCAAGAACAATTAAACACTGATTCCAGAGCTATGTTTTCAGTGCTCAAAATCAACGAGTGTTTATTTAACCATAAATTTTATTAAAAAGAATCAATGTTCATAGCTAAGAAAAAATTATTAAAATTTCTTTCATTTGTTTATATTTAGTCTCCAACTTGAATAGTTTTATTCACGTTTCAATATCTTCTTCAACGTCTTCGTTATTTTTGAGCTCATGGCATCAATATTTTACAATTGCCTTTTTGCCATTTGTGGCCCGGTATTCATTTTTGCGAGAAAAACTTTAAACAGCGATAAACATGTTCTTCCAGAAAAACCACAACCCCCATAGCAGTTGGTCAAACTGCGAAAACAAACAACTCGGAACAAAATGTTCTTTTTCCTTGTCACCCCACCTGCAAAACATTAATTTTTGAATAATTTTGTCCGATTGTCGCAAAAATTATCTTGCGGAATAAAAAGGTCATAATAAACAATTTTGGCCGCCGTTCTCAACGTTTCAAATTCGTTTGTTGCATCATGAACTTAAGTTTTGCCGGAAAAAAATCGAAAAAGTTTTTTTTTCAATCGAATGTTTGAAGAGTGCTTTAGAATGTTTCTGTAACGACAGTTTTAATGCGTTTAAGTCCAAGTGCGGGTCAGTTTTTACTGAATGCGGGTCAGTTCTTAGATCAGATCTGTTTTAGTAGACTTGACCCGTTCAAAGTTGGGCATTCACAAGTACCAAAATGAAAAATCAGTCCCATTTGTACCAAATTGTACAAAAACTATTGCGTTAGTACCAAAAAATTTCAATAAGTCAACACGACTACTACGCCGGCTATTTTATGTGCTCTTGGTTTAAGGTCGCTTGTGGATGCGCTACAATACCCGGCTTTAGTTTTCGTATAGAGTCCTAATCTCTGTTGTCAAGCAGAACACGTTGGAACGACTGTGGCGGTCACTATTTTGCTGGTTAATTTTACGCAGTTTGAACAGTGTAGAAAACTGAATTAAAAAATTGTTGGCTCACAATTTGACCTATCAGAAATCAAGTTGGAAAATTTTGGTACAAATGAAACGACCAATTTTTTTTATACAAATGAGTCTTGGTACAAATGAGACTTCACCCCGTTCAAATATTCTGTTGAATCTCAACGATGTCTAAGTACAACAGTGCCAAAACTGAAAACGTGTTCAACAGAGCCAAAAACAATGATATTTGAAATTTTTGAGTTCTATTTGTAAACTAAAGCAATATTGCGTGAAAACTTTTTTGTTTTAGAGCAAAACCGAGAAATATATTTTCTGATTAATTGTTTGTTCAGAAAGATCTATGCAGCCGCTCTTGCGTAAACTTTGTTTTTAACAAGTGCTATCAATCAAAGGGTCAATTTTGTATTTTCAACTTCCGTAAGTTTGAACTAAATTACTTGTCATTGATTTGGGATAAGTAAGTATTCAACAGGAAATTTCGGCCCTTGCACTTTTTAATTTCGGCACGGTTGTATTTAGGCATTGTTGTACTACCCCTTATACTATAATTTCATCGGAAATCGGAAAAAAAGTTACAAAATTGAAACTCTCCGACTGAAGGAAAATTTAGAATGTGAAATAATTACTTAATTCCAGTAGTCATCGTCATATAAGCTTTAGGAAAATCAGCATACACATCGTATCATTCTAAAGTTTAGAACGGTAAAACGTTGAATTTCATTATTCTTATTTCTTTTTTCATTAGAAGACCCTTTTGGTTTTTTTCAGCTTTCGTTAACCGACCAAGACGATAAATTCACAACATTTCCCATTGCATACGATATTGAATCTCTGTTTGCTGAATTCGACGAATCACCTCTGCCTCTATTTTTGCTACAAAAACGAGGCGTGATATTTTTGTGAACAAAACGGGATATTTCGCTTCTCAAAACACTGCTAATGGCTCCATAAAATAACAGGTTCAACAAAGCGATAAAATCTCCCGAAAAAATGTACCAAGTTTCCAGAATTGTTGCCGTAACTGTACTTCGGAAAGGCCCATCTGAAATTATCCAGAATTGTCGGGTTAAAATTGGTACATACACTATCAAGTAAAACAGAGCAGAAAACGAAAGCGGAACCGACTTTGAAATAACTGTGTAATAATAATCGACTTGAATATCGTGAATCGCGACTTCAGTGGTTCTGCTTCGTTCTTCTTTTCGACTAGATTTTTTCCACTCCAATTTTGCTTTCACCAAAATTGTCACAAAAGCGGCAGCTATGGCAAAAATCACAGCGCAAAATACGGCATAGTACACAAAGAGAAGATATTGGGTCATTTTTGATAACAAACAGTTTCCGTTTTGGATTTGAAATGGATAGTTTGGTTGGCATCCTTTCTGAAGAATGTAGTTTGAAGTATAGGTCACTTGGAATTTGTCTGACCGGATGTACGGAATAGCTGCGACTAGAATTCCAACCAGCCAGTTTAGATTCAGCAGCCGGAATATTCGAACCCTGTTAAATGTGTAATCGCCGACGTGGAGGTTCAACAATACACAACATAGAAGCAGGAAAGTCCTAAACAACAAACTAAAGGCTAATTTACTTAAAATTTATTTTAAAAAGTTAAATTTAATAAGTTAAAGTTAAATCATACAGACCAAAAGGGCTGAAACAAACTGAAATATGTCATGTCTTAACTTCTTAGGTCTTTGCCAGTAGATTATTTTTGTTCCTATGGGGGGGGGGGGTTGAAAAAAATCAGTGGTTTTTTCATTTGTCGCGCTGTCTGGGCTCTGCTGAAATTCAACAGCAAACTATTTCAATAAAAAAAATTCTGCAACCCCGGCGCATATTCTAACAAAGATGCAAAAATTGCCATACTTGGGCATTTATTAGTTGGTTTTGATAAATATTGGTAGACCCCATATTTAGCCTACCCCCAATTTTCGTTGATTCAGTTTTCCAAAGCATCCCTCTTTGATTCTATTTTATGGCGCCATTTCTGACTGACAAACCCTGGAAAATTTCAAAAAGCAGCTTTAGCCCAAAAATATACTAACTTTGAGGCGTGACACTGATGCACGTTTTGAAAATATACTAAATTTTTTGGTCAAAAGAAAACTAAAAAATTCTTAGAACATCAATTTTGACTTGTTTTTGTCATAAAAGGTCAAGTCAACAAGACTTTCCAAAAACTCCCCTTCACAGAAAATTAGCGCAGTGCGGTATGAATTTTTCCAGCCTATATTAAATGCTTCTTACCACGAAGCCGACCAGACAGATGAAGCACTTTTTATAAATTCGACGACAGCACAGAGTAAATTTAAGCTATCCGGATCATTACTCCAGCTACTGTCGCCCAGAATTGAAAACAAACTAGCACTAGTGTTCACCACGTCAGACAGAATAATCATGGCCATCACTTGTCGACACAGAGTGCGTAGTTTGGCCATGATGAAGGGGCATAGAATTAGAAATGGGGCCATGACAAAGACGAGCACAAATGTCACAGATGATATGTATGGTTTTAACGAGACCACGAAGTTCAGAGAGGACGTGTCCAAATCTTTATAAAACTCTTCCGGATCACAACTTTTCCCATTGATTTGGTCTGTTTGGTCGTGATTAGAATTCATAACGAGTTTCTTATAATAAAACTATAGAACAAATTTGTTTTCTTTATCTAATTTTTCCTTTTTGTTTCTATTTTTAAATTTTCGCCTGCTGAATTTTAGCAAAACTCGACTGATGGAAAACTTTAGCAAAACGAATTCTGCAACACTGAATTGATTTCAAACCCGATAGGTTTCAGAAAATTAAAATGGTAATATTTGTCTTGAAAGCATAAAGTGTCGCCAATTTGATTGGTCTATGAGCCCGGCAAAATAGCGGAAGTTTAGATAAACAATCATCAAATAACTGTTTTGTTGAATCGAACTAAATGAGTATTTGAAATCGTTTGCTCCTGCAAATATGGTTAGAAAATCATGTGTCATTGACTCACTTTAATTTTGATACCTGGTTAAATTTAATACAAATTCGAGATATAAACAATGAACGAAAATCTTTTGTGACCAGAAAACAAACTTTTGAGTTTATGGGAAAATTCAATAGGTAAAATCATATCAGTCATTGCTTCAAAACTTGCATTAATCTAGCGAATTGCAAAAACTGCAGATTTTACACGGGTAGTTTACACGGGATAGGAAAACGGGGGCTACTTTAATTGTTTTGTGCCACAAGAAATTATTTCGATTTCAAAATTAAAAAAAACATCAAAACATAATTTTTTCAGAGAAAAAAGCTAACCGCAAAAACGACGGGTCAATTGACGCGTCACACAATGACGGGTCAAAACTCAAGAAATTGTTTCACAAATAATGGTAAATTTCATCACAAATTTCGGTATTTCATAACACACTCAATATCAACCTATCATCACGAGGCCAAACTGTGCATTTTGTAAATTGGAAGCGGATTCCGCAGCAAGGACGCTACCTTTATTTTTCTTTTATTCTTTCAATTTCTTTGATCGTTATGACAATATTTTAACTTATTTAAAAACTTGCTTCTGGAATCCAGGAACAAACAGGCACAAAATTTAGTGGAATTTGTGAACAGTTTGTCCTCCTAAAAATGTGTTCCTAGATATTGAGTGGTTTATGAAATATGCTGGTTTTTTCGAGATTGAGCCAAAGCTCAAAGTTTAGCTGAAGTTTGTAATGGTCCAAGTTTTGTCGCCTAAGCTTTTTCTAGCCAGGATTGATTGTTCTTCTTTATATAAAAAAGGTTGAAAACTAAACTAGATCAAGCTGGACTAGTTTACGGTCTTCTTTATAAATTTTTCTCAAGCTCTCGCTAATTGTGTTTTTTTTTTCAATGTATACTAAAAAAAAGCAATTGTGGTCAGAAAAAATGAGCTCACAAAAGTTTGCATAGATATAAAAAGTTTATAGTGTTTTTATGGCTAGATAACCTCAGTTTGAAGCCTGAGTTATTCTCTGAGGTTTTCACAAAATTGTTTCTGATTGGAGCTTCTTTTCGATTATTTTTGAAAAAAGTTAAAAGCAAATTTTTTAGTCTCTTCTCACTTCATTATTAATTGTTTGCAAAGGGGGGTTTGACATTTCCTTATTATAATAAACAGGTTGTCTCATAACTCTGGTATTTGAAAATTTTTTGTGTATACAGACTGTGTAGCCACTTTTTGTTATAGGAGAGTTACTAATTTTTTTAAGTGTGAGATCTTAGAAATAAAACCCAAGCGTAAACTTTGTTTTTTCATTGAAATTACAGCTTTTGTAATTTTTTGGTTTGCAGACAAAAAATTTACTTAAGTAGAGGCTTCAAGGACCTATATTTAGTGCCTGAAATAACTCTGTTCAGGACTGATGTTCTTTTTTTTTTAACAAAAAACAGGCTGAAAAATAGTTCAAGATCGACTAGCATACGGTCTTTGACTTATTTTTTCTCAACCTTCTATTATTCAAGTTTTTTGCTTTGAGGTTTACATTGGCCATCATAGTGATTTTTATATTACGTAGAGCTCTCATGACTCCTCCTGAAAGAAAATTTTCTATACTTTCTTCATGATATTTGCTTCGAATTAAAATCACATAGGATTTAATCATTTGGTAGCAAAGTTTTTACACTTCAAAATATTTTTCATGGCCTATCTTTTGTCTCCTAATTACTTTTAAATCAATTGCTAGGCCTTTTTTTACTATGAAATAGAGTTAAACCTAAATGAACTTTGACTACCTCGATATTTTTGGTTTTTTCGTTCGTTTTAAAAAAAAGTGTAAGATCGTCTAGTCTGCTCTAGGGTATGAACTGAATATATAGTAGCAAATGAAAATGTCAAAATAAAAAAAAACGTATTTTGGTAAATAGTTTTTGGCCTGTCAGACTTGAAATTTGTTTTATTTCCTACAAAAAACCTATTTTTTTCAGATCGAATAAATTTTTAGATGCGTTTTTAGAATATCAAGTTTTTGATCGCTAGATAACCTCAATTTGATAATTTAGTTAGTCTCATAGGTTGATTTTGACCAAATTCGAAAAAAATGAGAAAAATATTTGGTTTTAATAATACTCTTTTCTCATATGGTAATTAGTTGTTTACAAATGTGTTTTTGTCGGGCGTTAACGTGTCATTTTATTATATATAATTTGACTCATAATTCTCTCTGAGCGATGAGTTTATTATGTTCTGGTAACAGACCTCGAAAAAATAATTTCAAACCATTCTTCCAAATGTTGATTTTTTTGATGAAGATGCTGGTTTTGTACACATTAGTAGTAGTAGTAGTAGTAGTAGTAGTAGTAGTAGTAGTAGTAGTAGTAGTAGCAGTAGTAGTAGGATAGGCTTCTGGATAGACCAACGGGTGTGATCCCTCACTGATCAGTTTAAATGTTCCAAGTTATCAGTTTAAATGTTCTAAGTTTAAATGTTCTATGTGTGATCCCTCACTGATCAGTTTAAATGTCCAATTGAATTGCATTGTCAGCAGAGACAGAGGATGCACCAAGTGCACGGGACTAGTTCATTGTACTGCGTTTCCACGTAATTCCAATGTACTCGTGTTAGATTTTGTTTCAGATTTGTTGCGTCGCAAAAGTCAATTTTTTTTGAGAAAATGTTATACAACAAAGCTGCCTTTTCCAGAAATTTTCATCACTTTTGCATAATCGATTTTTTGCCACTTCGAATTCGTTGTTATTTCCTTGTCGGGTTGTTTGATTCGTGTTCCAACTTACATATTGAGCCGCTGCTATATCGTAATTACCGCAGTTAATTTTCCATAAGAGCAATATGTCAGGCAACTCCATATAAATGGGTACTGGCAGTAGATTAACCGTTTTCAATTTTGTGACATATGAAGAATTGTAACCATATATCCAAGACATTGCTCGCGATTGCACTTTTTCAATGATTTTCAACTCTGACTTGTTATAATATACCGATTGTGAGCCATAAGTCAAAATGGGAACTACGCACCCAGTGTAACAATTGATTTTTGCTTTGATGCTTGTTTTGGATGAAACATTTCTTTTCACAAAAAATAGTAGTTTTGTCGCCTTCGTTACTCGTCTTTTTGCATTTTCCAGCCAAGACATTTTCTGGGTGACGATTAGTCCTAGATCTTTCTGGTTTTCTTCAAATTTCACTTCTTTTTTGCAAACTTCCGTTTTCTGATTGCCTTGAAAGTTCAACATATTACATTTATCAGCATTAAGAGACATATGATTTTGTTTGCACCAAACTTGAAGTTGACTGATGTCATTCTTAATCGTTTCATTATTAATGCTAAGAAGTTTGTAATCATCTGCATATCATAGGGCAAATGAGTTAACATTTTCGGTTATGTCGTTAAAATATATGATGCATATGAGTGGTCCCAATAGCAAACCCTGAAGTACACCACTGGTTACATCAAGCATTGTTGATTGTGATTGCCCAATTTTGACATACTGCTTTCAGTCATTTAAGTAGCTTTCTAATATGGCCAAAAAAATTCCCTCAATACTCATATTTTGCAATTTTCATAACAAAATATTATGTGACACTTTGGCAAGTGCTTTTTCGAAGTCTAAATAAAAAGCACAAAGTTCATGGACGTCGTTGGTATCTTTGGCATTGTATATTTCGTTCAATAAAATAATCATTTGTAGAATTGTTGAGCGATGCGGTCGAAATTCATTTTAGGTTTGAATTAATTTATCTTGTACAATTGATTACAGTTTGTTGAAAATGTTGAAAACTTTTGAAATGTTGCATAACAGATTGATGAGTCGCTATTTCTCAATATTTCCATTATCACCTTCTTTGAAGATCGGCGATCAATTCCCATTTATGATTAATTTACCTTGCAATGATAAATTCACACGGCTAAAAAGTTATTTTTGCGGGATCATTTGTAAACATAACATCCAATTTAATTTTGTTGTCTAACTCCATTATCTGTTCAAAATTATTTTCGAATAACAGACCAAGTATCGTAGATTGATAGTTATCTTCAGATTGCATTGTTTTCCAGTCTGTGTTTGAAAAATTTATGTCGCCAGTTATCATTGCAAAGTCACATTTTTGGTCTTTTTGCATTTTTGTATATAGTTTCTGGGAACATAAAATTGACCATGGATATTTAATTTCTTTTGGAGGGTTACTTTTGAGCCCAAACTTTAAATTTAGTTGAGGTTTGTAATGGCCAAAGTTGTGACTACTGAAAAATTTCCAAGATTGCTTTGTTTTTCAGATAAAACAGGCGGCTGAAAATTAGGTCAAGCTGGACTAGCTTACGGTCCTGGACTTATTTTTTCTCAAGCTCTCGCAAGTCGAATTTTTTTTTTGAGATATAGATTGAAAGTCGAGCGAGGTTTATTGTTCCGACCACTGAAATTGCGGACGAACTTTCGATTCGGATGTGTTTTAGTTTTTTTCCACGCAAAATCAGCTACCACAAACAATCATTGGTCAGGGTTGAGTGATATATCGTATTGAAGCCCTTGCAATTGTCATTTGAAGGACCTTAAAAATTTTCAAAATTTTTTTCAGTGTTGAGAAAAATCAGTTTGAAATTTTCGCTTTTTTATCCAATTTCCAGCTAATTAGTCGGATAGTTAGTGATTGCAATAGGTTTTTTAAACCTAATATAGGCCGTGAAATTTTAGTTTTACTCAGTTAAAAGCAGTTTTTAGAGCAATTTTGTGAATCGAAAACTTGAAAAATTAAAAAATTTCTGCAAAAAACTCAGAAGCAGCTTTTTCGTTTTTATAGCCATTTTTGTTTCAAAAACTGTTTTCCGATTCACTTATTTTACTATGATTTTCAATTATGTTTAAGTTCTATTTTTTCGTTCAGCTTTTTCATCACATCATACAGAAAAAAAAACAACACCAATTTAAAAAAAAAAAACATTTTTTTTTAAGACTGTGGTCGGAACATTCTGTGCTACTTGCGCAGTAACTGGCTATCCTTTTTTTGGTATTTTTAGTTGTGTGTTCTCAGTAAACAGTTTTGTATTTTTTTAGGTTTGAAAAAAAACATTTTCCCTTAGATTTTGATCTTTTTATGAAATTGATTTGTTTTGTATTTTATGGCTTGCAGCCAAAATTATATATATCATTACATATCAACCAAATGTATACCACAAAAAGTGGGGTATATATATTTGGTTTTCTTAATTATTTCCATTCAGAAGTGATTCAATTTTTTGGTATCAGGTTGAAAAAAAAACGAAATTGGACTTAATGAAACGGATCGGGCTCAGAGTGGTCTCACATTATTCAAAACTTTGATAAAAATTTAGATTTGTACCTCAAAAACACAATCTTCTAGCTATTTAGGTGCAATTCTTTAGCTTGTTTTTTTTAATAATTAGCGTTGATGCATCGGAATCATAGTAGCTCGAATTCACCGTCTTGTTCAGAGCGTACGAACTGTTCGATTGGTTTTTCGGTCATATTCGATGATCCAATTTTTTGCCCGGAATTTTGATTTATACATCAAAAATAAAGTTTTAAGCTATATTGCCAAAATTGGCAAAATGTTTGGAAATGGCAGGATTAGGTCTTTGGCGCAACTAACAATATGAGAGGTATATTACTAAAACGTTGTTGGTCATAGATTTAATACACTTTGCTGTTTTATTTTAGCGATTAGCTTTGAAAAAGGATGGAAGTTTTGAAATGTATTCCATCTCATAACAAAAACCGAAAACCATCCATTTTCTCACGGAGGTTCATTAGGTTGCCAGCACTTCAGCTCAATTCCCCTCTTGGTATCAACGCGACTCACGGTCTTTTGTTTAGTGATTTTCATTGCTGCTGTTTGGCTCGATTCATTGGCGCTTGGTATCCGAATGCTGGCATACTACCCTGATAATAAAACGACGAAATCAAATAATACAGTTCAGTTTTTTTCGGTTTGCAGCAAAAATTGCAAACATAATTAATTATCAACCAGAAGCATATCACTCAAAGTAGCTGTTCTTAATGATATAAAATTTAGTCTCCTAAGACATCTCCTAAAGAAGAGATTTCTTTTTTTTGTTTGAGGCTGAAAAAAAGATGGAGTTGGACTAGCCATTTTTTGGCATTTTTTGGCAATGTTTGCTGATAAATTTGTAATATTTGTTATATCGAGAACAGACTAGATCAGATTAGTCATGATCTTAGTTTTTAGCCTTACTAAATATATCCGTTTGTTTTTGTTATTTATTAAGAAATTTAGGGTGGGTCAAAATGCTCCTTTCAACAATTTTGACAAAGTGAGCTTGTTGGCTGATACATTTTATAATACAAAATAAGTCAAATCCAATTTAGCATCATTAAATTGATTTTAAATAGAACTTTCTTACAGGCGATTGAATTTGCAATGTGATTAATGTTTCGGCCATAATTTTGATGTACCTCAAAAATGCCATCTTTTTGCTGTTTTTGCGCAGTTCTTTTGCTCGCGAATTTTTTATACTTAAAAATAACGGATCGGGCCCGGAGTAAGCTAAGATTAACCGCCTTGGTCAGAACTTTAAAACTGTGTTTTTTTTTTGCTGTGATCAAAATTTGGCCATAATTTTGATTTGTGCATCAAAAATGCTATATTATGTTTTGATATTTTGCCTTAATTGTTGTGCTTCCTTATTATTTAGAGTTAACGCTAACGATCGAACTCACATTGGACTCAAATTCTCTGTCGTGTTGAGCGCTTCAAAAGTGAATGGTTGGTTTTTCGCCGTGGTAAATTTTTTGGTAAAAAGTTTGATTTGTAACTCAAAAACGCAATCTTCTAGCTTTTCCCGCGCAACTGTTGTGATTGCTTTTTTAATTCAGCGTTGTTGAAATGAAATCAAAGTGGCTCGAACTCACCGTCTTGTTCAGAGCGTAAAAACTGTTTGATATGTTTTTCGGTTTGATCAAAATTTTTGCCCTTAATGTTTTGAGCTAGTTTGGTGCAATGTTTGGAAATGGCATGTTTAAATCCTTGGATCAAATGAAAGTATGGGTAGTATAAAATTAAATTATTGTTGATTATAGCTTTCTTACTATTTTCTGTTTTTATTTCTGCGATCGTATATCAAAAAAAGCTGGATATTTTGAAAATGTATTCCATTTCATAACAAATAGCCAAAACCACCCATTTTCTAAAAAAGGTCATTGGATTGACCCAGTTTCCGCACAATTTTGTTCTTGGTATCAACGCAATTCTAGTTGAGCAACAGGATTTAAAAATTTCAACCCGTCGATATGCCTACAGTGGCTGTCATCGGCCCTCAAAGATGGAAAAGCTCGTTATTAGAAACACATTTTTCCAAGTTGACTGCGTTCTTCCATATTTGACAGCACATGACATTCATTGTGGCCTCGCGATGAGCCCAAGATTAGTTGATTCTGTAACCCTACTGGGGTAACACTCGAATATGAGTAAAAATGCTCTGGGATGTTTTTAACTTTATCAACTTCTCGTCATAAAGTTGGTTAGTTTCAGAGTTTCTTAAACTGGATAATAGAACGTATGGGATTCTCTAAGAGTTCAAATAAGTTGAACGCACCTAGGAAGCTTCCTAATGGTGCACCTACTAATTAAAAACACTGTCAGAGGAAAATGGGTTATCCAATAGGTCTCATTATAAAAAGATGGCGGTTTTTCACTTGGAATGAAACTACACATTAACAAAGAACAATTTCTCTAATTTTGGCGGCACATAACAACCAATGTAGGTTTCTCGAAGAGCCAAATGATGTTTGATTGTTTAAATTATTAGGGAAGCAGCAGAACTAAAAGCAAAGTTGCGCTGGAGTGCTTTTAACCTAATGAACATGTCGTCATCTAATGAGGATCTGTGCTTTTAGAATTTTTCATTCGTGATAATTGTACCTATGGAGTTCTCTAACAGTTGAAACAAGTCAGATGCGTCTAGTATGGCCTCGGAATTGTCCAGACACTAGTTTATCTGCAAAATTAGGGCTACCTAACGGGTCCTTTTAAACTAAAGATTTTTGTTTTTCCTTTTTTCGATGCAAAACAAAAGTTTTCCATTTTAACGGGTCATGACAGTCAACGTGGACATATAAAAGAGCCAAAAACTTTTTGATTTTCCTAAAATTAAAGGAATAGTGTTGGAACCATGAAAAACTTGCGCTGGGATGTTTTTAGACTTTTCGTCATAAAATTTAATTTTTTCAGATTTTTAGTCGTGCTAATGAAATGAATGGGTTTTTATCTATGAGTTGAAACAAGTTACACGCGCCCTGAACGGCCTAAAGTGATACAACCATTAGATGATAACCTTCTCTGCGGAATTCGGGCTATCTAATAGGTCATTTTAAAAAAGATTGTTGTTTTTCCTTGGTTCCATGCAACCGATTTTCGAAGTACGAATTTTTCAATTTATGACGGCAGATGACAGTCAATGAGGGCATTTCATGGAGCTCAAAACTATTTGATTACTTAAAACCAAGAAGATGGAACCACGAGAAAAAAAGTTATATGGGTTGTTTTTAACCTAACGAACTTGTCGTCACAAAATTGGTGGTTTTCAGATTTTTTAGTCGTGATAGTCGAATGTATGGGTTTTTTCTATGAACTGAAACAAATCACCTATTCCTAGTTTGGCTAAAAATGTACATCCACTAGTTGATAACATTCTCTACGGAATTTCATCTATCTAATAGGTCAATTTGTAAAAGATTGTTGTTTCTCCCTTGGTTCCAAGCAACACTTTTCGAAGGACAAAGTTTTTTCCCTTTATGACGGCACATGACAGCCAATATGGGCATCTCAAAGAGCCCAATAACACTATTTGCTTATGTTAGACAAAAAAATAATGATAGAGCCAGGAGAAAAATTGAGCTGGGGTATATTTGAACCAATGAACTTTTTGTCATGAAATTTATGGTTATCCAATCTTTTTCAGTTGTGCTAAAGGAATGTATGGATTTTTCTCTATAAGTTAAAACAAGTTACACGCACCCTGAACGGCTCGAAATGGTATAACCACTAGTTGATAACACTTTCTGCGGAATTTGAGCTATCTAATAGGTCACTTTAAAAAAGATTGTTGTTTTTCCCTTGCTTCCAAGCAAACTCATTTTTGAAGTACAATTTTTTCCGTTTACTACGGCTCATGACAGCCAATGTGGGCATCTCAAAGAACCCAATACTATTTTATTATGTGAGACTAGTGAGATAGCAATAGAGCCAAGAGAAAAATTGAGCTGGGGTTTTTTAAATCAATGAACTTATCATCATAAAGTTTGATGGATTGCAGAATTGTATTCGTGATAATCGAAATTGTGGGTTTTTCTGTATAAGTTGAAAAAAACACATGCTTAAAATGGCTTAAACCTGTATAGCAACGAAATGATATTATTTTCCGCAGAACTGGAGCAATCTAATTGGCGACCTTATAAAAAATTGTTGTTTTCCCCGTAGTTCGATACTACACTTTTCCGAAGAACGAAAGCTTACATTTTTGACGGCAACGAAACCAATTATTATTTGATTTTTTGAAACCAGCGAGAAAGCGCTGGCACCAGGAGTTGAATTGTAGTGGGCTGTTTTTAACCTAATGAGTTTATTGTCATAAATATGGTGGTTTTTAGACTTTTTAGCCGTGATAATTGAAAGTGTGGGAACCTCTACAGCTGATATGAGTCAGACGCGCCTAGAATGGCTTGTAGTCAAACAAACACTAATTGATAAATCCGCGGAATTTGGACGATATTAAAAGTCCTTTTTACAAAGATTGTTGTTTCTTCTTCGTTCGTTGCAACACATTTTGGAAGAACGAGTTTTTCCATTTTTGACGGCACATGACAGCCAATACAATTTGATTATTAAAAACTACAAGAATGTTTTTGGAACAAGAGCAAAATTGCGGTTGTGTAATTTTTATCTGAACTTGTTGTAATGAAATCGGTTCATTTCAGTTTTTTTTGACCGTGACAATGGGACGTAGGGGGTTCTGAACAAGTGCGAACGAGTCAGACGTGCCTAGAATGGTTGGTTTTATAAAAAAACAACAATTGGTAACACCCTTGTATCAATTTGAGGGATCTAAAATGACCCTTTTTAAAAAGACTTGTTGTTTTTGTCTCAATCTGTTGTTTCTGAATGAGCCCACGATATCAGATTTGGCAAAATAGTCAGCGAGAAAAAAACCAAAAAAAAGGTCAATAAATGAAAACTTTCAAACTTCCGAAAAGAGGGCGTAGCCACTCATACCGAAGGGATTCACACATCCTGTAATTCTGATTGAAACCAAAATCTTAGATTTCGGAAGGTAGCTCTCGAGAGCAGCCAAAAAGTTTTCAAAACGGTCATAAAATCAAAAAAATATATATTTTTTCCTATGCGAAAAGTTTTGGTGTAAGACAATTTGTGAGTAAGGGAGGTTCCCACTATCCTTTATCTCCAGTGAACCCACGTTATCGGATTTGAGAGGTTATTTTTCTAGAAAAATTAAACAGATTCACAAAACATACAAAAAATGAAAAATTTAACTATTCCGAGGGCCATAACTTTGTGTTAAAATAATTTGAGCGCAGCCGCTTTGCAGGAAGCTTTTCAAAGGCGTTCTACTCATTGAAGCCAAACACTCAGATTTGAGAGGGTTAGTTTTCAAGAAAACGAAAAATAAAATCAAAAACATGGGTCAAATTTTCGCCACGGGTCAAGTAAAAAGAGACTATGGGAGTATGCAGGCACACACGGGAGTAGGTGGTCTTCCAATTGATACGCGTTTTTGTAAATCAGTAGACGTTTTGAGAAAACTAAAATTTTTCAGTTAAATATTGAAATAGTTCTCCATAACGAAAAAAAAAAGTAATTTCTACACACCGATTGGTAAACAAGTAACTAAATTGAAAAGTGAAGGGGGAGTGATACAAATGTGTTTCCCGTGAAACGACCCAAAATTGGGTCATTAAGCCGATAAAAAAAGCCGAAATAATTTGGTTCGCGCAGCTTTTTTCAGATAAACAAAAAACTAAGAAGGAAATACGAAGTCAAGGTAAAACTACAAACTGTAGGAATAAATCAAACACTTAAAGCAACATTGAAGAAAATGCGCGCAACAAAAGGAAACGATTCTGAGATTTGACAGCTATCCCGACACAGATAAGCTGACAAATAATTGTCCGACTATTTAAAATGAAACAGAATTTTTCCGGATCGAAAAAAAAAACACAGGTCCTAGTCAAATTCGAACCTATAAACTTTGCGTCCGAAGCATATTCGTTTCCTCCAGGCTAAATTGTAAGAAGTTTGAATTTATTATGAGCCAAGATACAAGTGATTCAAATGAATCTGATAAGCAACATGTCAACCCGAAAAAAAGTTTATATGCTTTGAAATCGCAAGTGTAATGATCTTGAAATTGATGAATAAATAGCAAACCTAGCCCACATAAAAATTTTCACAATTGATGCCCTAATCGACTGTGATGTTTTTAGGTCTGAACCAGTCAATGAAACTTGTGTAGTTAATTGATGGTTTGATCGTGATCTTAAAACATTCATTCTACTGTTTTTTTTTAGTCCTATCGGTTTAGTATCTGCCTGCGCAGCAAAAATACTTCGTCTACTTAGAGAAATTTAGCTAAACACTCAAAAACAGTGGAACAATCGAGTGCCATTGTGCTAAGAAACATTTTTTTCGCCTGTCAATTAAATTTATATCAACCTGGTGAACTATTTGTTCCTCGCTGATACTCCGTCAAATATTTAGACCTCCATGTTTTTGCGAACAGCTTGCAGGAGTTATTTTAAATGGGTTTTTGAGCCTGGGTTTTTGAGTTTCGAAAGAATAAATTTGCTTTCGTGTTCGATAAATCAATATAAAGTCCAACGAAGGTTTTCTCATTTCCAAAACTGGAACTGAGGGCCAACAAAACCAATTTAGAGAGAGAAAGAGAGAGTGAGAGTTCTCACTAACAGTATTTTAAAGTAAGCTGTAGATTATACAAACGATAACTCGCAAAATGTCTCTCTAAAATTTCAAAATAAAATCACAGGTGGATAGTTTTAGAAGACTGAGCGAAACTTTGCTTAACTGAGAGATTCTTACCAAAAACAAGCTTGCGAAACACTGCCCAAGCGAACTAAAAGCTTTAATATAACTTCAAAAATCTGGCCTTGACAATTTCTAGAATGCAAGTCAAAGAATCTCTGGTACTTTGGCAAGTCCATTAAAATAGCTTTGCAATTTATGTTACTCATTCTTCGTTAGCTGTGAAGACATAATAATGGTTTGGCACGTTTATCTGCAAGTCAGGTATAAAATTTTGACAACGTTGTGTTTTTCAGAGGAACGATCGCTGACTGAGATAAAAGCCTGTAATTTCCAAACTGAGTAAAATGGAAACTTTAACACCAAACAATTCCCAGGTCTAGTCATCTTAAAAATCTGGCTAAGATATTGAAGAATCTTGAAGATTTATCAAATTAGGCGAAGAATCTTTTTTAAAAATTTTGTGTTTTATAAGAATTTTATCAGTTCAAAAATCATGAACACATCCCCAGAAACCTGTATTATGGCTCTGCAGCTCAACATTAGAACTTTCTTGAAATTTTTGGAAAGATCTTCAAGATTCTTCAAGACTATTCAAAGATTCTTCAAGATTTTTAATGATTTTTAACAAATTTTGTGGAGAAAAAAATTTTCAGCAAAAAAGAGGTATGACTAACTAAAATTGAAACAAAACTTACAAAAATTTGTCGAAAAATCTGTTTTTATTAACTTTTTAAAATTTTAATTATCAAATTACTGTTTTTGTGGTTAACATCCGAAATTTTTTTATATGATTTTTTGAAACAGATATCTGGTGTCACTTTTTTGTTTTGTCATCAAAAAACAAGGGCATTTTAAAAAAGTTAGTAAACTTTAAAAAAATCACCAAGCGATTTTTTCAAAACTATTTTAGCTTGAAAGAATTCAAATTCAGAATATTCGATATTATAAACTTTAATGGTAATTTTTAATTTGATTCATCGATCGTTTGGCTTGTTTTGAAGTTATTTACATTTTTCAAAGAAATTTCAAGAATTGACAATGATTGCAAAGGTTGCGTTGCTTCTTTCCTGGGCACTTAGTTAATTTTCCATTGCTTAACAGTTGTTGAATTTCTGATTATCTAAAGTGCTGTATACATAGCAAAATGCGATAAAACAAGAAAACAACATACCCTATAACAAAAAATTGTACTTTCATCAGCTTCTGATACAAACAACCATTTCTTGAACAAGCGTTTCAGTGACTCATAAAAAATTTTGTCTAGTGATCTGTCTTGATTCTTCTATGCATCCATCCCTAGATTAAACTAATCACTAGGTCGTATAAATCTTTACTGTGCAGTAATTTTAATCCACTCGCTCCTCAACACTTCAGACTCTCCAGCCAAACAGGCTAAGTTCGGTTTCTAAAAAGAGGAGGTGCTGTTTTTGCGTGTAAAATGATTTAGTGTATTACATTAAGCGACCTCGTTTGATCTTAGACTTTTGTCAGCCCGTACCGAGAAAATTCTTTATTTTTGACCTGAAATACTTCATATCTAATCTAATTTCTGGTCAAAAATTCTTTTTGAAATGTTTAAATAAAGCAGGAGTTTTATTTAAATTCTTTTTCTCTCATCTTAATTCTGATTAGGGTGAGCAGTGAACTGATTACTGGTTATTTCTTTCCAGAAACTGTTTATTTCTTAGATAAAAAAAAGAAATAGATCATTTCTGCACAAAAGATACGAGCAAACTAGGCTAGATAATCTATATAAAACTTCTATCTAGAAAAACTGCCTCCGTTGGGTACGAGAGTAGAACTGCGTCTTGTCAAATTGTGTTTTGAAAACTACCTACAAAAATCTGTGTTTTATAATGAACATGAAAATTACAGCCTATGAATAGTCAAGACGCAACTGATGAGTAATAATTTAAATCCGCCTAACTCAACCATGGCTGATGAAAAACCTTCATAAAACAGTAGGAAACGAAACGCAAAAAATACAACGAGTCATTTTTTGCTCAAAAAATAGAGCAACATACGTAGAACTTATTTTAGCAATAGCGACTGCATAAATGACTATTGGAGTTTTTGGTATAAATACTTGCGTTGATTTAGTGTTTTAAAAAAAGAGAATAGAACATTACGCCAGATGGTTGGTTGTCAACAATACCCGTACAAAAGCCAGACACTGTCAAATGGTCAGTTTATCATACTCCCTATAGTACCAGCTAAAAAATCCATCGCTGTAAATAGAAACAATCATAACAAGACTGCTCGTATCAGAGCGCGGTCCTGAATGTTTCCAGTGCCTTTTGAGGTCTATGGAGCAGTAATAACACACAAACCTAAATTTAAAAAAAATAAAACAATTTTTTGATAAATTTGAGATTTTGGGAAAAATCATCACCCCACACGCCATATACACTGTAAAATGATATATTTCGCTCCTAGTAATAAATCAATAATGGCAAAAAGCTTCCTTCAACCAATTTTTAATGAATTCTAAGACGGATTAGATCTCCGCTTACCCGTTAATAGCGCGAAATATTGCGCGTTGATTGTCCCAAATTAGCAATATTGGCAGTATTTGAACCCTTATAACTTACAAAAAATGATCACAGGGGAAATATTTTTTTAAATTTAAGCTCAGCACAACAATACTTTTTGAATGATATTTTAAAAAATCCGTTAAAAATTTCTGCTTAAAAAGTCGAAATTTGTCTGAAGAAAAAAAAATCATCCCTAGAACAAATATTCCATTACTTTCGGGGTGAAATTGATCGGAATATTCCTGAAATTCAAAGTTTTGCTCTGGTGATGTTGCAAATTTTGCCCTCACCACTTTAAATTAGGTTACTTTTCGTCACATAGTTACGGCAAATCTCAAAACAAAGTTTTGAGAAGCTATGGTGATTTAATTTGACATATTCCAAAGACCACAAAGGTTGCAACATTGGATTTAGGATGTTGCAATTTTAATCTTCAGTTCTTTCTTGGGGAGCTCTCAGAAAAATTTGTTTTAGAGCACGATGTTGCATAACTTAATTGTATTGCCCAGATTTTTGTCGATTTAAGACTAATAAGTGTTGCCATATATCTAGAACCCTTATTTGTATCGCGAGGATTCTTATCACCGTAAAACTTATTTATGTTGCCATATGGAGCCCAAGACCTTTCAGTATAAAATATACAGAAATGTAAAAAAATCTCCGCTTGATTTACCGAAAAAAAAACGGTACTCATTCAGAGCAAAAGCACAGCCGCTGGTTTGTTGTTTAAAAGGATATTTTTCAAATCTCTGGAGAACTCAGTCGAAAAACAATCGAATAATGAACTAAATGGAGCGAAATATTTTTAAAGATGTTGTTGAAAAATTGCAGTAAACAGAAAATTTTTATTGAAATCGTTCAAAATCCGAATAAAAAATGAGAAGTGCTTGACATATAACAGCCACTCTAACTGACTTCGCTCATGTTTATTTTTATATTGGACTAGTGGCATCCTCGTCAATTTTCGAAAATTTGATTACTGTAGAGGCACTCCGTTGCAAAATCTGTAGTACCGAAAGTAAAGGAATAATTGTGCTCGGGTGGTTTTTTTTCTTCAAACAAACTTCGTCTTTCTAACTAGCCATTTTTGAGTGAACTTTCAAATAGCATTCGAAATGTATTGCTGTTCTGAGCTTAAATTTGAAAAGTTATTTCACCTGTGTTCATTTTTTGGAAAAATATGGGGGTTTAAAGATTGCCATTTTGGCTAATTTGGGACAATTAACGCGCATAGGCGGAGATTTAATCCGTCTTAAAAATTGTTCCAAATTGATCGAAGGAAGCTTATATGCCATAATTGATTTGTTACTAGCAGAAAAAATTATCATTTTGCACTTTATTTGGCGTGTGGGGGGATGATTTTCACAAAAAATCTCAAATTAAGAAGAAAATTTTTTTTGTTTTATTACATTTAATTTGTTCATGCTACTACTACTGCTCCATAGAGCTCTAAAAGCTGTCGGAACACTCAGAAATTCACTTTGATACGAGCAGTCTTGTTTGATTTTGAAACTCATCTCAAAATTATTTCTTCGGGATTTTCTCCAGTTCCAGTTACTAAAATTTCACTAGTCCATTTGTCAGGCATCATTTTGAATTAACTCTTACTGATTCTATTAGTTCAAGAACACAAACACAGCTGTTTGAATCGTTGAAAATCTACAATGACGTACTATTGAACTAATATTTATATTTTTGTTCCGACGTTCGTAATGAAAGTAACGGAATTTTGTACTCAGACAAATTTCAGACAAATTTCGGTTTTTTTCAGACAAATTTCGACTTTTAAACTAGCCATTTTTGACAAAAAAAAATTTCATTCAAAAATTTTTGATGTTTTGAGCTTGAAATTGAAAAAAAAAATCATCTGTGATAACTTTTTGTGTAGTTATGGAGGCTTAAAGATTCTCTTTAAAGCCCAATTTGGGACAATTAACGCGCGATATTTTTCGCGCTATTAAAGCGTAAGCGGAAATTTAATCCGTTTTGGAAACCGTTTCAAATTTGTTGAGGGAAGCTCCTTTGCTAGAATTGATTTGTTACTAGGAGCAAAAATTATCACTTTGTTTTTTATAAGGCGTGTGGGGAATGATTTTTACAAAAACTCTCAAATTTAAAAAAAAAACTTTTTTTGTTACATTTAATTTTTTCAATTTTTTACTGCTCCATAGACCTTAAGAGAAAGTCCGAACATTCAGTCCTTCGCCTGGACACAAGCAGTGTCGTTTTATTTTATTTTCCGATAATTCTAAGTGAGAGATTTTTTCCCTATAATTCAGCCTAAGAAAATTTCAAATTTTTGCTCAATTTGAGTTACAACCTACCCTATAGCCCATTTTTTTCAGAACAAAAAATTTCAATCAACCAGAGCAAGGTCGAATTTTTAGTGCTTGGTTGTGTAGTTTTGCATAAACTACACTGACTTATGGTTTAACTTAGTTTTCTAACATTTTAAATATCCTTTTGATTTAAATAATTCTTCTAAGATTGGACTCATTTTTTTCTGTGACTTTTCGCCTGCATATTCAAAACAAGTGTATTGCCATTTAGGCGGACTGGTTTACTTT
The DNA here is from genome assembly GCF_963678635.1 of Symsagittifera roscoffensis. Classification (NCBI taxonomy): domain Eukaryota; kingdom Metazoa; phylum Xenacoelomorpha; order Acoela; family Convolutidae; genus Symsagittifera; species Symsagittifera roscoffensis. The sequence goes on along the minus strand of NC_087071.1, from coordinate 17,268,782 downwards.
CTTTCCTTACAAAGCAGACAGCGCGGCGACAAAACCCATAATTTTTTCCCAATCCTAACAAAAGGCCTTGCATTTTTAATTAAGTAAGGCAGGTGCAACACTGATAAATCGCCCTGATCTTTTAATTTATTGTGTTTTCATGCTAAAAAACCAATAGGTTGCAAATGTCAAATTCAGCAAGAGTATGAAGAAAAGGGGGAAATAAAGTTTGAAGCCTAGACTGTAGGTGCAGATTTGTCTCAGCCAAATAGCTGAGAAATAGATCAATCTGAATCTTCAGAATTATTATTTTCCCCACTCGCTCAGTCGAGTAGAACTAGTTTCCTTTTTTAATTATCACTAATTTTTTTTAAATAAAAAGTACTTTTGAAAAATATAGCATTCCAGATCTGACAGAGGTATGATTCTAATGCTTTCTTTTTACTTAAATTAATGTAACTTAACCTAAATACCCCTAACCTATTTTGGTATTTAAGACAGTTGTTCATCCATTTATAACTCATCTATGCTTATTTAGTCAACCTCATTAAACTTATGTGTTTTTATAAATATCATTTAAACCCTATGGACATCAAGTATGAGACGTATACTTAACTTTAGTTATTAATTGAAACAAAGGGATCTAACAATCGACCCCACGTTTCATTTAGTAAAACCGGTGCGACTTGAGCAGAGAACTACACCTTAAAAAATATATAGGTCTGAAAACATAAGAATTAACTCTAGTTATTGCAAAATATTAGGAAAGTGAGTTTCTTTTAGTCAGTTTCCAACTTCAAAAAGCTAGAGACAGAGTTTATCTCTCTTTAGGGGTTATATGTCTATAAGTCATCCAAAATACATCCAATTAAGATATAAAATCTTCCCTTTAAACAGATTTTTGCTCAATTTATGTCAAATTAAATCCAATTAAGATAGACAAAATTTCGTTTTAACAAAATTTTGCGCAAGTTATGTCAAATTAGGTCCGATAAAGCTAGATAAACGTCCACTTTAACAACAATTTGCATATTTATGTCAAATTTAGCTCAATTAGTCAAACACATTTCTTTTTTTTATAAAACTGATCTCAAAACATTCATACCACTGTTTGTTTTCAGTCCTATCGGTTTAATATATCCCTTAGCAGCAAAAGTAATTCTTCTCCTTTAGCTAACCACTCAAATTTAGCTAACCACTCAAAAACAGTGGAACAATCCAGTGCCAGGAGTGCTACAAAACAACTTTTTCGCCTGTCATTCAGTTTTACATCAACTTGGCGAACTATTTATTCCTCGTTGATACTCCGTCAAAACTAAGCGTCTAGTTTACCTTCAGCCCGGGTTTTTGAGTTTCGAAAGACTGAATTCCCTTTTGTATTCTGTAAAGCGAGAGAAAGTCCAGCAAACGTTTTCTCATTTTCAAAACTGGAGCTGTGGGCAATCAAAACCAATTTAGAGAGAGAGTTTTTACTAACAATATTTTAAAGTAAGCTGCAGATTATAAAAACGATAACTCGCAAAATGTCTCTTTAAAATTTAAAAATAAAATTACAGGTGAGTAGTTCTAGGAGACTGAGCGAAACGTTGCGTAACTACGTTGCGAAAAAAACTTGCGAAACACTGCCCAAGCTAACTAAAGGCTTTGAAATAACTTCAAAAATCTGGCCTTGACAATTTCTAGAATGCAAGTCGAAAAATCTCTGGTACTCTGGCAACTCCGTTAAAAACGTTTTGCATATAGGTTACTAACCTTTCGTTAGCTGTGAAGACAAAAAATGGTTTGGTGCGTTTAACTGCAAGTCAGGTGAAAAAAACTTTATGGTATTCAGAGGAACGATCGCTGACTGAGATATAAGCCCTGTCGTTTCCGAACTGAGTTCATCATCTTGAAAATGGGCTAAGATCTTGAAGAATCTTGAAGATTTATCAAAGATAGCGAGGAAGCTCTTGAAAAATTTTGTGTTTTATAAAAACTTTATCAGTACAAGAAATATGAACACATTCTCAGAAACCTGTATGATGGCTCTGCAGCTCACATGTGAACTTTCTTGAAATCTTTGGAAAGATCATCAAGATTCTTTAAGGTTATTGGAAGATTTTTCAAGATTTTTAATGATCTGTAGGAAAATTAACTTTAAATTTTCTCAAACTTTTTAACAAACTTTATGGAGAAAAAAAACTTTCAACAAAAAAGAGGTATCACTAACTAGAATTGAAGCAAAGTTTACTAAAATTTGTTAAAAAATCTACATTTTATTGATTTTTTAAAATTTTCATTATCGAATTACTGTTTATGTGGCTAACATCCGAAGTTTATTTATATGATTATTTGAAACAGATATCTAGTTTAACTTTTTTTGTCATAAAAAAATCAGCAGGAGGCAATTTGAAAAAAAAATTATTAAACTTTTTAAAAAATCACCACGCGATTTTTTTTTATTTCAGCCTAAAAAACTTCAATTTCAAAATGCTTGATACTATAAAATTTAAATGTAAGTTTTAATTTGTTTCATTGATCGTTTCGTTTGTTTTGAAGTTAATTAGATTTTTTAAAGATCTTTCAAGATTTGACAATGATCCCAAGGGCTTTTGGGTTGCTTCTTTCCTGAGCACTTAGTTAATTTTCCATTGCTTAACAGTTGTTGAATTTCTGATTATCGAAAGCGCTATATACATAAAAAAAATTGCAATAAAACAAGAAAACAACATACCAAATTGAAAAAAAATGTTACTGTCAACAACTTCTGATAGAAACAACCATTTCTTGAACAAGCGTTTTAGTGACTGCAATAAGCGGCCTGGTTTGATTTTAGGTTTATGTCAGTAGAATTGCGTCTTGTTGAATTGTGCTCTGAAAACTACGTACAAAAGTCTGTGGTTGATATTGAACATGAAAATTACAGCCTATGATTAATACAGGCGCAACTGATGAGTAATACTTTACATCAGTCGTATAACTCAACCATGGCTGATGAAAATTCTTCGTAAGTCAGTTGGAAACGAAAAGCAAAAAACAAAACTAGTCATTTTTTTGCTCAAAAAATGGAACTACATACGTAAAGTTTGCGACTGCTTAAATCATTGTTAGTTTTTTTTGCATAATTACTTGCGTTTATTTCGTGTTTAAAAAAACAGAATTGAAATTTACGCCAGATGGTTGTTTGTCAACAATACCCGTAAAAAAACAAGATATTGTCAATTGGTCAGCCTATCATACTCCCTATGGTACCAACTAGAAAAGTCCATCGCTGTAACTAGAAACAATCATAATAGTAAAAAGTTTTGTTATCTATGCAGGGTAAAAACATGTTTCGTGTGAAAGCTTACATGAGTCTGGTTATTTTTTTGTCAAAACGCCGTGTCAAGTGTTCACCAATAGGCCAGTGGTATGTTATAAGAAGACAAGAGAGAACGAACTTGCTGTCAGTATCAGATGGTCAACATTGCGAAACAATCATGATTTATTTGAAAATTTGAACACTCGAAAAAAATTGTTGTTTCTCCCTTGTTTCGTTGTAACACATTTCGAACAACTAAATTTTCCATTTTGATGGCATATGACAGCCAATACGAGCATCTCTGTGAGCCCAATATAGTTTGATTATTAGAAACTACTAATTTTTTTTTTGAAAAAGGGCAAAATGACGGTTGTGTAACTCTAAGCTAATGGACTTGTCGTCATAAAGTAGGTTCCTTTCAGGTTTTTTGGTCGTTACATTGGGACGTAGGTGTTCTGTACAAATGGGAACAAGTCAGACGCGCCTAGAGTGGTTGGTTTGTACAAAAATCAGTTACTAACTCCCTCCTATCAATTTGAGTGATCTAAAATGTCTCTTTTAAAAAAGATTTGTTGTTTTTGTCTTGATGTCAGGCGCACATTTCGAGAATCAACTCTTCACAAATTCAAAAAACTCAACTACTTTGAAAAGAAAAACTGTGTACTAATCCCATAGTCATTCAATCAAAAGTTTAACTTACTTATTGGTAAATTTTTTTACACAAAGGCGAAAAAAATTTAAATGTTGAAAAAACTAAGTGAGCCAAAGTTTTCGGATGTCTCGATAAAACAATTAAGAGCCAGTTAAAGATGTAGGTACGTGTTTGATGTCGATTGAATTTGCTTTACTGATGCGGCACCAAAAATTTGATTTCAAAAAATGAACTTTACCAAAAACCTTGTTGATTGGACTTCATATTTTCTCTACTGAAAAAAGAGAGAAGAGTGAAAAATTTCGAGATAATCATTTTCCACAAGAAAATAAATTTTCTCTCACAAAATAAGGAGTCACCGATTATTTCAACTGATGTTTTCATCTCAGATTTGATTGTATAAGTTTTGAGGAAATTCAAAGTTTCTAAAAAACGGTCAAAAGACTTTCCAAAATCGTTAACATTTATCTGCAAAATTCAGTTTGGCTGCTTTAGCAGAATAGATTTCCATTGCTGGGTTTCTTGATCAAAAACAACCTGAGAATGGGCATAGTAGTGTTCGTGTTAAGCTAAAATGTTTACAAAAAAACTGTCAAAGTTTTAAAACTTTGTTTTGTTTGAAGTTCATAATTTCTTGCATAAGCAAACTGAACATAGCAAATTCTAAAAAGGTTTTCAATCTGTTGTTTCTGAATGAACCCACGTTATCAGATTTGGCAAAATAGTTAGGGAGAAAAAAAAATTGTCAATAAATGTAACTTTCAAACTTCCGAGAATCGTAACTTTTTGTGGAGACAATATGGCGTAGCCCCTCATGCCTAAGGGATTCATGCAACCTGTATTTTTGATTGAAACCAAAATCTCAGATTTTGGAAGGTAGTTCTCGTGAACCGTCAAAAAATTTTAAAAACGGTCATAAATCAAAAATTTGACTTTTCTGAAAGAAATAAATTTTTGTGTAAGACAATTTGCGAGTAGCGGAGCTTTCCATTGTCCTTTATCTCCATTGAACCCACAATATCAGATTTCAGAGGCTAGTTTTGAGATATGTCAAACAGATTCACAGTACATACGCAAACGAAAAATGTGACTATTCAGAGGACCATAACTTTGTTTAAAAACATATTGGCTGCAGCGGCTTACGCAGGGAGCTTTTCAAAGCCGTTCCACTTATTGAAAACATACACCCAGATTTGAGAGGGTTAGTTATTGAGAAAACGAAAATCAAAATATGGGTTATTTATTCCCCCAACACGGCTGTAGACAGAGGGGTAAAGTAAAAAAAAGATTCTATGGGAGCATGCAGGCTCATATGGGAGTAGGCGGTCTTTCAATTGATGCGCTTTTTTGTAAATTAGTAGAACTTTCTGAGAAAAACTAAAATTTTTTCGATAAATTTGAAAATAATTTTACAGAATGAAAAAAAATTCTACACACCGATTGGTAAACCTGCGACCAAATTGAAAAGTGCAGAGGTGTGTGTTATAATTGTTCTTCCCTGAAAAGACCCAAAATTAAAAATTAGGTCATTAGGTCGATAAAAAAGGCCGAAAAAAATTGGACCGAGGAGCTTTTAAGCTTAAAAAAAACAAAGACGACAGTACGAAGTCAAGGTAAGTTTGAAAAATACCTGAAGCAACAATAAAAAAAATGCGCGCAGCAAAAAGAAATGGTTCGGAGATTAAAAACATAATTAAAAACATAAAAATTTCAGAGGTTTTAGGAAAATTTTATTTAGGAAAACACTCCCCTAGAACCGAATTTGAACGGACAAATGATTTAATTTTTTAAAATTAAATTGTTTTTATATTTAGTTTTTTGTCTTTTTGCACATTTGTGTAAGTTGCATGTTTGATTTCTTTTGTTGAGCTGCTCCAATAAGCTGATTGAATACTTCTCTGATGGAGGCCAAAAAACTTGAATAGAGCCTATGACACTCATTTTTTCGATATAAGTAATGATGTTCACCTAATCTTTGCAGATAAAAACTGCACTTCTTCAAGAAACACAATGAGTGGTATATCGACACGCAAAAACCAGTTATGTTTTTCGTATAACTCATAGGAAAAAAAACGAAAAGGGATTTTCATTGGATCAGAAAGGAAGGTTTGAAGAAGGTTTGAAGAACTTAAGTCGCGACAAGTTAAAACATTTTAAAATTTTTCACTTTCCTTAGAATTCTTTTGGAAACAATTGAGTGAAAACAATTAGATAGTCAAGTTCATTCAATTTTCATAGAAAAATAGACATGATAGCTTTTTACATCAGCCATCAAGCCATCATAATCACCCTAGCCATCAATAAAATAACCAATTATCTTCAACGAATCAGGTTAGAAATTGAAGTTTTTGTTATTTGCGAACACTTCGCTGACACGATAGTTTGCGCAGAATTCAGTTTCTGGATAAAACATAGAAACTTCTGATTTTTTGCGAATAGCCTTTTCTTTGCAGTACTTGGCAATTTTTTGATCCTTTCCATTGCAAATTAAGATAAACCATACAATGAAGTTGATTAAAAAAATCGCCATTTGACAGAACAACAATCGAATAAAATCATTTATTTAGCATTTAGAAAAAAAATTACTAAATGAAAATCTTGACCAAAAGATGAACTAACTAGAATTACATTGAGCTGACAACTTTTCAAAGAACATTAAGAATTGTGAGTAGAGACACAATAATTTTGGTTTACTATGAATTTTTCCTACAAATCATTAGAACGGCAATAAAAATTGAAAGGTCTTATAAAAAAACTTTCAGTATTTGAACGAACTTTCATAAATGGCACTGAAGATGACTCATACTGCCTTCTCAATTTTTTAGAAATCCCAGAGTTGTTATTTTTTCTTTTTTTGTCTGATCAGTTTTTATTAAGATATCTACTCAAGAAAAGACTCAATTCCAAATGATTTTGAATTTTCAAAAAATCAAACAAAAAATGAAAGATTTGTTTAGCTCTAAAAACCTTGCATTGAAAAAATTTAAACTGAAACCTGCTTCCATCTATTCAAGTTAAAGGCATAAGGGCAAAATCAATAAGCAACAGCAAACATACTTTGCGGAAAAGAAAGGAGAAGCATCAAAAGATGATCCTATTGAAACCAAATAAAAATTATTCAAGAAACACAATGAATTGTATTTAGGCACGCAAAAACTAGTTTATTTGTTTTTTTTTCATAAACTCATAAAAAAAAACAAATAAGATTTTTTCATTGGACTCAGAAAAGAAGATTTGAAAAACTTGACATATACCAAAGCATTTTTCAAAAATCTTTTAATGTTGAAAAAACTAAAACCTTTTTTGCTTTTTTTAAAATAAAATATTGACAAATTAAAGACATTTTTCCATCTTGTCAAAAAAAACGAATTGAGTATCGCAACAGTTCGAGAGAATTATAAATCTACCAGACATTTTTTGTTTTTTAATTCCATTTTCGTAAACTAAATTAAGATTTTTGTTTTTGTCATTGAGATGCCGTCAATGAACCGCAACGAGGGCTGCATGTCTCAAAAGTGGCACATAATACACAAGCGCAGAAGCATCAAGACATCGTAAGACTGTTGCATTTTAAAGGGTTCGAACTGTAAATTTTATACAATTAACTGCACGAACGTAAACTCCCATATAAAGAGAAAGCAATCCGGTTCTGTTTAGTCTTGTTGTCAAAGTTATAATAATAGTTTTTCTGGCAATCGAATATGCGTTGAGTAAGCTCCAAAAAAGATTGATACCTATCATGCAAAACTTTTTTTTTTAAATAACTCAAAAGAAGAGCATAGAAATCCTCGGGGGAAGTTAGCATACGTTTTGGGTTTTGAAAATGGATTACAATTATTGTGGAATATAAGACAAAAGAAGTTCATTTAAAATTGTCTAAAACTAAAAAATTATCAAACAAACACCACGCAATTACTTTTTTCAAATAAATGTTTTTAAAAATTTATCTATTGATGACAATTTTGTTGATTGATGGTAAAAATTATTGATGGTAAAACCAACGCAAAACGTTTGAATAAATGAGGAAAAAAACTTTGCATCAGAAGCATTCAAAATGTCTGAAATGGCCATTCAATAAATTGAAACTTCTACAAACAAGTAAGATAGAGGTATAGTAATGAAATTGGTGAAAATCATATTATTTTTTTGTTGTATTTCCAAACTTTATGTGGCTGAGTTTTTGAGGAAATTCGAACACATTAAAATCGACTAAAATTTTGAATACTTGCATCTGTGAGTACCTCAACCTAAATGATTAAAATCAAAAAATAGAAAAATGCTGTGGAATGAATGCTTCATCCTAATTGGTTGATGGCTTCAAAACGTTTTTAAAACTAGTGCTTTTATAGCAAGATATTTATGTGCTTTTGTTCAAAGGATTTGATTACTGGCAAAACCAACGCAATTAAAAATCGAGATCAAAGTTTCATGAAACTTTCAGTGGAGATTGATGCAAAAACATTCAACTTACAGTGGTGACTGCAATGGTTATGGTAACTCTTTTCTTTCATTTTTTGATAAAATCAAAAAGTATTACCTAATGAGTGGACGCAAATGCTTTACTTTTGTTGAAAAATTTGTTAAAACTTACACTTTTGAAACATCTACTAATTGAATGTTTTTGCTGCTCAATTATCGTCTTAAGTTTTTAAACTCAGTACCTATTAGAATGTTCGTGCAGTTGCGAGTATTTAAAGCAAACAAATTGACACTTCTGCATTTTGACTCACAATTAATTCTAGTTTCTCAAAAATTTTGGTAAATATTTCAAAATCTAATTTTTAACTGAAATAGAATTTTTCAAGATAAAACCAAACATGGTTTGATCTGAAATAACACTTCAAAAAAATAGAAATTGAGATTAAATTCAGATATATTTTTTTTCATAAGTTGTAAGCTGATTTTAGCAGAGAAAATTTCCTTATTCGAACTTTTTTGGATTAGAAAACGCTGTTGAATGATATATTTTTCCAGGCAAAAATCAAATTTTGAGTAAATTGGTAGATCGAACAGAAAACAAGAAAAACTTAATTCAAAGTTCGGGGAAAATAAATGAAAATTGTTTCGATTAATTGGGGAACTTGGGCACCAAAAATGTTGCCTGAAATTTGGTTACAAAATATAGCTTGAGCTAGAATCAAAAAGAAAACTCTCCAGTTTAGACAGTTATATGAAATCGACAGTAATTTTTTCTATCAATTGATGGATTATTAAAAAAATAAAAACTTCAGAGGATTTAGGGAGATTTTATATACAAAAAATCTGCCCTAGAGTGAAACTTGAACGGTAAAATGATTTAAGTTTTTTTAACACTAAACTGTTTTTATAGTTTGGACTTTCTTGCAAAAAGAAAAAGGAGCCACTAAGTCCAAAGATAACGGAAAATTTTTGAAGAAAGCTTTATTGAAAATGATGTCTGGCATGATGTTCTATTTGCGGAAAGCACGTCAAGAAACACTCAACGGCGTTCAAAAACAAGTTTAAAATTCAACATGTAAACCAATTATCAAGCGAAAATAAATGTAACGAAAAACTTTGAACTGTAAGTTCTATGCTGCGATTTTAACGTTTTTTTGCCATCCGGAGGAAAATATACGTATAATGGTTCACACGCGTCACTCACAATTAGGTGTGAGCCAATAAATTACAAAAAGAAATTATCTGGTCGGAAAATTTTTTTGAAGGAAAAGAAACGAAAACAAAATGTACGTAGTCAAGGCTAGTAGAATTAAAAAATGCGTGAAAAATTTGAAAACAGAATGCAATTACAATGAAAACTGCATATGGCAAAAATGACTGAGATTTGGCAACTAAGCCGACAAAACTTACGCAGACACATTATAATCCAATAAGCCAGTTTGAAATAAACCAAGTCCTGGTCAGATTCGAACTCTTTGGAAGGATCTTTTTTCGCCCAATCTCATTCGTTACCTCCAGACTAAAAGTACCGGAGATGCTTAGAACTTTGATTTCATTATGAACCAAGAGATTGTTACAATCGAAGTTTTCCCGATAACAGTCTTTATTCTGATTTGGTAACGCTTGCTAATCGGAAGCGTAATCACATCATGCTTAATAAAAACAACCTTAATTTGAAAAAAGAAAGCATATATTCGAACTAGAAAACTCGATAGCTTATTGAAAACTGCTCATTAAAAAAATTCTTGCTCAACTTTCGCGATCGCTCCCATCTAGTAATTTTTTAAAACAATGACACTCTAGGAACTGAAAAAAACCCTCGATCTAAAAATGCCTTTTACCAGATGTTCAGCTCGTAAGGAACTTTGTGGAAGATCGGTTAAAAACACATGAAATTTATGCAAAAAGCAATTCCGCAAAAGCTATTTTTTTGATAACTGAGCCAAGGAACACTTTGAAACGCAGAGCAGCAAAATCTTTCAAGCAAAAACGTTTCGAATATTGCCAACCATTTATGTTCAAACCTGCTAAGAACTGCTCACTTTTCCCAAATCTGTCCTACGAAACCTGGTCTAATGATATGGCCAAAAGAAATGATGATAACATAAATTATGCATTAATGCAGGAAAGATGGGATAGCGAATCTCTTGAAGGAGACAAGTTCATCAAAATGGTGTGATCATTCAATTTTTAATAAATTCAAAAGAAATGAATCAGACTTTTTCCATGCTGCAAATATCGAGCAACAGACAAACGATATTTCAGCCATTTTATCAAGTTTCTGCTAAATGAAAGCTTGTGAAAAAATCCCTACCTGCATTAATCAACTGAACAATTTAAAACAACGCCATCATAATTATCATTCAATCAATTCACAACATCTAATGGCTCGATAATTACATAAAACCATGAGTTCAAAAAATAGCAGTCCTTCTACCGTTTCAACAATGTTCATTGTCATGAAAATTTTTCAAATAATTGCCGTCTTTCCTTTTTTTATCATTCTCGTTATTTGTAGAAGTCCAGTTCCTGGTCGCCCTTCTTAGTGTTGTTCTTGTACCCCTTCTCGAAGTCCTTGGGCAACACAATGTATCTGTTCTCCCTTACTGCGTGCATGCCTGCCTCCTGACAGATGGCATTGATGTCAGCACCTAAAAGAGATAATTTTTATTTATAACCAAAGGAAACTTGCAAATAAATAAAACCAACAAATTCGGGCTGCTTTAGTATTAAATTATTATTCTCAAATTTCTATCAGCTGAACGTATAAAAAAAACAATATCCCAATGTATATTAAAACTAACTTCACATACATTATTTTGATTTCCATTAGAAAACTTCACTAGGCATGGGTGCATACTCTAAACAAACGATAATAAAAACGCTTATATATTGTCTAAATCTTCTACCTGTGATTTTGTCCGGTCGTGAGACATAGTCCTCAATGTCCACTTCATCTGACAGATTCATGCGATTGCAGATGGTGGAGAATATGAGTCTCTTCTGGCGTCTGTCCGGCAGGGGGAACTCTATCTTCCTGTCCAGTCTACCCGGACGAAGCAGGGCGGGGTCCAGAGTGTCCTGTCTGTTGGTGGCCATGATCACCTAATCGACCCAAGATTAATCACTATTATTACAGAAAATCTTTAGGCATTTTGGAACTTACTTCGTTGTACGAATTACATTGTACACGATTTTATATAACGTAACTATGTTTACATTGTGGTTAATACGTTACGTACTACGAATAGATTAGGGATAAGGCAGCGTTGTGTACGGGAACTTTTTTGACGGGGAAGGTTATGGAAAACTTTTGTCGATAACATTTTCTTGAGGTTATCCAGTTTCAAATTTTAGAGCACTGCTGGAACCTCAGATACGCAAACTTTCTTGAAAAGCAGCATTCATAAAAATTCGTTATACATAAAAAAATTAACCTAAGCTTTACTTAAGGGAAAACTAGTTTTGGAAGCTTCATTTAGTGTGCTCTGGCAAAAAAAAACTGAAAATTGAAAATTTGATTTTTTTGGTCCTTTTTTGACGACAATTGTAGTCGCTTATGCCTTGTTCAAGAAACTTCTACACCTTTGAAAAAACCTATCATCACATGACGCACAAGAAAAGACAGTAATTTGTATTTAAAAAAATCTTTGAATGTGGTCGGAACATTGTGCTACTTGCTTTAATTTATGCGCTGTCCTTCAGTTATGCAGAAGTGAATTATTAAGCTCTACTGCACCTTGACATTTGTGGTCTGGTCGAATCCGTCCATCTGGTTGAGCAGTTCCAGCAAAATCCGCTGCACTTCCCTGTCAGCTCCCGTCTGGGCATCGAACCTCTTGGTTGCAATAGCATCTATCTCGTCTGCAACGAATATTGCAACTTACGTTCAGGAAACTGAAGTCAATTTAAACTTCATTCTGTGTTATCAACCAATGTATTTTATCTCCAAAACGAATACCGAACAAAAATTTTGACGGCTATTTATAAACTGTATTCACTTTGACATGGTTTTTACAACCCTGGCTGGTCTGAGTATTTGTATTCTCTACTTGCCTATGAATATGATGGATGGTGAGTTCTCCTTTGCCAGTCGAAACACATCCCTCACCATCCTCGGCCCCTCCCCCAAGTACTTCTGCACGAACTCACTGCCCACCACTCGGATGAAGGAGGCAGTCGTGTGGTGGGCCACCGCCTTGGCCAACATCGTCTTACCACACCCTACAAACAAAACGTAACAGACAAACTTGAAACACTAAACACTCTACACTACACAATACAAACATACAAATATTTTTCCTTTAGCCCGCATTGAAGTTTCAGCAGTAAAATTTTTGTTTACACTCCTATTGTTATGAACATTGGTAGCTGAAAAATAAGGCCATGGCTCATAATAGGTCTTCAAATCCAACTTATTATAGCAATCGTTACATCATAAAAACTCATGCGAGTTGGGGGGATTATTGACTTGATAGACGAGAGACAGACAAAAATGAAAATCAAATACAACACAAAAAAACACTTCCGTAGAATTGTAGCGTCTCATTTTGGAACAGGTAGGCCATTTTTTTCTTATGAACTTATGACAAAAAAAAACAAATCTACGACATTCCACGATATTTAAAAACTTTTGTTGTTGTAATAACTGTCAAAGAATAGTTTGGAAATGAATTATTCATAATATGAAATTAGAATTCAATAAAGATAGTGGCACTTGCCTGGGGGTCCGAACATGAGCACCCCCCTGGGTGGGTCTATTCCTATCTGTTTGTAGAGGTCAAAGTGGGTCAGAGGGAGTTCCACTGCTTCCCTCATCTCCTGCTTCTGAGTGTCCATACCCCCTATGTCACTATAGTCCACGTCTGGCTTCTCATCCGCACTACAAATACAGACACGTTTATACAAAATCTAGTAGTAAACACAAAGAGTATCAAAAGTATCAGATAAGAATGTCAAAGAAAATGTCAATTCGAAAAAAGGACAGAAAACCATAAGAACAAGAATGCATTCAAAAATTGATATGAAAAAATCTCGAAACGAAATGGTCTCAGTTATTAAAACCAGATTGCGCAGAATGAGTTTGGTTTTTTACAAACCCAGTGTCTATCCCATATTTATATAGTTCCGCCAGATTTCCAGGCCAAAACATGCATAATCAGCTGTCTACCATTACAAACAACGAAGTGGAAAATCGGTAATAACATTAAAAATAACAACAACAAATACAAAGAATACATTACCTGAGCATGCTGATTGAGGAATCTGCCTCGGGGGGCAACACATCCACCAGCGCGTTGGAGTGTTTATGCAGAGCCACAGATGAGCCTGGCTTCAACAGCTCCCTGTCTATAGTTGACAGCAGTCTCACATAGTAGTTGGAGCCAGTGGTCGATCCCACAATGCCGTAGTTGGCGTCCACAGCCTCTAGGAACTGGCCAATCACCAGAGGCACACTCTGGATACGCTTCACCTGGAACATTGGCCAGAGATTAAATTAAAATACATTGAGCGCACCCTTCATGTTGTTCTTTGTTAGAAAGCATGAGTAGAAATTTAGACTACTTCACATTATTAGCTAAGATTATCCAGACAATATTATTCTAGAATACAACAATATTATTCTAGAATACAATATTCTAGCGCTCAACAAATTTCAAAACAAACAAAAGTAGCCGGTTTTTTGGCAAGAAGCTTATCAAACTACACGCAAAGCTACTATTTAGCATTGATTTTTGGAAAAAAAATTGAAAATTATATTTTATTATATATCTCTACTTTTTAGCACGGCGAAGAGAGTGAAGTCAAAAAGCGGCAAATTCAGACAAGTTTTTCTCTAAATTGCAGTTTTCATAGCAGCATTTTTCATCACGACTGAACGGGCTTCAGTACGATATATCAACCAATCCTCCACGAGGTTTTTTCCTGGTGAAAATGCCAATGGTTGCTTCAAATAGTGTTGATAAAATTAAGCTCAATGAAAAATCTCAATCAAAATAATATATATTTACAAATTTCATTAGAATAAAGTCAAGCTAATTTCGACCAGAGATGTATTTCAAAACTTCAGAGAGCATAGTTAATAGAAGCTGGAGAGCATAGGTTTTATTCTAATGTTCACCAAAGAATAATGTATCATCTGAATGGAGTGCGGTCTACTCGTCAGTACGCAGACAAATACTGTATTAACCAATCACAATCGAGATCGGAAAGCGACCTTTCGAAATAAATAATTAATTCTAGCGTGTAACGCACATACGGTGCTTCGAATTTTCAACAACTCAAAAAACTATTCTTTGAGTGAACTCTAACAGCACCCAATTACAGGATTCGTAATTACAAATTTTGCAATGTTTTTTATACAAATTTTGAAGAACCATAAAATTTTGTGAAGTTTTATATAACTTCTTCGAAAAATTTAAAATGAACAAAGAAACGTCACATCTGGGAAACTGAAAGCAATTGAGCAGTCGCATTTGGACGCAAGATTTGCAACTCCTGAGAGTACTCTTACAGTATCCAACTACAACGTTGGGAAAGTCAGATTTTGAGAAAGTTCACCTTAAGTTTTCTTAAAAAAAGGTATTCACATCTCGAAAACTACCAAAATTTGAGCAGTCTTTTTTGATGTCAATATTCGCAATCTTTGAAAGTACACAACTACATGGTTGGGAATTTCACTCCAAAAAAATCACAAAATCGTCGTATCTCTTAAGCAAAAATGATTTGGGCATTCTTAATTGGAGACCGAATTTGCAACCCCTTAGATTACTCTGACAGCCCCCCAACTACAGGTTAGGAAACTCAAACTTTGAAAAAAAAATTAACTTAATTTTCAGGAAAATTTTTTTGAAAAAATTACAAAAAACGTCATATCTGGAAAACTACAAGAATTTGAGCAGTCAACTTGTGAGGCAAAACTCGCAACTCCTGAGAGTACCCTGACAAAGCCTCATTACAAAGATGATAATTTCAAGTTTTGTGAAATTTTTTATACCTAAGTTTTCTGAAAAAAAATCCAAAAAAAACGTCATATCTCGAAAACTCCAAGAATTTGAGCAGCCAAAATCAGAGGCAAAATTTGCAACCCCTGAGAGTACCCTCACAGATTCCAATAACAAGATTGAGATCTTGAACGTTTTGGAAATTTTTAAAATCTAAGTTTTTGAAAATTTTTTGAAAAAATCATAAAAACGTCATATCTCGAAAACTACAAAGATTTGAAAAGTGAAAATTGAAAGCAAGATTTGTAACCCCTGAGAATACCTTGACAGCACCCAACTACAGGGTGAGAATATCAAAAATTGAGAATTTTTTTTAAATTAAATTTTCTAGAAACTTTTGAAAAATCTCGAAAATTGCCCATCTCGTAAACTAAAAGGATTTGGTTCTTCACATATGGAGGCCAGAATCGCAAAACCTGGCAAAACTCTGTTAATATCCTACTATTGGGTTGCTTATTTCAAATTTGATGAAATAAACGCTGAATTTAAACTGGAAAGACGGGAAAAAACCTTAACCATTGCAATATACGATATAGTTTAAACGTGATAAAATTCTTTTGTTAAACATGCAAAAATAATACGTTAAAAAGCTTAAACATGGTGAGATAGTGAAGCCCGCATTTTAATATATAATAATAGATAGATAGATAGATTTTATAATTTGTTCTTTGTCTCGATTCTGATTGGTTAGTGTTTGTCTATTTACTGACGAGTAGAAATACCCGGTTGTCTAAATACTGCTACGTAACCCATCTGAATATTGCACTACTTTGCACGTCTGAGTTGATTGTTGCTTAAGAATCTGCCTAATTCACTCTCAATCACAATTGTTGTCTTGCTCTTTTTATCAAACCAAGCACAGAAACGACACAATCGGTTATATAGGTTTCTTGTACAGCAACCGGCTGTCCTTGCTAAAGTGGCCAGTCAATAAGCAGAATGGTCTAAGAGCAGAATGGGTCCAGAAGCAAAAAAACATGAAAATATCAACTTTTTTTAAGCTAATCGGTAAATTAGTTAGCAGAAATGTCAATAATACCAAAGCAATCAATATTTTATGCATAATTTGAGAAACTTAATCAAGAATTTTAAAAAAAATTAATCAAAAAACAATGAAATTTGCCAACTCATGCATAATTTACTCGTTTTCTTGGTATTCTTTGACGATTCTAATAATCGTTTTTGTCATTTAGCCCGTATAAACCAATATAAGTCAATATTTTTCTGTTTTTCTGCTCTCAAACCCATTCTGCACTTGGACCTTTCTGCTTATTGCTCCGCCTCCTCTTCCTTAATAGTCTTTTGTTGCTAATTGCTCGTGAATTTATGGATCTTTTTTAATGGTAAAGCGAAATCTAAATGATTTAATTCGATCATAAAAAAATTCATGAATAATCGAATTAAAAGCCATTAATAGAGCGAGTAAAGACGGCAGCGTTTTCATTTTATCAATCGATTTGGAGAAAAATTAAGTACAATACAGAACTGCATCAAGGGTTGAATGTGACGTTCTAAAACGATGTTGCTAAACTAGTTAGATAACAGGCATTTGTTGATTTTTCAGATTAATCGCTTTTCTAATATTGTTGAGGGTGCGCCTATTATGTATATTGGTCTATAAATCTCCGCTACTTCTGGGTCATTTCTCGAATATTGGAGAAATAGTGGCTTCTTTTTTTAAAGTTTCATTTGAAACAAATCATGTCTTATGTGCTCGTTCTAACATAAATATGCCTTCTCAGTAGTGCGAAACATATTTTGGATCGTATCAAATTAATTGTGTAGCAGTATCATTCTTTTCGTTTTTCGCTTAATTGTTTAGCTAGCTTCTGGACAGTTTTAGCAAAGCCGGGCGCTGTTTCTCCAGTGCATGCATAAATTAGTGCCACAAAGCTGCTGTGAACATTGAGGATACTTTGTTGGTATTTAAGACTTTTCACGCTTCCATGATATTTGTAAGCATCAGATTTAGTTTTTGGCCATAGCAGAAGACTTGAGTTGTTTGAGACTGCATGCAAGGTATTCGCCATACCAATGGAAGTCAGGCACGTGTGGAGCCGCATAGGTTCTTTCCGTGGTTTCGAGCGACGTTGACGTCTTGGCTGTACATGGTGACGAAAGATCACATGAAGAGATATCAAAAGGAATATCGACAGTTCCTGGCAGAAATAGGACCGGAAGCCTTCAAGAGACCTCTGCTGACCCATCGAAATGCGATCACGAGGTTGGAAAAGAGTCGGTAGGGTGTCTAGAGACAATACCAAAGCAAGAGAATCGATACTGGAGGAGGAATTCGCGAAGAACGTGAGCTTGAGCCTGCACAATTCCTTTTGCTTGAACAGGGAATTGAAAGTGAAAGGTTTACCAAATCAGGCAATGAGGTTGCAGGAGCAGAAGGAGTGGATGCGATCCTTCGAGCAATTGAAAGCGTGGGAAGAGATCGTGATCAGCTCTGATGATGAGGAAGCGCTGCTAAGGCAGATCACGGTGTCAAACTCATCGGGGCCTAGCACTTCGAAGGCTAGGAATACGAAGTGAGCAGGGAGCTCAGTGTGGGTTTCTTGAGTCTTGAGAGGGAAGGAAAGGGGCTCGAGTGTGAACTCGGATGGAATCCGAGGTCACGAAAAAGAAACTTTAACGAAACAAAGTATTGTTATTAATATGCTATGATTATTATATAAATCAAAATGCCGCATGACAATTTTCTGATTGGATAAGACAAAAGAAATTTTAATCATTAGCTTCAAAAGCGGAAATTTAAGGTGCAGGTATATGAAAATTTTGATTGCTGTTCAGCGATAGTGTGACAATTTTACATGGTTGTGAATTTTGAGGTGTAGATAAACTTAAGTCTGCTGCAAACTTCTGTAAATGACCACTGGCACTGTATCTTGAGCTACACTCAGAATTCTGGAGATTCACTGGCAGACGGCAACACGCGATGAGGACATCGATCTTGAGTCCGGGGAGTATGTGCCAGTCGGTCATATTTGGAAGTTTGACCTTGAGCAATGCGAATGACATGATTTTGGGGTCAAATGGAATTTTTCAAAAATTCGAATTGGACATGTCATGCTCAAGTTTCTCGCGACAACTGAAAACATCAGAAAAATAAGATCAGAACAACCGATTTACAATCGCGGGAAAGTACTTGAAAAAAGCAGCGGGAAAATGCTATTCGCAATTTCCAGATATAAATCAAACGCGAGTAGAGCTGTCCTATCCTGAAATAGGAGAAGAAGCGATTACAAAAGAAGAACATATTTATTCGAGGTGAACCAGAGTGAACCCACAGTGGAAAGGTGGACAGCTGGGGTGTCCCAATGGTCCAGTTCCAAAACTTAATTCTCGAGTCAAAACTTATTTCCCTTGCTGGAATTCATTAATAGCAAACTTCTCAAGTTATTATACTTAATGTTAGAGTTACTGATTAATTTAGTTATCCCAATTCTCGAGTGTGCCAATATGTGAGTACTCAATTTAGTTTTCTTGAGTGTGTTTTATGATTGTTATGTTGAGGTAAGGAGAGTTTTAGATTGATCCATCTGAAATGGATCAAAGTTTCACTGTCTAATAAAAAGTAACTGTACGGATTGTTCCGACCCTGTTTTTAACGGCGTTCGTGTATTTTGAGACCTGAGTATGTGGACGTTCTTATTTTCTAGAGTGGGGGGGGGGCTATTTTGGTAGTGGCCTTTAAGCTGTAACGGGTTTTTAGTCTCATGTCGCAAGTGAACCGAATTGGCTCCGACCGTTCGAGGTAGAAAAACACAAGAGATAGTGTCCCTGACTCTTGAGCCAATGATTATAGGGCCTATTTTTCTTTAACCTCATATGTGACCGAAGTAGGCGACTGTTACAGGTAGAAAACTTAGGATACAAATTATTCCTTACTTAACTAAAGAAAAATAATGAGAAAACCAATTACCAAAGTTGCAACCGTTAAAAGTCCAAACACAAACTGGATCCACTGTAGTCTTACCTCTTCTTGAGCATGAAGATACTCATTCTGCAAGTTTCTCTGCTCATCCTTGATATATTCCTCTTGCACGTTCAGAAACTCGAGTTGCTTTTGCAGTTTCTTGTACTTGATGTAGAGATCGTCGTCGTGAGAGGAATCAGTATATGCGTAGCCAATGTCAGTAATGGCTGTGCTGGGTCGCGTTATGGTTGGATCGACCGGTGCTTGTGTCTCCGTTATTCCAATTTCTTCCATGTTGACTAATTAGCTAGATTTTAGTACAGATAATCTAAAACATGACAACAACAAAATCATTTATCTCCTTGGCATTTTTTTGAAAATTTCGAGTTAATCAAAGATTAAAAACACCAGCGCAACAAAAAATGCCGTCTAGATGATGGAAAGTAACCATGAACCAAATTGCGGTCGGCGAAGTGCTCCGAAGGCTCACTGCTAAATGCCTTGCTAAAGCCGCCAACGCTGAAGCTCGTGATTTTCTGTGTCCTCACCAGCTTCGAGTCGCTACCAGCGGTGGCTCGGAAGCCATCGTCCACGCTACTAAAATGACAGTCAAAAAGTGCTCGGAACATGGTCACCAAGGCGTCTTAACAGTGGATTTTGAGAATGCTTTCAACACGCTAGACCGCACCGAGATCCTCCTTCAAGTTCGCAACCGTCTTCCCGGTCTCTCCGCCTTTGTTGAGTTTACCTACGGTCACCACAGTCATCTGCTGTTCGAGGATGTCATTCTCAACAGCGAGAAAGGAGTTCAACAGGGGGATCCGCTAGGGTCTCTCATTTTCGCGGTCACCCTGCACTCTAGTCGAATCTCTCAAGTCGGAAGTCCCCGGTCTCACCCTCAACTGCTGGTACCTTGATGATGGGATTTGTGCCGGCGACGAAGACTCCTTGCTCAAGGCTCTCGAACTCATCACTTCCAACGGCTTGCATCTCGGCCTCAAAGTCAAGCACAGTAAGTGTGAGTTGTGGGCCCCTGTGGAGTTCTCCTCCATCCCCGTCTCTATCCCGAGAGCAGCGTCTAATGGCTTCGAGCTTCTTGGCGCCCCCATTGGTGATACTGAGTTCTCAGTTAAAGTCCTGGACAAACGCATCTCGAAGGCCACCAAATGTCTTGAAAAGTTACCTCTTCTTGATGACCCCCAGCTCTCACTTGGCATCACTCGCACTTGCCTTGCTGCTCCCAAGCTGACGTACTCTCTTCGCTCTCAGCCGCCCTCTCAGCCTGTCGCAGCTTCCCTGCAAGTTTTTGATGAACTCCTCCGCGATGCTCTTTCTGTCATAGTTGGCTCACCTGTTCCTGATCTTGCCTGGTCCCAGTCTTCCCTGCCTATCAAAGATGGCGGACTTGGCGTCCGACAAGCTCGCGACCAACACATCCCTGCCTTCCTAGGGTCTTCGTGTCAGTCAGCTCATTTGGTCTCGTTTCTTACCGAATGCGACATCACTGATACGCCGGAGTTCTGTGCCAGTCGGTCATATTTGGAAGTTTGACCTTGAGAGAAGCAAAAAACACTTGATTTTGGAGTGAAATTTAATTTTTCAAAATTTCGAATGGAACCTGTCATGCACGATTTTCTCGCGATAACTGAAAATCAGAAAAAAGAAATCAGAACAATTTCAGAACAATTGAGACACACACGCGGGAAAGTTGTAAGAAAAAGCAGTAGGAAATTGCTATTCGCAATTTCCATCACTATCATAATCGATCATAATCGAGAGTAGAGCTGTCCCATCTGTGACAGAGACGAGAGCATTCCCTCGAATTGGATTATAACGACTGGAGTATTATTCGGAACTGGACTAGAGTGAACCTTCGGTGGAAAGGTGGACAGCTTGAGTGTCCTAATGGTTCACAAGGAAACTATTGTCTAGAGTATAAACTCGTTCCTATTGTCAAAACTATAAAACATTAGACTCATTTAGTTACGTTATTTAATTCTTGAGTTAACTACCGACTGGATTATTTCCCACTTCTTGAGCGTGCTACTATGTGAGTACAAATTTAAATTCCTAGAGTGTGTTTTATAATTGTTATGTTGAGGTAAGGCGAGTTTTAGGTTGATCCACCTGAAATGGATCAAAGTTCCACTGTCTAATAAAAAGTAACTTAACGGATTGTTCCAACCCGGTTTTTAACGGCGTTCATGTATTTTGGGTATCTAGAGACCTAAGTATGGGGACGTTTCTAATTCTAGAGTGGGGGGATATTTTAGTAGTAGCCTTTAAGCTGTAACGGGTCGTAGTCTCATGTCACAAACGAACTGAACTGGCTCCGACCGTTCTTGAGGTAGAAAAACACAAGAGATGGTGTCCCTGACCCTTGAGCCAGTGGTTATAGGGCCTATTTTTCTTAAGCCTCATGTGTGACTGCAGTAGACGAATGTTACATAGTGTTTTTATGGCGCTCCTGGGTGTTTACGACATCAAGACTACGGAGTCAAACCCACTTGAGACAGCTTCGGGCTGAATGCCCATTCTAGAGTACCGGCGGTACGGTTCGACAGGAACGTGCAAACCTTCCGGTTGTACCGTGATAGCTTTTTAAGAAAACTCAAGAAAACTTCCTGGTACGCTCTCCGAACGAGGCTTAACTAACCGAGTAAAGGGGGGCAACTAGGGGGACAAAAACACGAGCAAAAAGACAAAAAGCAAAACAAAAACCATAAAACGAAAAAAGACAGTGACTTTGACACCAGACCAGTTGGATCAAACCTTTATATTAATTAAATAGTATACCCATACTGTTTTATAAGTTCGATCGTTTTGATCAACCTAGCAATTTAACCCAGTAACCGTAGTAAAGTGCCCGAGTGTGGGGCGTTGTCAAGGGTTTTCAGGTAGTTTGGAACTTAGCTGGACCAATAGGAGACTTCACTGGAAGAGGTGACCAGCTGAGTGGGAAAGTGGTTCAGGGACACTTGAGCTGAACCAATAGGAGACTTGACTGGAAGAGGTGACCAGCCGAGTGGGAAAGTGGTTCAGGGACACTTGAGCTGAACCAAAAGGAGACTGGACTGGAACAGGTGACCAGTCGAGTGGGAAAGCAGCCAAGAAGGATTTGGCAATTCTCGAGTTCTCAAATTGGGCAGAACGGGTATCGTTAAAATCCACATTACATTATAGGAGATAAGCGCAAAATAGGATAAGCGACATCCCCCGGTTTTGAGGAACGTTTTTACTTGAGCAGGCCTGGAGACAGGTCTACGGTTTTCTCTTGAGAGGTTTAGCACCCGGCGCTTAAGGTAATTTTAGGCTTAGGAAGGGGGGCTAAAAAGGGGGGAGGTTAGAAAGGGGGCTGGTTAAGTTAGAGGTTGGCGGTTGTAAATTGTAAAAAGAGAGAAACTAGAGTAACTAATTAATCGACATCGTCGACTTAGTTACATTAGCCACAACACGCGTTGGTGATAATAGGTGAATATCCAAAATTCAACTCGAGTTAAGACTGGTACGCTGGTTGGTTTGGTAGGGGGGACCGGATATAGACAGCTTTTGTGATACCCCATAAGATCACTAGTGGGGGGAGGAAAACGCGTGGCAATTAGGCACCAGACAATTTTTTTAGACGAAAGGTAGACATTGGTCACCTTTGAATTTCAGGTGGGCTCATTTTTCAGTTTTTATTATTTTTCTTACTTAGATTTTTGTTGCATTTTAGTGAGGATTTGTGTTTGGTTTTATACGAACAGGTGATCACAAGATACCTGCGCACCTACATTGAAATAGAAACAACCAAAAAGAAGAGGGGGGTCAGCATTTGGTTTTTAAGAGAGGGTTTTTGGGAAAATTTTACTAGAGCTTGAGTGGTGGTACAAGGTAGGGTGATTCACGAAGACCCTACAACGAGGAAGACACTCCGTGACGAGTCTTGGGACAGTACCGAAGAAGTCTTGGGACGGGGTCTTGGGACAGTGGTCTTGGGACAGGGTCTTGGGACAGTGGTCTTGGGACAGGGTCTTGGGACGGTGGTCTTGGGACAAGGGTCTTGGGACAAGAGTCTTGGGACAGGGTCTTGGGACAGGGTCTTGGGACAGTGGTCTTGGGACGGGGTCTTGGGACAGTGGTCTTGGGACAAGGGTCTTGGGACAGGGTCTTGGGACAGGGTCTTGGGACAGTGGTCTTGGGACAGGGTCTTGGGACAGGGTCTTGGGACAGGGGTCTTGGGACAGTGGTCTTGGGACAGGGTCTTGGGACAGCGGTCTTGGGACAGGGTCTTGGGACAGGGTCTTGGGACAGAGGTCTTGGGACACTGGTCTTGGGACAGTAGTCTTGGGACACCAGCCTTGGGACACTGGTCTTGGGACACTGCCCTTGGGACACTAGTCTTGGGACAGTAGTCTTGGGACACTAGCCTTGGGACACTAGTCTTGGGACAGTAGTCTTGGGACACTAGCCTTGGGACACTGGTCTTGGGACACTACCCTTGGGACACTAGTCTTGGGACAGTAGTCTTGGGACACTAGCCTTGGGACACTAGTCTTGGGACAGTAGCCTTGGGACACTAGTCTTGGGACAGTAGTCTTGGAACAGTGGCCTTGGTACAAGGGTCTTAGGACACTAGCGGAGAGTACTGGGATAGTGACGAATAGTCTTGGGACGGTATAAAAATTGAAGTAAAATTACAACAAGTGTGTTTTAAGACAGAATAAGACAATCGAAATAGGTACGGTTAAGACCACATTAAGGGAAATTTTTCGAAGGTTTTAGAAAGAGAACTGGAACAAGGTTTTTAACACGTTGTACAAAATTTGTTACCACAAAAAATTTTTTTTTATTTATTATTTTTTACTCTTAGAATAGAATCGTGTATATAATAAAATTGTAAATAAAAGCAGTTGTAAATAGAAATAATGAGGCGGAGTAGGGTACCGGTGCTCGAAAAAAGGTCAAGTGGATCAAACACGAAATATAATTCATCGCTGCGCGGAACAACATCAACGGGCCCAAAGATAACAAAGAAGAACTTTTCAGTTAACATGGTCAGCACAAGGAGTACAGCGGAGAACAGGGCGAAAGAGGGCACGGAAGGGGAGCGAGTAGAACCCACCATCGAGATTGATCTAGAGACACCCGATCAAAGTGTGGATGAAACAAGGAAGATGGCGACAGAGTCAACTCCAATGCCCAATGCAGAGGAACCGAACCAGAAACCCATAGAGTTCTCACCGATAGATGACGCGGAAGATGCAATAGGCAACACCGAAGAAACGGTGAAAGAAGACTCTCAAGTAAAGAGGACATCTTTTACGGAAAAACTGGGAATAATGTTCGGAATAAAAACGAAAGAAAACGTGACTGAAGAACCAAAAGCAGAAAGAGCACGAACATTTGGGACAGTGAGCACGAAGACCTCAGAAGCCAATCCAAGAGAGGAACAAGCTAAAGCAGAGGCTACGGCCGAAGAGAGACCAATGGCTGACCATGAGGAGACTACCATTGAGCTGGGTGACTTGTTGGCGAAATTAAATCAGATTGACAAGAGACTTAAGCACAGTGAAGAAGATAGAGAAGTGATAAAAAAGGAGTTAAGATACAACAAGCACGAGTATCTAGACAGTTATTTTAACCTAGCTAAGGCAACAGATGAGAGACTCAAGGAAATGTCAGATAAGGTAGAAGCCACCAATGAAGAACGAGAAAAGAACATCAAAACAGACATGCAACAGTTGAAGAACCGATATGATGATGTCAACAGCCAATTAGGAAGCCTGGAAAGGAGAATGGACACAATGAGCAAGAGTCAGGCCGAGAGTTCGTGTGCAATACAGGCGAAGTTGGATGCAATCTTGAGAGGTTCTACTACACAAGAAAGACCGGCATCGGATCGTACGCAAGGCACCAGAGTTGACTTTGTAGAACCACAAAGGAACAAACGGCAATCGACACCGTTGCCCATAACCAGGGATGCGATAAGCATAGCACCAACAGCTGCGAAAACAATAATGAAGAATGGAACGTCGAACACAACGACTGGTCCGGGAGATTCAACAGCTAACAGCAACACAGGATCGGATGCTATGACATGGGCCAGCACTTGGGAGATGATGAACAGGACTCTAGAGGCCTTCGCCACGAGAAACACTGACTCGAGCGACAGGAGAGAGGGAAAATCAAGAAAGACATTTAAGAAGCCAAAAGAATTCAAAGACGACTCCGATGGATGCATTGACACTTGGGTGGAAGTGATGAGATTACATCTAGAGCAAGATAACTTGAGTGACGAAAGACAAGCATGTACAGCCATACTGAGCAACTTGGAAGGAACGGCATTAAAATGCGTGGTCGCAAAGAAGGAGGAAGAACGCGACACCGCGGACAAGATCTTCGAGATATTGCTGAATCGATTCGGGTCAGGCATGAAGGGTCACCAAGCGATGATGCGATTTGAAAAGAGAAGGCAGAGGGACGACGAGTCAATAGATCGGTTCCTAGATGACCTCGAGAGCTTGAGAAGGAGGAGTGACCCAGAGGAGTCGACAAATAGACGGAACTTTAGCATTGCCTCGAAGTTCATCGATGGGGTGAAAAGTGATGACTTAAGGACAATGTTAGCAACATACTACACATTGTCGAAGGACAGCGCACCCACCCCAGAAGAAATGAGACAGAAATCAAGAGAATACATGCTGATGAAACCTAAGAAGTACTCATATTCTGAAAACAGGAACACGCAAGGGGGAGGCCAACCCCAGAGGTCATCATGGTACAAACCTAGAGATGATATGGACAAACGCAGATCATGCGCGAACTGCGGATCAGCGGATCATCATGTGGCTGACTGCACAACGTACAAACAAGGCATGAAGAGCCTAGGTTATGCACCGGATGAAGAGGATATCAGCCAGATGGAGGAACACGAGTACTATAATGGCTTAATCATCAAGATAGGCGCCAGATGCTTCTTCTGTAACCAGGAGGGGCACTTCAGAATGGATTTTCCCTTGTTCTGGGAAGCGGTCAAGGACCAGAATCACCCCAAACATAAGTTGGCATTAGCGGCGGTGCAGAATCAACGGAACAGGCAAAACGAGTTTGAATCTAGAAACTTAGGAGCACCAAACACCGAATTGCCGACGAAGACAGTGAAAGCTGTAACACATGTTAGCGGTGCATTAGAGTCCGCGGCCGGGAGCTCTCTAGAGATAAATTATGAGAAAGCGGCGACGGAAGCAATTGCCAAAGTGAAACAAGATCTGGCTGCGAAAGAAATAGAGCAACGACTAAAGTTGGAGATCGAAAGACAGAATTTTAACGAAGCATTAACCGGATCGAACTCAGTACCAGAGGCTAGAACGGGCTCAACAAAGAACGGGAATTGTAACACCGTGAAAATGGTGACAGGTAAACCTTTTGGAATATCGAAAATCGGAGCAAGAATAATGTCGATAATCACAGTGGGCGGCCACGAAGTAACCAGAAACTTGAGCGAGCCAAGCGACCAGACGATAATGCACATTGACGTGTATGCAGACTACTTGAGTGGAATAAGTCCACAAACGACTTCTAGAGCGCTCAGAGCACTACTCACGAGAGGGGGCAGTAAGTCGGTACGTGTTGATAATAGGTACACTGAAGCTTATGGTCCACACGAGGTGATGCTAAATATAGATGGAATCAACATCTATACCAAGACGATGATAACATGCGACGAAGACCTAATTGGACAAATCTATGTAGGGAAAGAAGAGTTGAAAGTAAGATCGATCGGACACTGTGCCATGCTTGAAGAAGATGCAATGCACATCGGGACGGAAGCAGACGTGACAGGGCACGTGCTAGACATAAATGGCAAAAAGACTCAGTTGCGTGGATTACTTGACACGGGAGCAGTCTTGAGCGTCATACCAATCGAAACATGGGAAAAGATGGGCTTTGACAAAGGTGACTTGATAGACTCGAGAATACGGCTGTCAGCTGCAAACAAAGGGGCCCTACGGGTGCTGGGCAGGACGCCGATAATAGCCCTCAATTTGGGGGAACGTAACCTGTGGATGAGCTTCGTCGTGGTAGAAAACCTAGATGAATCTGACCAATTCATTTTGGGCAGAGACTTCATCAGGAATTTCGACGTAACGATAGATCTAAATAATGCGATGTTCAGGATACGGAACCCGGATAGGAGGTACGCAATTAAACCGGTAAATTTAATAATGGCAAATGAGAACAAAGCACCGGTATTCTTGAGTAGGAGAGTGAGGTTAAAAGCTAATGAAGCGGCAATCGTAAGCTTGAGGATGAAAAATTATAATGAACTAAGTGACAACAAGCAAGTGTGTATAGTTCCAAATCCTAATAGTCAAAGCGCTGCTGTTTTAGGAAGATCATTTTCGATAACGAAGAGCGGCCTCTGCGTCAGTGTCTTGTTGAATACCCTTGATATACCGATCACGATACAGAGAGGGAGGAAACTGGGATATGCTTTACCGGTTAAAACTCGATATGAAACAATTGAAAACTCAAAACAAAATGAAGTTTTTGATTGTCCCAATCACAGGGACAAAATTTGTATCTTGAGACGATTGCAGAAAATAAAAGATTCATCAGGTCTTATTAAATCACTTAAGTCAGAAACGGATGATGGTCTTTCGAGCTGTTCGAACTTTCCAGAGCGACCCATACTAGATGAAACGCAAAATGAAAAACCGGTTCTGCCGGAGATTGAACATTTGAGGGGCAAACTGAAAGATGAACAGCTCGAAGCCATCAAGGACGTACTAGAGCGGAACGAGGATGTTTTTTCGAGGCATAAGGCGGATATCGGGTGTTGCAATTTCGTTGAGCATGAAATAGAACTTGAGGAAAACGCGGTACCACACAGGGAGGGGGCGAGGCGCATGACCCCACACAAATTGGACGCGTGTAGAAAAGAGATCGAGACGTTACTAGAGTATGACATGATAGAGCCATCCAAGTCACCGTGGGCGTGTGGAGTAGTGATGGCCAAAAAGAAAGGCGACCAGTTGAGGTTTTGTTGTGACTTTCGATACCTGAACTCCGTCACGGTGAAGGATGCCTATCCCATACCTAGGATTGATGAGAGCCTCTCGAAGTTAGGTGATGCAAAATTTTTTACGACTCTTGATTTAGGCTCAGCCTTTTGGCAAGTACCACTAAGGAAGCAGGACAGGGACAAGACAGGGTTTGCCTGCGAGTTGGGTCTGTTTCAATGGAAACGGATGCCGTTTGGACTTTGCAATGCCACAGCCACGTTTCAGCGGTTGATGGCACACGCGCTAATAGGCGTGACGAAGAAGTACGGCAACCTGGTAATGTGCTACGTGGACGACGTGGTAATAGCAACGCCAACACTAGAAGACCACATCGAGAGGCTTGACGAGGTGTTCGCGTGCATGAAAAGATCGGGGCTGAAGTGTAAACCATCAAAGTGCGAGATACTCAAGGACTCGATTAAATACTTGGGCAGGATGGTAGATAAACACGGTATCAGACCTGATCCAGACGCCGTGGAAGCAGTCCTAACCTGGAAATCACCGAAGACGGAGCACCAGCTGATGAGCTTCCTGGGTTTCGCCAACTATTATAGAGAATTCATCAAGGGCTATGCGGACAAGGTATACCCGATGCAACAATTAATGAGACATAAGGGCAAGAAGTTCACGTGGAACAACGCGGCAGAAGAGTCATTCCAGAGAATAAAGAAAGAGCTGTGTGAGGCACCAGTACTGGGTATGCCGACTGAGAAGGGGATGTACGTGCTAGACACGGATGCGTCAGTAGTCGCTATTTCTGGGATTCTCCATCAAGAACAAGAATGGAATGGGAAGACAGTCTTGAGACCAATAGCATACGGGAGCAAGGTCCTAAGTGACACAGAAATGAAGTACGGAGCACCAAAAGCAGAGATGTTCGCGGTGGTCACCTTTGTCGAAAAATACAGAGCATACTTAGGCAGTGGGCCCTTCAAGCTGCGAGTCGACAACCGAGCACTAAGCTGGCTGAAAACGTACTCAATGGACCAGAGCTATATTGGGAGGTGGATAGTTCGCTTGGATGGATACAACATGATAATTGAGCACAGAACACGAGATAAACATCAAAATGCTGACAGCTTGAGTAAGAAGACGGAGTTCTACGAGAGGCAAGAACAAAGAGAGGCGGATAGACCTGAGATCAAAGACGGCTTCTCCTTTATGGACAAAGAAACGTACGACAGTCTTCCACTCACGAGATGGCTGGACAAATCAGGCAAACCGATTGAAGATCATCCCGAATTGCCGAAAGAGCCTCTTGAAAAGACCATCTTGAAGAAAAGCAGAGGGATTCCGATAGGAATAATGCTCAAGTCCAAGATCGTGAGGGAAACACTCAAGGCAAAAGGTTATGATCTCATCCAGGTAGAGGAGGGAACGGTCCGAATAGATGAAGACTTAATGAGGCTGCTTGAGAAACTATCAGATGACAAGCCCGTGATCCAAGGGAAAGGTCAGGAGGCACCGGAACTAACCATACTTCGGAGAGAAGAAACAGTGGACAATACTGACGTCTCAAAAGGAAGCATCACTGATAGCAAGGAAGTTGTGCGATCACTAGTTGAAAAAATCCCCGAAAAAATTCTGGAGCAGACAAAAGTCAGGGATAAGAAAGTAACATTCAGAGAAGGAGTTGAACACCTGGGACTAGATCAAGAGTCCGGGGAGTGGTCCAGATTCATGGGAGAAGACGAAACCGGAGAAGGGAAATTGTCCGGGGAGCGTGAAGAATGGGATGAAGACTCGGATGAGAGCAGCGAAGACCAAGACAGTCTATGCATGATACTGGCGGAAGAGAAGATAAGACAGCACGACAGGGAATTACAGACGGATCCATCTTCAGGGACGTACAATCTGGAAATACAAGAGGTACGAGGTGGTGAAGAGCTGGAGAAAATAGCAGTTTCAAGAAAACCACTAAGGGAACTATCGTGCAACTCAAACGTCAGAACGAATCTGGTACCAGAAGACGACATGAAAATCGTGAAAAGGATGATATGTGTGAAACTGAGCGATGACATCCACAACCCTGGTGAGATGAATGGACAGATCATGGCGCTAAAGGAGCACGTTAAGGCGAGATACAGGCTGTCTGACGTAATAAGGGCCCAGAAGAATGACAAAATGACAAGTAACCTCTCCAAATGGATCCATTCGGGAGTCAAGGAGAAGGGGGAACTTGAGGAAGACAGCTACAAGATCTTGAGCCAGTTCTACAAAGAAAAGAGGGACTTACTTTATCACACAGCTGAAGGGGTGGTAGCGTGCAAGAGAAGAGATGAGGAAAAAATATTACACAAACACAACCTCATCATACTACCACAATTGTACCAAACGGAGGTGTTTTTCAGATCACACGACCAGATGGGCCACCAGGGGATAGATAAAGTACAACAAAGGATACTTCACAGGTTTGACTGGCCGGGAATGAGAAAAGCTTGCGAGAGATGGGTGAATGCCTGCCTAGCATGCCTTCAAGTAAAAGACCCAAGGAAGATGAAGTTTCCCCTCAAGTCTGTCGAGAGTTCGGAATTCAATGAGGTGGTGCAGATAGACCATCAGAAAATCTGCATGACGGAGTCGGGTTATAACCAAATACTAGTTATAATAGATCACTTCACCAAGTTGGCGGAAGCGGTTCCGTGCCAGACAGCCTCAGCAGAGGAGACATGTGATCACCTGATAACGCATTGGATATCGCGGTATGGTTGTCCAATGACTTTCCAGTCGGACAACGGCAAGGCTTTCGTGGGGGACTTGACAAAAGAATTGATGAAGAGATCACACATTGCTCAAGCACACTCGACGACCTATCATCCACAGACCAATGGGTTGGTAGAGAGACAGAACAGGACACTGGTCAACATGCTCAGGGTGTACTGCTCGAGATACATGACGGACTGGGACAAATATCTGCCACAGGTAGTAGGAGCCTATAATAGTACTCAGCACTCAACGACGGGCATCAGTCCTTTCATGATGTTGACAGGCAGGGAAAGGGCAATGCCTATAACATTCTTCTACCCGGAGTACGAGGGGAAGAGGACGTCACCTCAAGCATACGTGAAGGAAGCGATCAAAAGACAACAAGAGCTAAACGAGCTATGTCGGAGAAACACGGCGCAAGCGCAAATGAGGCAACGCAAGAAATATGACGAAAAGATACTAAGAGCAAAGCCATACGAAGTGGGCCGATACGTGTGGGTCTTCCAAAATGTCATACCGCCCAAGGGAACAAAGAAACTACTCAAGAAATGGAGAGGACCATTCATGATTACGGAAGTACATCAACAAGGACGGTTCTATCGCTTGAGTACAGGGCGAGCAGCACATTACGAAAATCTGAAGCCTCACGTCCCGTCCCCGGAGGACTGATGCCTACCAAAAGACATGGAAGGTCTTGAGTACCTGGTGGTGGAACCAGCATGCGAAGTGAATGAGAAAGGCACTAGAGAGAAAAATGATGGTAATGAGAACTTGAGTTTGGACGACAACGAAAAGATAGAAGTGGAGTCGGATGCAGGTTCATTTGTAGAAGAAGACTGGAACGACCCAGAGCAAAACGAGGTACCGAAGTGGATGGAGCCGGATCGACCAACACCACCGGAAACCAGGACTGGCAATCGTAAACGAACAGGTATGAGGTACAATAGGTACGGGGATGACTTCTTGATCGATAAGATACAGCCAGACAAGTTGGGCGATGAACTACTAAGCGCAGGCGGACTGGAAGCCGAAGAGGAATGGCAGGTCATTGACGATGGTGGACATTATCCGCAGGATGATTACTCGACGCCAGAATTGGAGACGGATCTCGAGCAGAGTGAAATAGAAAGGAGGGAGAACACGAACTTGAGGATTCTAGAGTGGATGCGTGATGTCAAAGACGAGAGCCGCGAAGGACAAAGCATTCAGCAAATCGATGTATCAGCAGCAAATTACATGAAGACAGAGGACCCTCTTTTCGGATGGACAGCAACAATCAGGCCACTGGACATCCCTAAGGACAATTCAGACCAGACTACATCGATGGGGACGTCGATAAATATTTTTGTCCGGGGAGTGGGGGTAGGACTTACCCACACCGAAAATTTGATGATAAAGAAGCTCAAGGAAGTGAGGGAAACAAGCGGATTGGAACTGGAGGAAGAAGAACCAGAGCCTAGCATAGGAAAGAATTTCAAAACGAAATTCGAAATACCCAATGAATACTCAGAGAACATCATGATAACGGATAGCGACTTCATCCTGTCAAACAGGACCAGCGCGATCTGCATCACGGCGGACACTAGTTTCAAATCAAGATTGGAGGCTGACTTCAAAAGAGAGTACCAGAACGTAGAGTTTCTGTTCAGACAGAGGCCAGGACTGGGAGGCATGGCAGCGCTTCCACCGTCAGTGGCACAAGTCCCGGGCAAATACCTCTGCTTCCTAGTAACGAGAGTCAACGACAGAAACACAATTGATCCCGAACACGTGATATTGGCACTGACAAGACTACGTGACTTCATGATTGAAAGAGGAATAGTGGAGGTCTCGATGCCGGTGTACGACCCAAATAGGGGCAAACTGAGCTCGAGGGAATTGTATGCTATCCTACATGTGGTCTTTGCAGAAACAGAGATAATGGTGCATCTTCACAAGAAGTACTACTTGAGCATCGCCTGAGTCGGGTACATGGAGGTATCAGGTCGGGTGTGAGGGAGGAGTCTTGAGTTAGGTACTGGGGTGCGGCGCAGGTAAAGGAATCTTAAAGATATGATTGGCATGACAATTAAATTTTAAAACGAGTGAACGGTGCTAAAACATAAAATGAATCTGCATGCTTTTCAGGGAATTCCTATCGACTTGTTTTAAGTGATATGAAAAGATAAGATTTTAACCATACTGGTAAAAGGGGGGTCTTTAGGTTAGGAACGTGACATGCTAAGTTTTAATGAGCTTTCTGTTTTCAGATCAAGTTTGAAAAACAAAGTTGAAAATCCAACTACACTCAAGCGAGAAACAGAAAGAGAGAATCTTGATTGAACACGCGATAATCCGAATCTACAGCAAGTACTTGCAAGAGGACATTTCTAGAGAATTCTTGAATTGGGTAATACTCGAGTTGGTAAGGTAATTCTTGAGTTGGTAAGGTAATTCTTGAGCTGGTTAACATCTACCTACATACATCCCGAAGTTACAAAGAATGGCAGACCGATTCTGGAACTCCGTGCCCGCGGCCCTGAGGAAGCCCACTCTTGATGAGCTGTACAGGCGCCTGAGGGACTTGGACTATACCCAAATAGACGAGAGAATGGCGGTGATGCTGAATGCCATCCTCCAGTTGGAGGACCAAGGTGAGTGCAGGGAGTCTGCAACGGAGGCTGTCTTGATGATCGGCTACACCACCGAGGGAATATCGAACCAAGAACAGACCAGATGGTTGTCTTGGAATGTGGATGGAGGAGTAAGGGGTTTTGACTTGGCAAGGAATCCTGGCCTGAATAACAATACCGAATATGGCGCAGGGGAATTCCCACTACCGACTAGGCCAACAGTAAGGTCCACCAGCCAGAGCTCGAGTAGGGTGCCATCGATGTCACGAATGCAACAGACGACCGAGGCATATCCGGATCTAGGTGTTCTAAAGAAAGAGCTCGAGAAGACGCAGAAGGAAAGGAATAAGGCGAACCTCGATCGGGATCAGGCAAATCTGGATCGGGAGAAGGTTCAGCTGGAAAGGGACCAGGCGGTCAATGAGCGAGACCAGGCTCTGAGGTTGCTTGAGATACAAAAAGCTGAGCATCAACAGGAGTTAAGGGTGCGGGAGAACGCCGCAAATCGTGATCAACTGAGGTCGGAATTAGATAGAATAGATCAACGACAACGCGAGCTTGATGTACAGAAGGGAGCCAGGCCGAAGGAGCGAGTGGTCACCAGCTCGAGGCCAGAGTCACGTATGGAGGTGGATGAGGCCCCCAGAGCAAGAGCACGGTTCAACCTTGACCGCGAGGCCCGTGAACACATGAGTGAAGGGTTGGAAGTTTGGATACCGAATGACGCAACGTCTTCCTTGCGTAGCCTAGAGACGCAACCCATACGCCCACTGATGGATGTGGAGCTGCCGGGATATACCCCAACCTCGACCTCGAGTGACGGTCAGGTGAGCGGCGGCTCATCGCGCTTGAGAGAACTGGGCGAGAGATTGCGACAAAAGAGTCGTGAGAGTTCGGCAAGACCGGAGCTTCCCCCGACGCGGAGGGAGCAGCCGGTTAGGAGTGTCGTGATCTTGAGTTATAAGAAGAACACAGAGGGGAGGTACCACAGGCACAATCGGCTGGACTGGAGCACGGAGCAGAAAGCTAGGAGAGACTGCTTTCATGATGCGGCCTGGGTGCAATACATGGCGCCACCCCGGGTACCAGAAGGTGCGGTTCATCTAATCGTAGGGGACAGCCTGGTGCGGGTGTTGACCCGGATCCGATCGCACTGGCAGACGGGAATCTTGAGTTTCGCTGGAGCTGCCACGCCACAGATGTTAGCAACGCTTGACATGCCGGGGATGACCAAAGTATACACGGTGACCCTGATGATCGGGACCAACGATGTATCAAGGGGTGAAGCGAGGAAAATAACAAGGCTGCACGATAAGGTGAGCTGCCTTCTTGAGGAACTGAGGATTCAGATGGACCCCATCCTGTTGACGATATGTACTGTCCCCTACAATATGATGTTTGATCAGCATGCCTTGGAGATGAATGAGAAGGTGCGGAACCTAAACAAGGGGATAAGAGACATCCACCGGAAGAGTGTACTCCCTGTCAGACTGTTGGACGTGGCAGAGCGCATGGAGAAAGAGGGATTCCCTGAAGACACCTCCAGTGATGGAATCCATTTTGATAGACCGAGGGGAGCAGAGTGGCTAAACGACGTCTTCCAAGAACACATAAATGCGCTGGAGGCGGATCTGCTAGAGACAGCCCAATTCACTTTAGGACCACCTCCGAACCCACCATTCCTGGCCTCAAGGGTCTTGTCTGATCGCTTGGGACCGAGAGTTGACACTAGAGACAGTTCAAGGAGCAGCCAGACCAGATTGCAGAGTGCCACGCCAATGGAGTCTGAGGAGGTGACGTCATCAACACCTCCAAGCTCGGCGATATCCTCAGTGGTAGTGGCAGAGAGCAAACGGGAAAATAAGTCTATGGAGACCGCTCGCTTGAGATATCCTGAGAAGGTGAAAGAACTGGATCTAGAGAGTTTGGAATGCAGGCAAGAATTGGCGGAAACCCTGGGGATCGAACGAGTATCACACGAGGATTTGAATAGGCATCATTGCGTGGACTGGTTGAAAGCACAAGAGGCGCACTTCTCGAGAGCGAAGTTGATGGAGACCACAGACCTGACGGGAATTCCCACAAAAACGATCATGGGACCCATTAATTACAGACCTCTCAAGCTGCTGGGGAGTCCGGGACTTATAGCAGAACCTCCCAAGCACCGAACTAGCATCGCCAGAATCAGGTTGGCAACCCCGGCACAGTTGAAGGTGGTAGACAAGCTACTCAATCCGGGAGGAACGGGATTGCCAGATGCCGCTTACGAAGGCTCGAAATTGGCGGAAGATCCCAGGTACGGGAAGCCCTGTGGGAGTACCCAGCTGGCCAAAACCCTGGCAGTGTATGATAGAGCAGACCCAGCTGCTGCGAGAGTAGTCATTGTGGCGGGATCAGACTTCGAAGGAACGTCTCCCAAGTTGTTCT
Organism: Symsagittifera roscoffensis; assembly: GCF_963678635.1. Taxonomy (NCBI): domain Eukaryota; kingdom Metazoa; phylum Xenacoelomorpha; order Acoela; family Convolutidae; genus Symsagittifera; species Symsagittifera roscoffensis. The sequence goes on along the minus strand of NC_087071.1, from coordinate 17,232,734 downwards.
GGCCGGAGACTTTGATATACTCTTTGCCAGGAGCTGAATTGAATCAGATGTTAACTCTGGTAGTGGCAATAAAGTCGGAGATGCCCTGTGAACCTGAACTGCTATTGTTTGCAGGGATGAATGATCACCTGCACGCGATGGGACTTCTTGAGCAACTAAAGGGCGATGAAATTCCGACATCGAGGAAGATATGGGAAGCCATTCAAGCGTTGTTTGCGGCGATGAATGAAGTGCAAGAGAATGTTGTCTCGAGATTCGGGTCCAAGACGAAGGTGGTGTTTACCACATCCCCTGGATACGCGAATATGCCACCCGCCCTACAGTTCGTGTACGCGGTCTTGATCCTGATAGCAGAAGGGAGTGAATGGCGGATTCTAATGGCAGCCCCCAATCGGGAGTTGGAGCCATCGAACCTGAGGCTTCGCAAGTCAGAATTGGCGGCGGCATGGGCGGATATATCTCATGCACTGAGGGGCTTTTATGGACTAGCCGACATCCTGATCGTATTAGACGAGGTGCTCTTGCTAGAGATATCGAACTTTGCCAGGCAGCTCAAGTTCAGCCCAGTCATCGGGGACAATCACCCGGCGATAAGCAAATTAACGGCCAGCCTGTGGTTTCGGAGTATGGATGTGAAGATCACGAACTCCACCAGCAAGTCTAGAGGTCCCAGTAACGAGAGAAGAAATGTGGCCGAGACGGAAAAGCAATTAGGATCGTTGAAATATCGTTTGACTCAAGAGAATGGCTGGTGGCCATTTTTGACACCAAGGCTGGAGAACGCCACGAATAAGACAAGGGAGGAAGCACCACTTCTCGTGAAGCAAGTCTGGAGTTTCCTAGAGAAGCAACTGGAGCTGGCCGAAGTAAGAGACATGACGGTGGCTAGATTTGTCTCGGCCGCCAATGAAGTGACGATCGCAGGGTTCTGGAGAGAGCACGCCAAAGGCGAATTGAAGACTCGGAGGGATTACGAGATTCTCAAGATTTTGAGTCCTTGCTGGGAGAAGGAATTCTTGGCAGGAGTATTCGGTACCACGGCGACTATCTTTGGAGCCTTCGTGCAGGAGATACTGGGCATGCCCATCAGCCTGCTCTTGGCCCTGTATTTGGTCTACCCCAGATACTTGTTCAACATGGGTCCAGCATACATGTTTAGTCGGGGAGTGGAGACACTTCGAGTTGATGGGTACCTGGCACTAGTGCTCTTGACCCATGGGGAATTGGTGTCGTTTCATCGATTAATGGAATATGGAGAGCCTCTGTCTATGGGGAGAGTCCACACGAGCATTGAAACCAGTTCCTACAAGTGTGCCGCAGGATTGAAGACGTTGCTAGTGCAATACCTCATGATGCAAAATCGGCACATGACGGGTGAAGATGAGAATCCAACTTCGAGAGAAGAATGGAAGAAGACGAACAGAGGGATGCCTCTGCTGACGGACCTATGCCTGGCAATGAGGTCGGACCCAATGGGGATAATCCGGGGCCTAGAGGAGGTGGTGACCTGCATTCATGGTCCAGCAGTGACATACGCGTTCCCAGACCCCCTGGTGACAACGTATCGTCACTCTGTAACGCACTTGAGCCTGATCAGTATACTGGATGGGACGGCGTTAAATTGGTGTCAGCAGGAGGTGCTCAGAGGGCGAATGAGCAACACGTTACTCTTTGGAAAGGTGAAAGATGCCGAGCTGATAGTGTACAACTTCAGGGGGCAAATGCAATGTAGAATGGGAGGCAAGCGAGAGGGTCCCATTGAAAGGTATCCCAAATTCTGGAACTTGAACCCATTGACGGCGGACGGACGAGAAATCTTGAGAATTCCTGCCTGGAAGGAGTGCTTCGCACTGGTGAAGAGGGAGCTGGAGACCATAATGGAGAAAGAAATCCTCCCGGCCACCATGCCTGAGTTCCCAATAGTCAGGAGGATGACCTTAGGAATGAATAGTCCCTTGGTAGTTCCCTCCATAATGGCGAGGATGACGACGGAGGAAATGCAGAAGGATTTCACTGATGGCTGGGACCCCCTGTTCAATGGCTACACGGCGGCGGTCTACTTCCATACCAGCGAGATGAAGGTAAATTCGTGGACGACGCAAGCGAAAAAGAGTAGAGGTTCGCAGCCCCCAGGGTATGAGGTGCGGAAGTACTTGAGAACTCTTGAGAAGGAGGGACTTGAGAACATGTTACCCATATGGGATGATGGCAGGATGATCGTGATGGAGGGGCACGTCGCACTGGTGGACGACATGAAATTTGCCACGAGAAAATATAAGGCGCCCTATGGCTTGGAACAGGTGGAAATAAGACAGGAAGGAACAGAACTAGATGCAGCAGGTCAACTGTATGTAGCACTGACGGAATACAAAAAGCTGGATCCTACGACACCATCACCACTGTCTGTGGACACACCTGGAGACAAGAGGAGCGGACCCGTCGAGGACCGATTTAAGAAAATTCTCGAGAGAAGGAGACATGAGTCAGAAGAAGAGAGTATGGATGAAACTCTCAGTGAAGCCGGTGAAGACATGGAAGTGGGGAATACGCCTGAACCAGGGCCATCAGGGGAGGAGCTCACCACTCAAGAGCTGTTGAAAGATTTGAGCGAGGAGAATTGGGCAGATACTGCCACACCACCCCTGATCCCGTCTCCCCGGAAGGATCTGGAATTGCCATTGGCAGGTGAGACCTTCAATATGGGGATGTTACTCTTGAGCTCGGAGGAAAGGGAGAAGAACACGTTCGAAGGGAACAGGGACATATTCTTGGGATCTCTCGAGGATGACGCTTGGCAGGAATTCCTGGAGGGATTCAATCGAGAAGTGGGCAGCGAGACGACGCTGGACAAGTTCAAGAAGGAACTGTGGGACGCAGTAGTGAGGTTCGGGGAACCGCTCCTGATAGGAACGGGTCTGGATGAGAAAGCAAGAAAAGAGCTGCTGAACAAGCTAGTGGAGCTGAGGAACGCACGATCGAAGACTAGAAAAGAGAAATGTGAGGACAGCTCTACTCTGAAACAAAAAACTGTGGATAAAATGGTTGATGATATAAAAAAGGATAAGGTTGGGACTAGTAATATGATTAAAAGTACTAATATCCTTAAGGCTCGAGCAGGGGGGAGGCAAGAGTTGGAAGGAGTGGATGGAGAGGTCGAATCAATGATGATAGCCACAACGCCCTCGAGCAGAGATGTGAAGACTCGCAAGAGGAAGAGAGAAGTGGAAGGATGGGGTAGTCCTTCAGTGGATGCTGTTTCGGAAGGAAACTTGAGAGAGACGGCGCCCATCGTTTTGGCTCGATGCAAGACGGCGGCATACAAGAACAGCTCGGAGCTCAGGAAACCACTTGAAGTAGAAAAGGAAATAGAGGTTTCCGCCAGTTCGACGTCAGAAGAAGACTTCAAGCCTCAGAAGATAAACGTGAAGAGAGGTTCAACGAACGGACAGGTAGGGGAAGTGGAGATCGGCAAAGAATGGATCTCGAAGGCACATCAGGACATGGGCAAACAAGTGACGAGTGATCCATTGGAGAGGAACAAGACGAGGAACACTTCCCGGACGTGGTGGGTGGCCCTCGAAACATTGAAGGAAATGGAGGACTGCTTGAAGAAGTTGGACAGTGGAATAGCTCGCAAGCGACGCAATTGGGCCACCCAGCAAAAAGCCGAGGTTAATAAGATAGAGATGGCAAGTCATCTGAAGAGGTCCTGGCAGAGTTTGATGAAGGATCATTTTGAAGAGGCGATGAGGACATCCTCATCAGCACCGCCACTAATGGCGAATCCCTTCGTTAGAACTGCGGGACAATTAATGTTCACCTGGAGTCTGGTGGGAATAGAGTTGGAGACATTGACCTCGTATGACAGGCTGAAGTTGGGAAGCAAGAAGCTAGAGGTGTATCAGGCACTGATGCAACACGTGGCCAGGGACAATTCAGGCTTGAGCCTGGCTAGAAGAAAAGATGCCACATGTTTCTTGAGATGGATAATGTCAACGATGTCTGATAGCACCATCCTGGCATGCCACCAGAGAGCAAGTGGAAGTAAAACCGTGGAGAAAAGAGTCTCAACGATCATCTTGAACGTATATCAGAGTACAGGAATAGAAAAAGAAGATGGTTCCAGACTATCCTTAGAGAACCATCGAAAGCTGGACGAGGTACGGAGGTTCTCTAATAAGAAGTTCGAGGAAGAACATGATGTTCACCGTAACCTGGCCTCGTCAGAACAGTACTCGAGACTCAGCGAGAAGGGGGAATACCAATATGTGTCTGGAGTGATGGGAATAGCCTACAATCCCTTCTTAGACTCGGAAGCTGGAGGAGCCCACAGAAACCATGAGGTAGCGGAGCTACTGAAGTTTTGGACAGAAAGAATAATGGAAATAGACGCGGTGGAAAAAGAGGGGCCGAGCCTGGGCCTGATTCTTGAGAAAACACCAGAGGTGATAAGCATACCGCGCTCAATCAAGAGAGTTGAAGTGAACATGGGCGGTGGAAATGGCTTGTTAACCACGAACTTGGGAGTGATATGGAAGCTACTAAGACCCTCCTGGTGTCCACATCCCCATGCGAGTCTAATCGAGGAAACCACCGAGCGAGTGAGGTTAGCACCAACGGAAGATGAAGATCTGGCGAAGTTGAGTGTGCTACATAAGCTAATCACGCCCCAGATGCAAGAGCCAAGCGAAAGGACGAGCGACCCCGGGTCAGCAAAGAAATTGGAGCCGGGTAGCTGTCTGGATTCGACGTGTGGGAACGGAGAGCACATCTGCGATGGACGGTCATGCGTCAGAATACTGTCGTTTCAAAAAGAAGACCTGGTCACTTGGTTCGAAGACATCACAGAAAGGGAGAAAAGTGAAGTGCAAATAATAGCGGAATGTTACGCGAGAACCACGGTGAATATAGCGACAGCTCTCGGATTCTTCTCGAGAATGTGTGGTCTGCAGGCACTGGAGAGACTGGAATCTGAACATCATTTAGTGACGGCGTTGAGCGTAGAATCATGGCCCGGGGTGTTGCAGGTGACTCAAAAACACATCCGGAGCTGGAAGGTTGGTCTTGAGGCGGAAATGGGATTTCCCATGAGCGAGGCTTATGGCTTGCCATTGAACGCGAAATCGCTGATAGGGTCGATGATGGCCAACTTGTGCGGAAGTCACTACCCGCTACACATGGCGATGGTGGAAGTGTCCAGCCAGAGAATACTGGTGGACAAGGCCTTCTCAGTGCCCAAGTGCGTGAGGTTGGCTCGGATGTCGCATCACTCGCACAAGTTGTTGAGAAAAATCAAAGGGACAGTACCAAAAGAATTGAGAGATGACTTAAGCGAAATCTGGGGAGAAGATCTTCTGAAGTTGGAAAGAGAAAACACAAGCGATCACGAGAGACAAAACGTGATCGGGAAACCTGTGGGAAGTACTCCAAACCTGGAAGACAACGACACAATGCACGAGAAAATGATGGAGCTTGAGCCTCTCTTGGAAGCCTCAGGGGAGCGTAATCTCAGGAGCATTGAGATCTCTCATGGGGAATGCCCATGCCACTGTTTGGCACAAACGGTGTGGTATCCAGATCGCAAGAACCTTTGCCTGGTGTGGGATGTGGAAGAGATTCGGTCGATCGGACTACCGGATCACCGGCAGAAGGTGACGCTCTTAGTAGTGAGTACGATGTTAGCTCTGAGATGGATAGAAGAGAATATAACGAAGTATCGGGAGGCGACGACGCCAACGGCTGAGTCAATATATGCGATAGACTACAGCAGGAGACTCGAGTTGTTTGAGACTGCGTGCAAAGTATTCGCCATACCGACGGAAGTCAGGCACGTATGGAGTCACTTGAGGTACTTTCCATGGTTTCGGGCGACACTGACGTCTTGGTTGTACATGACAACGAAAGATCACATGAGAAAACATCAAAAGGAGTATCGACAGTTCCAGGCCGAGATTGGGCCGGAAGCTTTCAAGAGACCCCTGCTAACCCATCGTAATGCGATCACGACAGGATGGAAAAGAGTGGGTAAGATGTCTAGAGACAATACCAAAGCGAGGGAGTCGATACTAGAGGAAGACCTGGCGAAGAACGTGAGCTTGAGCCTGCACAACTCCTTTTGCTTGAACCGAGAAGCTAGGGTGAAGGCACTACCCAACCAAGCAAAGAGATTGCAGGAGCAGAGAGAATGGATGCGATCCTATGAACAGCTGAAGGCTTGGGAGGAGATTGTGATTAGTTCCGATGATGAAGAGGAACTGTTGAGACAGTTTGCCGCATCTAGCACTTCAGGATGTAGTACCTCTAAGGCGAAGAGTACGAGATGAATGGGCAAATCGGATGGATCTTGAGTCTTGAGAGGGAAGGGGGGCTTGAGCGTGGATCCGAGTGAAACTTGGATTCACGAAAAAGAAATTTTAACAAAGCAAATATTGTTACTAATATACTATATTTATTATATAAATCGAAATGCTGCATGACAATTTCCTGATTGAATAGGACAAAAGAGATTTTAAAATGATTGGCTTGAAAAGCGCAAATTCAAGGGTGCAGGTGTATGCAGATTTTGGTTGCTGTTTAGCAATAGTGTGAAAATTTTAAATGGCTGTGAATTTTGGGGTGTAGATAAGCTTAAGTCTGCTGCAAACTTCTGTAAATGACCACTGGCACTGTATCTTGAGCAACACTCGGTTTTTCTGGGACTCACTGGCAGAAGACAGCGCGCGATGAGGACATCGATCTCGAGTCCGGGGAGTATGTGCCAGTCGGTCATATTTGGAAGTTTGACCTTGAGAGAAGCAAAAAACACTTGATTTTGGAGTGAAATTTAATTTTTCAAAATTTCGAATGGAACCTGTCATGCACGATTTTCTCGCGATAACTGAAAATCAGAAAAAAGAAATCAGAACAATTTCAGAGCAATTGAGACACACACGCGGGAAAGTTGTAAGAAAAAGCAGTAGGAAATTGCTATTCGCAATTTCCATCACTATCATAATCGATCATAATCGAGAGTAGAGCTGTCCCATCTGTGACAGAGACGAGAGCATTCCCTCGAATTGGATTATAACGACTGGAGTATTATTCGGAACTGGACTAGAGTGAACCTTCGGTGGAAAGGTGGACAGCTTGAGTGTCCTAATGGTTCACAAGGAAACTATTGTCTAGAGTATAAACTCGTTCCTATTGTCAAAACTATAAAACATTAGACTCATTTAGTTACGTTATTTAATTCTTGAGTTAACTACCGACTGGATTATTTCCCACTTCTTGAGCGTGCTACTATGTGAGTACAAATTTAAATTCCTAGAGTGTGTTTTATAATTGTTATGTTGAGGTAAGGCGAGTTTTAGGTTGATCCACCTGAAATGGATCAAAGTTCCACTGTCTAATAAAAAGTAACTTAACGGATTGTTCCAACCCGGTTTTTAACGGCGTTCATGTATTTTGGGTATCTAGAGACCTAAGTATGGGGACGTTTCTAATTCTAGAGTGGGGGGATATTTTAGTAGTAGCCTTTAAGCTGTAACGGGTCGTAGTCTCATGTCACAAACGAACTGAACTGGCTCCGACCGTTCTTGAGGTAGAAAAACACAAGAGATGGTGTCCCTGACCCTTGAGCCAGTGGTTATAGGGCCTATTTTTCTTAAGCCTCATGTGTGACTGCAGTAGACGAATGTTACATTCCTGCGTGCCTCGAACGACTTCCGTGAACAGTCTGGAAGCGTTAACACTCCCGGTTTTACTCAAGAAGCTTTCCAAGAGAAACTCGATAAGGCCACCTACAACGCGTTCTTCTCGTCTCTTCCCGATTCCCGCAAGCAAGCTCGTCTTCAGTCGCTCTCTCTGCCTTACGCCGGCGCTTGGCTTACCGCAGTCCCCATTAAAGGTCTTGGCCTGCACCTGCTACCTGCTGAGTTCCAAGCTGCTGTCAGATACCGCCTTGGTCTTCCTGTGTTCGCGTCTGCTCGTAGGTGCCCCGCGTGTCCGTCTGGCATTCCGGACGTCCTCGTGGACCACGCTGTCGCTTGTGGGGGGAGTGGTGGCCGGATCTCCCGTCACGACAGACTACGGGACATTATTTTCAATGCTACCTCGGCTGCCTCTTTAGCCCCCATCAAGGAGCAACGGAACCCAATACCTGGAGAACGGTCCAAACCCGGCGATATTTTTCCCTGGAAGTTGCTGAGGACCGCAAATTTTCGAAACACGAGAAAAACTGTGAGGAATAAGGAATCAGTTTTTTCCCGTTAGCAGTCGAAACGCTCGGGGGTTGGTCCGCTTTAGCTATCAAAACCCTCAAGTCAGTTGCTATCCTCGCTGATGCCAGACGTTCTGGTTCACGTGACGCTCGTGTTGCCCCAGTTCGCCTTCTCCAGTGCCTCTCAGTGTGCCTCATGAGAGGAAACGCCACTATGATTGTCAGCCGGGCCATCTAGTCTTGTGCAGTTTATTACGTTTTTTGCATTCCCAATTCTGGTGCTCCTTTGTTCCTTTGCTGTTAGCGCATTCCCCCTCTCTTTTCAATCCTCAATGATTCATCCCACATTTGTTGTTTGTTTTGTATATGTCTGCCATAGGTTTTATCTTTATTATTGCTTATTTCTTTCATTAACAATTTTGCAATTGATTTATATATATTTTCTGTTCTGGCTTTTTGTTGGTTCAATTGATGAAAATTTGATTTTGTAATTTTACCATGTCTGAATTTGAAAAAAATTAGATCAAATGTCCGCCATCATGCCGTCCAAAAAATTACAAACAAAATTTAATCATTAAAAATCATAGACTAAAAAAGAAATTTACGGAGATTGCTAAAAAAAAACAAAGCCAATCGAAGATTGGAAAAGAGCTATGAATGCAAGTAGACGTAAAAAAAACACTTACTGTAACATTCGCCCAAATACTACACAGCGACGGAGCGTAGAAAAAGTACCTATTAACGACTGGCAGGCGTCAGTTACCTTAATCCTACTCGCTTTTCACCGTCTCGACCTTGCCAGTTGATTTTCTGGTCTGTCTAGGGCAAAGTAAAAAGTTACCATTTTTAGGCCATCAGTCAAACGACTTTTGATCAGCTTTCGTTTACATGCGAACACAACCACATAGCTGAGTCTCGGATCCTCAGACTACGTGATTGTCATTAAAAACACGGCTCGAACAACCTATTTTAACATGTTTTTGTGTGACAGTTCTATATTAAATGCATTGGAGATGGATTGACCCTTTCCTCTTTCTAGCTACTCATATTCTGAAATATCAAACAATAACGGTGTTAATTAAGAGATCTATGACATTCCAGTAGCTATAAAGTTAGTCTATACAGTCCCTTCACATAGAACAGTCTCTGGGGGACCAAGCCTCCGCTCCCGTGATATTCCGGCGATAACGCTCTTGTCTCTTCTGATTTGCGTCCCGGGAGGGTTCCGTGATATATTTCTTCCCCCCACTGAAGCCTCCTTCTCCGCCAATATTCACTGCTAAGGTCCTTATCGTGTGTTGTTGCCACGATAAGAGGCTTCATATTTTCCGTCTCTTGTACGACTGTTTTTCACCATATCTGTCGTTGTTCTTTTTTTCGTCACTTTTTGGCTCAAAATGGCCGTTTTTCGTATTTCTGAGAAATGTCAACTTGAAAATCGAAATTTTAAAAAATAAATATTCCAGAATATTCTGACCCTCCTTTCAAGCACTTTTTTGCTGTTAAGGCCTTTTCTCTCTGATTCGTGCTTCGTCGGAAGGTTGCGCTGTGCCATCTGGCAGAATGGCACATACTTTTTGACTTTCTTGAAAAAATCAGAACTTCCGAATTTCAAAGAAAAAACTTATGCCCTTTAGCTCTTTGATTTTCTAGAACAATTTATGATTGGCGCTTTTTTGATAACATGAACCCAACTTGAGAAAACTGGATCAATAGGTAAAGTTTTTATTCCACTGGGAAATCTTTAAAAAAAATTTCCTTTCGAAACTAGAAATACTTCACGTCTTTTCGCGCCATTTCCACGTTCGTATTAGGAGAGTGTTATTTCCGTCACTTTGAGCAGATGAATTTCAATTGAGCTCAAAAAGTGCATTGCACCAATATTTCAAGAATTTTTCCTGAAAAAAAAAAAACAAAAAAGACTAAGAAATTTAAAATGTTTTTCAAACGTTTTCGCACATTTTGTGCATCATTAGGATTAAAAGTTTTTACAATATTTACAAAACGATCAAAGATCTGAAAAATGAGAAACATGGCTAAAAATGCTAACGTTTTGACCAATCAAGTTTAAACAACTGTAATTACATAATATATTACGTAATCAATTATAACATTTTCCTGTAAATTTCCGATATTTTTTAGCTTATTGTTCTTTCATGGTTATAAAATTTCGATTTGCGAATACTTTTTTTGATTCTGACATGTCAGTTTTTTAATTTTAAGCCATGTTATACATGGACTATAATTTTAGTGTTAATTCCCGGCTCCTGAATTCATCGCGTGTGTTGATCCTCAGCCTCTCCCTTCAAATATGCAAAGCCTCTAGCGTGAGTAGCTAGTGAGTGTTGGCTGTTTGGTCTATAATCTCTGACTTCAGCTCAGCAGTACCGCCTACGTTCTTATTACAAACTAACAAGTGTTGCTCTAACGGGAAGTTTTGAGAGATGGCAAGCATGTTTTCAATTTTCTTGTTGTAAACATTATTTGTGCCCCGGTTATTTGCCGAACCTTTGCAGCTAACAGTTGAGATGGATTGCCTCGATATTGCATTGTAAAAAGGGGGGTGAGTTTTTTAACCATTTATCATTTCTCGGTTCTGATGCCTTCACCTCTAAATGTTTCTTTCCCTCAATAATCTTGTTAAGCGTTTCAAACACTACCCTGTCCGACCAATTTTTCGGATATTGATTTTCGATATTCAATTCATTGTTTCCTACTTTTTTCCAATGCGTGGTCAAAATTTTCCCATGTTGAGGTACATCTAAAAAACCTATGAACCGTCCCTTCAATAACGTTTTTTTTGTACTGCAAAGATGCGCAACCTCTGAATTTTAGAATGGTGCCGGTATCAGTGGGTTTTTGGTAACACCCACATGTGACCTTTTTTCCTGAGTCCACGTTGACATTTCAATCCAAAAAGGCCAAATTACCGTTGCTATCAAGTTCTTCTATGGTGAACTGCATGTTCGGATACAACTTATTGGCAGCCTCGCGAACTAACCCAAGATCGCCCTTGACAGTTCTAACTGTGTCGTGCACATATCTTAGAAAAACTTTAACATCATTCTCAGCCCGATCTGCTTCCTGTTGTTTTTTGCAAGCAATGCAATACAATAACAAGAAAAATTTTTTCCATGTATAACATGCCTAAAAACTAACAAACTGACATGTCAGAATCAAAAATATTCCCAAATCGAAATTTAATAACCATGAAAGAACAAAAACCTAAAAAATATCAGAAAATTACAGAAAATTGTTATAATTGATTACGTAATTTATTAAGTAATTACAGTTGCTCAAATTTTATTGGTCAAAAAGTTTAACGCAGTTTTATACATGTTTCTCATTTTTCAGATCTTTGACCGTTTTGTAAATATAGTAGAAAATTTTAATCCTGATGATGCACAAAATGTGCGAAAACGTTGTTTGAATTAACACTTTAAATTTCAAAATGAACTACTTGCTAATTGTCAGATAATTTTTAAATTTTTCTCCTCAATTTTTTCATTGGCTTGTGCCATTCGACGAGAATGCAATTGAAGTTGGTGCAGCGAAACGAACTTTATCTTACCCAAAAATTAACTGTAAGATTTGCCGATTTTGATGATTAACGGTATTATTGGCAAAAAATAAAAAGAACGAAGTGGGAACTGTCAGTTTGCACTGATGTAACATTCGCCCGGAAGTACATGAAGACGGAAAGCAAAACTATATCTTATAACGACTGGCCAGCGTCAAGATAGAGCTTCATGTGCTTTTCACCGTCTCTACCAAAGCCAGTTCAAAATGGTCCTCATAACATCGGGTCAACGAGTTGTTACTGCTTACAGGCTATCAGCCGAGTCGCGCAAATTAACTCAGTTGCTTGCAAGATAGTGAACTCATGGCTGGGTCTCAGTATCCCCAGGCCACGAGGTCACTCCTAAAAGCGGGGTAGAAACATTATCATTATTGAGTTACCATATTAATATTAAAAGAAATTTAAAATGTTAATTCAAACGTTTTCGTACATTTTGTGCATCATCAGAATTAAAAATTTTTACAATTTTTACAAAACAATCAGAGATCTGAAAAATGAAAATTATGTCTAAAAACAACCTAAAACTTTTTGACCAATCTAGTTTAAGCAATTCTAATTACATAATAAATTACGTAATCATTAATAACATTTCCCTGTAAATTTCTGAGATTTTTAAGTTTTTTGTTGTTTCATGGTTAAAAAAATTTGATTTGGGTATATTTTTGATTCTGACATGCCAGTTTTTCAACTTTTAGCCATATTACACATAGACTGTAATTTTACTGTTAAGACCGTTAATATTTTTGTACAGTAGAGAAAACCAACTTATCCATCGGATATTGATCGACCCTTTCCTTAACCGTTGGCTTCTCATTGCCTGAAACTGAAAATAGATGTTATAATTTAAATTCAGGACATCTACGGAAGCTGAAAACTATTAAAACCAAAGTTCAAGAGCGTGTCCCAAGACCCTTCCATTTTTTTAAATATTCTTGAAGAGACGTCTTCTTCACGACCAGGTAGGGTTGTTGTCTTCACGCTTGGCCTTCCCGATCGGTTCAACCTTTCCGGTAAGGATTGTATCAGCAAAATCGTTACAAAATAGAAGGCTTCTTGTTTTCTCGATAGTGGTTTCCCTTGATGTCCGCGCAATGTTTCTCTGCAAGCGAAAATTACGGTTCTTTCCACGGTTCTGATTTTCGCTCTTCTTCAGTTCTCGTGAAATTTAAAAAAGTCACGTGTCTTTTTTTGAACAAAGTTTTAAAAACAAGCATGTCAACTAAACGTGACTCTACCCAATTCGTTCTTTTTGTCGAATAAGACCGTTTATCAACGAAACTGCTCTTTCATACAGTCGGACTACTCTAAATAAAATTCGTTTTTTCGAATCATTCTCTTACGGCATTCTGGTCGAATGGCACATGAAGTTAATATTTTTAAAACTTCGATTGGAGCGTGCATGAAACATAACAATCTTGTTTTTCGCGACAACTGAAAAAACCGCGAAAGTCAGAACACCGGTTTTCGCAAAGAGAAAAGACGGGAGAGAGAAAAATAATTAACTAAGAGTCAAATTGTTATTCGTTTTTTGCACAATAACAATCAACTTGAGTAGAGCTATCATGTTCGCGACAGAGGATCGAGAGTTGAATCGCGAGTGCTACTTGTAACCTTCGCGCGGAAGTACATACCGACTGTAAACAAAGCTACGTTCTAAAACGACTAGCTAGCGCCTAAACAGAGCTTCAGATGTTTTAACCGCTTTCTTCAAGATGCTTTCTTCAAGATTTTGTTTTGAACTTAATTACTTTCATTAATGGGTTTGGAAATTGCAAAACTTGCAAAAAAAATCAGATCCCGCCTGAGTTGAAACCCCAATCTTTGTCGTCTTAAGCATGTGTGTTACCTCAACGCCAGATGCTTGATTGAAAAAAATTTATGGAGCTGGCTGAAACACTAGAAAAAGAATAGGACTCGGATACAACAACCGTGCTCGTCGCAAGGATAAACATACCCAAGAGACAGTTGGAAAGGTATCAAAAAACTCAGAAAAAACTCGGATGCAGCAACCTTGCTTATCGCAAGGATAAACATACACAAAAAACAGTTGGAAATGTATCAAAAAACTCAGAAAAACTCGGATACAACAACCTTGCTTATCGCAAGGATAATTTGGCCAACAGATAGTTGGAGCGCTATCAATAAAATCAGAACAAACTCCTTGAAAAAACCTAAAAGAGTTCTTTTTCTGAGTTTATTGATACCTTTCCAACTGTCTGTTGGCTATGTTTATCCTTGCTATAAGCAAGGTTGTTGCATCCGAGTCTTATAATTTTTTCGTGTTTCAACCAGTTCCTTAAGCTTAAATACAGTCAAGCATCTGGCGTAGAGGTAACACACATGCTTGAGACGTCAAAGATTTGGTGTTCGAATCCAGCCGGGATCTGATTTTTCTGCAAACTTTGCGTTTTCTAAAAGCCATTAGTGTAAGTAATTGATTTGAAAAAACTCTTGATGAAGGCATGTTGTTCAAAAACACCTAGTTCAATGTGGTTCTCGTAACATCGGGTCGACGATATTATTACAACTGAAAAGCTATCGGCCAAACCGCTCAATTTATGTATGCCCAGACCACGAGGTTACTCCTAAAAACAGGGATAATACGCTATTATTTTTTTACTGTTGTTTTTGTTCAGTAGATAAAACCATCATATCCATCGGAGATCGATCATCCCTTTACCTTAACTCCTAGCTTCTCAAAATCTGAAATCGAATAAGATATTAATTAAAATCAATTTATGACACCCCAGGAAGCTACAAATTGTTTAATATGCAGTTTACAATTTCTCCCCGAAACTCCGACTTTTTGAATCCGCGTGAAGAAGCGCCTTCTTCACGATTGGAAATGATGACATATTCTCCCATTAGCCTTACTGATCGAAGAGATTTGTCCAGTAATGATTGTGACTGAAACAATCGTCAAAGTTAAGAGCGTGATTCATCCTTGAAACTCAACCATCTCCGTTCCGGCCGTTTTCTATCTCTATCGGTGTTCTCTAGTCGCAAAAATTGTTGTTCCAATTTTCTTGCTTTTCATTTTCGCGAAAAAATAAAGTGTTATGTGTGATGCACGCTCAAATTGAAGTTTGAAAAATAAGAACTCCGATCCAAAAAGACCTTTTCTTTTTCGTTCAATTTCACATTTAGCATCGTTAATCATCAGAATCGTACGGTCAGCTTCCAATAAGATAAAACTCGTTTCACTGCACTAAGTTCGATTGGCTTCTGGTCGAATGGCCCTTACTACTCATACAGCCCGGCAAATGTCCCCATGGAACTTCGAGTAACTCATCAAAATGGTAGTGCCATCGAACAAAATTTCGAAAATGCACCACAAGAATTTTATCCACATCATATCAACTCACCACGTGCCATAATTGGCATCATACTACATCGCTACAACCTCCCAAAATTCTCATTAATCTGCACACTGAGGATATGACCTAGGATGAAACATCTTTTCCGACTTCTAGCGTAATTGGCTCAAGTTAAAACTTTTTCTCCTAGTTTTAAAAAGTGTTGGGACCCAGGACCAAAATTTTGCTAATTGATATTCATCTATATAAAATTGATGTGAACGATTCTGTTTTGTTTAAAATTATAAAAATTTTAAATGTATTGAAAAAAAAACGTTTTAGAATTAACTGACTGAGCTCAAACGTAATTTTGGTGAGAATAGTTGTTGGTTGTATACCAGCTGGAAAATCTTGAGCCCCGTGTGGCTTCAAAAAGACATCAGACAGCAATAGTAGGCTCTCAAAGGCATCTTTCCAATAAATCAAGACCAAACAATTCATCAACTTTTGTGCTCACGTCAAATCTACATGCTAAGCGAATACTTGCTTTTTTAATTGACCAGCGAAATGAAAAAAAAAAACATTTTCTCTTTTTCAATGGTCGATTACAAATTCAAACATTCTTTATCACGTAGATATGCTGCGAACGCTAAATTCATTTTAATTGAGAATTCGGCCCATACTTTATCATGTTTTATACTCGCTAGAAACACGTTTAATCCCGTGGTTCAAAAAGACTTCAAACTAATAAAGAAGGCTCTTGATAGCATCTTTTCAATTGTAACGGAATAAAACATAAATCAGCTCTACAGTGATTATTTAAATTGTCCGGGCAAAACGCACAAAAACTTGAAATTTTAAACGCGTTATTCTCAAGCTGGGTTGATTTGCCGACCAATGAATTAATTATTGGCCATAACTATTAGACTATTAGACGAGTAGACAAAACTTCGTCGATTAATTAAAAAATCATAATAATTTTTGTTACTTCTTCCTTTATAACCGCACTTATACGCTACCAATTAAAAAAAACTTTAGTTTTTAACGAATAACGAGGTAATTTGTTCATTGGGTGATAATTGGGTGGCAAAACGTTACCTTCACCCCCTAATGGTACCTATTGATATGTTAAGCATATGTTAATTTTGTACGTAATGAAAAGTCGTCTCTTGCGATAGCGAGGAAGTAGTTTCAAAAATCCTGTTCTTTCACTGCTCTGACGAGAATAGTATCTTGAAAAGAACAACTTTCAATGCTTGCGCTACTGATTGAGCTACTACTTGTTTGCCAGATTTTCTTGAAGAATATTTTTTTGATAATAGCTTTAGTTAAACACTTCGAAATGGCCAAAGTTAAAATTAATTCTTGAAGTATCTGTGAACTTGTCCCAATCAGTTCAAGACTTAGATGAGTTAATGAATACTAAAATGGGCCACTAAATGAATTTTGAATATTGGAATCTTGGTATAGGATGAGTTACCAAATAAATTAAATCCAAATAATGGATATGCTAAGCTAGCGATATGTAGGTTACTATGTTCAAGCACTTCAGTATTTTAATACAACCCGTTTGTTGTTTTTTTTTTTTCAAATTATAATAAAGCGGATCATATTAGTTGCAATCTTGATTTGACAATGCGCGCATTTTTAGGCAGAGATATTCACGATTAGTCTATTTTTTCCCTCAGACTACGAGTATGTTAAAGATGATGCGGTTAAAATTCTTGTTACTTATCAATTTTTTTAAAAAAACATTATGGTATGATGAAATTGAAAAAACAAACGTTTATTGTTAAAATTTCATTGCGCCAAATTTTTTTTATTATATAAACCATTAACAGCTTACCGAAAACTTTACAACAGCTTCTACATAGTTGCAGTCTGATAAAAAATAACTTGATTAGTCGTAAGCTCTTTTGATGGAAATGCGCGCCTTACAAAAATCAGTTTTCAACTGATAATTTGCATTATAACTTAAAAAACAAACGAAAAATATTTATTGTTAACTTTTCGAGTCGTTTAAATTTGATTGAAAAAACTTTTAAAAAAATCTTTAAGTTCCCTTCTGTATATTGCTGAGATCTATAGTTTGGCAATGGTGAGATTGTACCATTTTTTTTGTGATTAGATTACACCAGTGGACAATATTCCAAATTAAATTTTGTTCTCGTTATGCTTTCAAGGACAGTTTCGGATGAAATTTCACTTCGAGTTTCACTCAAACTGATAAATCGACCGTATAAATTGGTAGATCGACCGCAACGGCGGAAATATTTGGACACATTTGAGGTCAGAAAAATCCTCCCAATGAACAATTTCATAGCTTTGTTGAAGATTTATTTATTCCGCTTGATCGAGACAGTCTTTATTCCTATTAAATTTACCAGAGATAGTAAAAAAAACTCACATTTTCAGACTCTATAAAGTTGGTAAGTAGTTAAACCATGTATTGATACCTTCATTAAAGGAAATTGAGATCTTTTGCTCACAATGAAAAAAAAATTAGTCAAAATCAACGAAAAATTTGTCAAAAGTGGTCCTCTCCAAATCAAGCATCTAAGGCAAAAGAAAGTCTATTTCTGCGTTTAGTTTCGATCATTAAAGCACTTTGTTGCAAACTTTACTATCTACTTTGAAAATATTTTTTCCCATATTTATTGAATACTCTGTATCGATACACATTTTTGTTCCGACCAATGAAAATGGGGAGGAACTTAGTATTTGGGTGTGTTTGTTTATTTTTTTTCGTCTTCCACGCAAAATCAGGTGCCACAAATAATCATCGGACTGGGTTGAGTGATGTACCATATTAAAGCCCTCTCAGTCGGGATTCGAACAACATTTGAAAATTCCCAAAAATTTTTCTAGTGTCGAGAAAAAAACAGTTTGAAACTTTTGATTATTTGTTAATTTCAAACGACAAAGCCAGAGAGTAGGCTTAGTATGACAAATTTAGGCCGCTTACAATATACGCTCAATTGAGCTTAAATTTAATTTTACTGGAGGAAAATTAGTTTTTGGAGATGTTTACTACCATTTTGGTAATTAAAAACTTCAACAATTCAAAAAATTTCTGCTAAATTGAAATTTTTTTAAAATTTTTTTTGTTTGTTTAACGATGCATTTTTCTCCAAAAACTGTTGTCCGGTTTGCCTATATTACTATGACTGTCGAATATGCCTGAATTCTAGTTTTATGACAGATCCTTTTATCACACAACGCAGATAAAGCTTCACTAATTTGAAAAAAAAAATTTGGTTTTGAGCTGAGGAAAGAAATAATAAAAAACATACAATAGTTAGCGATCATCCGCAAGTTTAAATTTCTGTAAATTTTTGTAAACTTGTGAAATAATTTTCGCTGCAAATCGTTTTCTTCGAAAATTGTATTTGTTTGTCCTCTTTAAAAATTGAATTGGGATTTAGAGAAATTTAGAGAGAAAATTGAATTGAGATTTAGAGAAATTTTGAAAGTGCTAGTTTTCCATGCTTTACTGCACAAATCTCAATTTTTTGATCAGATTTAAACGTTTTTGATGATAAACCAAACCCAAATTGAAAAAAAAAACTGAATCGAAGCAGATATTTTATTTCCATGAGAGAATCAAAATGTGAAGCAGATAGTTTGTTTGAATTAAACTGAAAATCACTACCTAAACGGCCTATTGGAACTGCTGATTTCACTATCACTTTTGAGTGTCCAAATCATCTGGTATACTGAAATCATTAGACAAATTGGTATAACGATTCTTTTCTTTCATAATAAATGGTCTTAATAATGGTCAGTGCTGGCAAAATAATCAAGTCTTCAACTCCCAGTCAAATTGTTGGTGTTTCGATACATACCATGACTCACGCTCGATGCCTGAGGGCGAAGCAACATCCTCCACTCCGAAAAAGAAATGAATTTAAATTGCTTTGGGTTCTCGAACTGGGTTCCCCCCTTTTTAACTCTGAACAACTTAACACCCTACAATTTCACTCCCTATTTTTTTGTTGCCTTAGCAATTTAACATGGCTACATTTTAAAACAATTTCTATGACTTAACACCGTTTTAATCCACAATGAAAAGAAAATTTACTTCAAAGGGGATTTCGGTAGCCATCAAAGAATTAAACGAGAGAAATTTTTGCCATTTAAAGCTAGACAAATTCGCGCTACTTAATTCGCGTAAGTTTTGAGCAGAATGACCTTACAAACGATTTCAATGAAACATTTCAATCCAAAATGAAATGGCTTTGCCAATATTTTCAATGAATCATACCAAAATGAACCAAAAACAAGCAATAAATCAATGAACTTCAAAAGCCCGCAAATAATTAGAAGTCCTTTGACTAATATGGCCTAATTTTCTAGACATTTTGAGCCAGTATAGAAATTTAAAAAAGAATTAACCAATGCCAAAAGCCTTCAAATCATTATTTTTTAGAATCATTCTCGAACTTAAACTTATGACATGATCGCTTTGTCAGCAATTTTTGAATTGTAGGCACATAAAACGCAAAGCTAAAGGGTTTGCCAGCCCGTAGTCCCAACCTAGCATCCCGAAAATAAGGGCGATTGTCCTGGGGTTAAATTGCTAAGGCACGAGTCATGTTCTTGCGTTTTGTTACGTTTCCGGGAGTCTGCAAGGAAACGTCTTTTCATTATGGTGCGTTTGTTAATTGCAGGATTAACTTTGGTGTGATAAGAGTTAAGATAAGGAATTCATACAGCATTAATTTTAATAGTGAAATGACTAGGTGTTAAAATGTACTGTGTACTGTGTTAAACTGGAAAATAGGATTTATATTGTTGTCGATTTAAATTGTTTAGTAGTGAAATGACTAAGTGTTAAAATGTACGGTGTTAAATTGTATGTCATTAAATTGTAAGACACCCTCGAAGTGAGCGACAGCAGCGGTTCTCCGCGAAGAGCAGAAAAGATAGAATAAAATTCCAAGATTTGCTTTCTACGGACTTACTATTTTTTATCTTAACTTCTCAGAAACTTGTTTCAAGAAAACAGCTAAGATTGAAAATGGCAGAAATCAAAAAGACAATTAAATTGTATTTAGATAAGTGAGATTAAACAATTATAGAACTGAATTGTAGTTTTGACAAGCACTAAGACCAAAACACATCGCAGCTAAAAACAACAACAGAAAAGGTTCAGAGAAATTATCTGCTATTTCAATTCATGATA
This sequence comes from Symsagittifera roscoffensis, assembly GCF_963678635.1. NCBI lineage: Eukaryota > Metazoa > Xenacoelomorpha > Acoela > Convolutidae > Symsagittifera > Symsagittifera roscoffensis. The sequence continues at coordinate 17,212,476 of NC_087071.1, read as the reverse complement.
GTATTTAAAAAACTTGCAACTTTCCAACAGAATCCTCTTTCAAAACCTCAACCATTTTGCAAAAAATATATATATATTAAGTTTGCTCAAGAAAAACTACCACGAAGTTTCATAATTCTATACCAGCTACAATAAAAGAGTTTGGTGCGTTTGTTTTGGAAACAACTTCAGTTTTTCCGTTCAGCATGTTTTTTTCATGTTTTCCCTGTTGTTGTTGTAGATATTGTCGTTGCTGTCGGTTGGGATGCATTGTTTACATTTGTTGTCGTGGATGGCGCTTGTTGTCTACTGTTAGTGTTGTTGTTTCCGTAGTTGTTATGTTCCTGGTTTTGACTGGATGTTTGTTGGGTGTTTTGAAAGTTGGCCCCCATAGTCGGTGGCCGCCTCTGTCTTGCTCCACCCCTTCGTCGCCCGTACCTGGTAAATGATTATTCAATAACTCTATTACAATCTCTTATAACGCTTATACTTAGTCATTTTTCCCTTCATACTATTTTTACATATCAAATCTGGCTGAATCACTAAAGAGGAGCCTTAAGCGCAAAAAAAAATAAATAGCCAACTGGCAGTTGGAAAAGAGCAATGAACGCAAGGAAACAAAAAATTTAACTTATTTTTGGAAAAACTTCAACTTTCGAATTTCAAAGTAAAAAATATATGGCCTCAACCATCTCTGAATTTCAAGATGATTTTGACACTTTTTGATAAAATTAACTCAATTTGAAAAAACTGCATTACTAGGTAAAATTTTCATTTCGGTGGGAAATCTAAAAATTTAAATCCACTTTCGAAACTAGAAGTCGCTGAAGTTTTTGATTACCACATTCGTATTTGGAGAGCAATTTAACTATCATTTAACAGATGAATTTGAAGTGAACTTTAAAAGTGCACATATAAAAGCATTAATATGTATGAACGCACATCTGTAGTTATCAGATACTTTTAAGACTTCTCCTGAAAAAAAAATCACCAAGACCTATATAAGAGTCTTCACTGCGTTCATTACTCTTAACAAATAAAGCCTGATAGGTGAGGCGTCGCTGAAAAAAAGCATTTTACAAACTAGTAAAATAAATTACATTTACCTGTTTCCCTGACCCTGACTGGATGTCCCCTCATTGCTGGCTGAGCTGTTGTTGGTGTTGCATTTGGGAGCATATCTGTTCCTGTAGTTGGGCTTCTGTGGCGTCTCAGAGGGGTGGTACACTTTAGTTATAGAACCTACAAACACACAACATTAAAATTAAGTTGGAAATCAAAAATATTTTTAAAATCAAAATTATGTTGAAGGTCAAAACTAAATTGAAAATCAAATTTAAATGAAAATCAGAATTAAAGTGAAAACCAAAACTAAACTGAAAACCAAAACCGTATATTTTACTTCGGATAAGGATTGTTGCTCATTTATCCCAATTAATGTCTCACAGATTTATTTTGAAAAAACTAAGAGTTGAATGATTTTTACGCGTTGAATAATTTCTAAAAATTAAATGCAAAACCAAACTGTAGCACAAAATCAAAACATATTTAGCTTCCGTTTAATCAAAACAACTAAAATTAATATTTTATGGTTCGAACATTTTAAGTTTTTGCTGGAGATCACATGATAATAAAAGAAAATTTCTTCTAACTTAACTAGTTTAGAGTAAATATTTTGAAATATATGTAATACAAAGAAAAAGACGTTTCAAACGTTTTTGAAGCTTTTTTTTGAAAAAAAAAACAGCTTTTTGCCATTATTTTGGGTCGTCTTAGTAAAGAGACCCACTGACGCTTTTGAACTCACCGACAGCCTTTGTCCTTCCCTCTCGGAACACTAGACGGGTGCCCACTCTGAGATACTCTGGGTGTTTTATGAATCTGAACCGGATCTTGGCCTTGTCTCCTGTCCTCAGAGCCTCCCTGTCCATCCACACTATGGCTGCTGTCTGTCTCACACTGCAGCAGTGCACTGAACAACAACAAGAACTATGACAACAAAAAAATACGAACAGAGAAATCAAAGACAGACGGATAAAAAACAAGGATAGCCGGTTGCTGTACCGAACACAGTTCAGATTTTCTCTTCTAACTTTATCTTACTAGTATACTATCAAAAGCTTTATTGCCAAATGATTAAAAAGCAACTTGAGCATAAAATGGGCCAAAGTGAACATTGGAGCAAAAACTTCACTCAGGTTTTTCTCGACACAATAAAAAAAATTGAAACTTCCTTTTATAACGACTGAATCAGGAATAAAAGGGCTGTAAAATATTACATCACTCAATCCCATCAGATATCCAATGTGGTACCTGATTGTACGCGAAAAAAAAATAAAGTACTAAAACACACCCAAAACAAAAGTTTGATTTCCACTTCAAGGTTACCGGATTGGGTTCTGTGCAAGTGGCACAAAATGTTCAGACTACAAAAATCGTTGGGAAGCTTTGAAATGAAAACAGCTAAATCTCAAAAATGAAGCGCGAATAAAAAAAATGCGCAGAAAGAACACTTAAGTCATTGCAGTTGCCTCGTCAAGGTGCAGCGCTTGATTTGCTTCTTATCAGCAAAACATAGTTTCAGAATGGCCACGAATTTGAATGGTTCAAAAAATGGACGCCTTAGTGCAGTGTCTATGTGCCCAGAGGGTTGTTCGTTTGTTCCAGGGAAAATTTGCTGGTTGCAGCGTCTCGTCCATAACTCACACTGCGACTGTGGCCCCTGATTCGGTAGATGCGAGACTTCAATTCCAGTTACTGAGAGGTCCACCTACTTTTATTGCTGCTCCTCTTTCGGTGATTCATCAAGATGTCTGACGGGGAGAAGGTATAACAGAGCTATGACGGTGGGACCACAAACATCCATTAAGTAACCGCTGAAAACGTCACGCAGGGACTAAATTTGGTTCCATAACAGAAGCTAGGGGCAAGTGTTGGACCAATAGAGGTCATCAGAAACGAGCTTAATCAATGCTTTTGAAGGTATTTGATTCAACCTGAGGAGGGCAGAGTCCTTGACTGGATTGGACCAGAGTAAGGGGTGTAAAAGTTAAAGAGTTTTAAGGATTTCAGCAGCACGATTGCTATCATGTCAGGATTTGAAGCACTCGGAACAACCCTTGGTAACACTTGGAAGTCCACAGTAAAGGAAAGTAGCCGAACACTAATTGGGCGTGGCTGGAAGATACCTTTATTGTGAGTGAGAATTCAATTCAGATTTTTGTTTTTCTCTAAATTATTTGCTTTATGAGTACAGCTTCAATGTAATTGGAAGCCGCTTATGTGAAGTATTTTGTCATTGGAGCCTTTGTGCCTTATCAATGTTATCATGGTGGTCGATCATTTAGTCAAGTAGGCTGCCATAAGACTTTTGAACTAGGGTTTAACTTGTCTGGGGAGGGTCTGTGGTTTCCAGTTTCATTTTTTTATCATAAAGTTTTCAGTACCGTTATCGTCATAGTATATGATACTTTCACAGCAACCGACTACTTTTTTTAAAAACCATATAGGTTCAAATATACTTTTTTTGACATGAAGTGATTCGATATTACTAATCCATGACCGCCGTTATTTTACTTAAATGGGATAGGCTAACTAAACCTACAGAACATTTATTGAAATGAAATAAATAATTATAACGGATTCTTAAACTGTTAATTAACCAAAAGATATCAAATTCTTTTTTATTTATTTATATTCTCAACTGCTAACTAATCAAAAAAAGGTTCAGATCTTCTAAGTTTTATGATATGAAGTTAAAAACAAGTATTACTAACCCATAGCCTGGTACTTGACAGATATGGTGGTGGGGTGGTGCAGTACTAGAATCTCCCCCTCGAACTCCCAGCAGGCGAAGGGCTTCAGCAGATTCGACACCAGTACCATGCCTTTTCTGATCTGGTTGCGCTTAATCTACGACATACGACATAATTGTTGAAAAAAAACTATTTTTAAGAATACTAGGATCAAATGTGAAAAAAACCGCCTAAAAATACGCCATTTGAAGGAAGCTTCAATTTCGTGAATCTTAGAAAATATCTTCGAAACTATTTTATAACAGTTATGTTATCGTCATACTTCCGCTTGTTTATATACCATCCTAGGACCTAGGATCATTTCAGTATCAAAATTGGTCCCAAACATAAGAACTCTCATTTACTGCTCACTCCTGAGCATAGTAAAAGCCATATCTACTAAAATGAAGACAAAAACAACAACACAAACACTAATAAATTAATTGTATATCAATTCTGCTGGCGCATTGAAGGACGTACAGGTAGATTATCTAAGTAGCTTCATAATTTAGAAAAAATAAATTTTAACTAGCGTTTAACGCACCTCCGGTGCTTCGAAAAACCGCATATATTGGAAACAACATCTGCAAATTTTTAGTGTACTCAGGGTTGGTAATTTCGAACCTTTTAATTTTTTTAAATTCCCATTTTAAAAGCGTCATCTTGAAAATTTAATGGGCCTCTGGAGAAATTTGGAGGCCAGATTTGCAATCACTGAGAGCACCCTACTATAGGGTTAGGAATTTTTTTAAACCTGTTTCCCGAAAAAAAAATTGAAAAAAAAACGTCTTGTCTCGGAAACTAATAGGATTTGAGCATTCAAATTAAGAGGCACGATTTGAGACGCCTGGGTGTACGCTGACAATGAGGTTGTATCTTCATCAATTTAGTAGTTTCAAACTTTTTGAATTTCTTTGTAGATAAGTTCTTTGAGAAATTTTGAAAAAATCAAAAAACGTCACATCTCGGAAACTAAAAGCATTTGAGCACTCGCGTTTAGCAGTCGCATGTTGCAAGATTTGCAATTTTTTAGAGTACCCTGACAACAGCGAATTATAGGGCTGCAAATTTCAAATTTTGAAAAATAATTAACTTCGAATCTCGAAAACTACAAAGAACTGAGCCGTCATATTTGGAGGCAAGATTCGCAATCTTTGAAATTACTCTGAAGGGACCCAACTACAGGGTTGGGAATATCAGAATTTACGAAAAAAAAATTAATACAAGTTTTCCGATAATTTTTTGAAAAAATCACAAAAAACGTCATATCTCGAAAATTACAAGAATTTGAACAATCATATTTCGAGGCAACATTTTAAACTCCTTAGAGTACTCTGACAGCACCCAACTACAAGGTTGGGAATTTCAAATTTTGAGAAATATTTAAATAAAATTTTCTGAAAATTTTTGAAAAAAATCACAAAAAACCTCATAACTCAAAACTACAAGGATTTGAGCAGTCATATTTGGAGGCAAGATTCGCAATTCTTGATAGTGCTCTGACAGTACCCAACTACAGGGTTGGGAATTTCAAGTTTTGTAAATTCATTTCTTATTTGAAATTTCTGAAAATTTTTGAAAAATCTCAAAAATCGTCTTATCTCGTTAAGTAAAATGATTCGGGCATTCAAAACTGGAGGCCAAATTCGCAACCCCTAATTCAATATTGGGCTGCTTAATTTAAACTCGGTAAAATAACCACTAAAATCAAATTGGAAAATCGAAAAAAAAATTCTTAACCATTGCAATATACGATATAGCTTAAACATGTAAAAAATAATACGTTGAAAAAGCTTAAACATGGCGAGATAAAGAAGCCCGCATTTAAATATATAATAGACGAGATAGTGAAGCCCGCATTTAAATATATAATAGACGAGATAGTGAAGCCCGCATTTAAATATATAATAGACGAGATAGTGAAGCCCGCATTTAAATATATAATAGACTAGATAGTGAAGCCCGCATTTAAATATATAATAGACGAGATAGTGAATCCCACATTTAAATATATTATAGACGAGAAAGTGAAGCCCGCATTTGAATATATAATAGACGAGATAGTGAAGCCCGCATTTAAATATATAATAGACGAGAAAGTGAAGCCCGCATTTAAATATATAATAGACGAGATAGTGAAGCACGCATTTAAATATATAATAGACGAGATAGTGAAGCCCGCATTTAAATATATAATAGACGAGATAGTGAAGCCCGCATTTAAATATATAATAGACGAGATAGTGAAGCCCGCATTTAAATATATAATAGAAAATAGATTGTTGGATCTTGTCATATTTCTCCCTCACAATGGTAATTAAATTAAAAGTTTTCACCCTTTTTAAGAAATAATTCATTAAAGACTAAATTTTGTATTTTAAATTGATTTTAGAAACAGTTTACCTACCTTTTTCAGCGCGAATGAAGCAGTTTGACCGCCAGTTACAAACTTGACAGGAAGTCTCTTTCTGTGGATGCTCTTTATAGGAACAGGACTGAATTCGCCAAATGCGTCTGGCCCGAGGAGGAGAGTATCATTGAGAGATATTGTGCCTCTAAGCATGGTCCCCGCGACTACTGTGCCGACACCCTAAAAGAAATCAAATCAATTCTATACACATTTTCGAGCGTGCAAATTCAACTCATTTCCCTTTTGTTTCAAAACGCATTTTATGTTATAAAAAATATCCAACAGACAAAAAATAGGAAAGAGTCATTAAAAGCAAGGGAAAAAGTACTGATTTCTTTTTAGAATAAGTCTTAGCTTTCGACTTTCCAAGTCTGATTTACCTAGCAACAGATACTGTAACAGACTGACCGGCACAGAGTATATGTCGTCTATCTGGAACTCGGCTGGCTCGTTGGCTCTCGGCAGAGATCTGGCCGAGAGGAGGTTGAGGAACATCTTCAACAAGTCCAGATTTTGACCTGTCACATTGGAGATCTAACAAATAACAAATGCAGGAAGTACATTTTACACAAAACTACATGTTTTTAAAATATTTTCAAAAAGCGTATGAAAAAGCGTATGAAAACATTTCAAAAAATCGTATTAAAACACCTCCTTTTTCGGAAAATATTCACCTCGTTAAAATACCCTATATAATCAGGCGCGGATCAAGGATGTTCTTGCGCTTTTTGGGTCCACAAACTAATTTATAGAACTTCAGATCATTTTCCGAAAAATTTTTTGCGCCACAAGCTCTTTTCAAAAATCAGGCCAAGTACTTTTGAGAGCGCTTCCCTCACAAAATTAGTATAAATTGGCGCGCGCTAAAAGCGCCTCTAGAAAATTTTTAGGGTCGGTCAACCCAAAATGGATTTCGCAAATTAATATCAAAGAGGATCCTTTGGGTGGTGAAAGGGTAAGATTGAAGAGGGAGGGGGATATATCCAGTATGATACCCTACCAATCAGAAAGCAGAACACTTTTGTCCCAGGAAAAAGCGATCACCCCCACATATTTGTATTAAGTGGGAGGAAACAGATTTATTTGACAAAACTTTTTATATGAAGGGGTGGAGAGTGTATAGTAGGAACAAAAATGAGGTCTTGTCGAATATGTCCCGGGATTCTAACTCTTAATCTCTTTTGTGAGACTAAACAATATTCTTATACTATACCTGGAAAATTGGACAGACTCTTTCTGAGGTGAAGTTGGTAGCTGTTACCACTACATCGTTAGTGTTTTGGATGAAGATGGGGATTTTTCTACAGCCCTGCGATTTCAGGATACGTTGCAACAACTTGAGAGTGTCTGAAACAAAACATATACTTAAATTGTTATTTGCAAGGAATCGCGGCGCTTTCTCTCTTTGCACCAACTGTACATTTTTAGACAATGGGCACACCTTGGACAACTTTTCGGGAACAGAATATACTCATTATGCATCTACCTCGTTGTCAGAAGATTAAGATATTCTGAAGAAGGATTTTCGCAAAAACCCAAGGCAAGCAATCCCAAGCAGAGATTTGCATACATAACAAAAAAAAACTTTTTAAAAATCCAAGTTAAAAATTTTTTAACTTTTAAATCCAGGCGAATCTGCAATATGCTAACACCGGCAAAAATGGTAGAAAAATAACTTTAAACCAGATAAAAAAAATAAGCTTTCGAATATAAATCAAAATTTTCCGCCCCTGCGATTCGATCCAAAAACCTCAAGCTTATGAAGCAGGCATTTTCGTCGCGGAGCCAACTGCCATAACTGCCTCTTATAGTTCACACATAACTTTAATATGAAGATAAAACACATGGTACTAAAACGCTCGCCAATTACAGTGCGCACTATTTTAAGCGAATTGGTCTTAAAAATGAAATCGTACTATAACAATGAGATCCAACAACTTTTCTTACCTTTGAGGACGTTTTCTGGACACATGTCTATTTTGGTTACCACCACGAACACTGGCACATTGAGAGCCAGAGCCAGTCCCAAGTGCTCCTTAGTCATGCCCACCACACCCGCATTGGAGCCAACCTGAATTTTATAGTCTATCGGGAATTGTCTTATTGGAAGTGTAATACAGAGGCGAAGCTGCACTTCTCGAACATAAGCGAGAAAATATTGATAACTAGCTCTAGGAAACATAGCCAAGAGACAGTTGGAAACGAGTAATGAACGCAAGGAAACAAAACTAACTTGCAAGAGAAAAAAATTTAAGCCTTAAGGTCTTTGAATTCCACGAACAATTTATGATTGGTGCTCTTTTGACACAATTAACCCAATTTGAGAAACCTGAATTAATAGGTAAAATTTTTAATTCGCTGGGAAATCTGATAAATAATTTTCGTTGGTGATATATTACAAAAGGTGTTAGGTTCAATTTCAGTGGCTGGATCACTTTTTGTTATACTTCGCACATTATTTATAATTTATTTCAAAAGCCGAATTTTTTGGCAAAACAAGCGTACAATTTGAATTTTTGAATAGCATTTCATTTGGCAGAGTAATGTAATTACAAAAACTATTTTATAGTATGTACAATTGATTATATTATGCATTATAGCTCTCAAATTCAATACACGCACGAAACTCAAAATTACCACCTATGATAACATATTATCTTTTCCTTTTCGAAACTAGAAGTGGATCACGTTTTTCGAGACCTTAAAATTTTTGCTGTTCGATAGTGGACTTTGCCTTTTAACAAAAGAAATGACTTGAATTGAAAAAGAAACCATAAGTCGAGCTGCAAAAAAAAATTGAGCGTGAACAAATTTTAAGACTCATTTTAAGCGTGAACAAATTTTAAGAACAAATTTTAAAAAAAAATCACTAAGACCTATAAAAGAGTACTCACTACGTTCATTAATCTCAAAAACTACACGTAAAATATGGAAAATTAGCCAAATTTGAGAAACCATGTGAAAAGGAAATTTTTCATTCATCAGGGAAATCTAGAATTTAAAATCCACATTCGAAACCAGAATTCATTCACTTTTTGCGACATTTTCTATATTGTTGTAGAGAGCGTAGTTTGCCTACCATTCGGCAAACGCAATTGAATTGAACTTCAAATGTTAAACCCCGAAAAATCAATAGTCAAGTACAAAATAAACACAGAGGCGAAGCTGCACTTCACAAACACTAGCGATAAACCGACAAAAAAGCAGCTATACAAATAAGAAACGAAAAAAAAACAGAAATAAGACTCGAATTAGGAAGACTTTTGCAGCGAGTCGGATTCGAACATCCGACTTCGAGTTTGGGAGTCTCGCGTCCTTCACGGTCGCTTATCAATCGTCAAACTTAAGCCACAAATAAAGCAGAGATTAGATGCTATGAAATTTCCAATGCTGCAGACCGTGATTATAGCAAAAGAACCACCAAATGAGTATTTTTATTTGCGAGTTAAATTGGAAAAAAAATTAGAGTCAAACTAACACACTACGCTCGCTATTTGAAAATGAAGATAAGTTTCACATGATAGTTGCTTCCTTCTCTTTTGGTATGTAGTGTAATTAAGACTAATTTTAAAATCATTTCACTAACATTTAACTATTGTCTTATTCTAATAATAATATTAACGCGTTTAAAAAATCTTTATATCTTTTTCTTGAGCCTCACATTTGATTATACAAAATTGCAAAGTTTTGAGCTTATTGAGCTTGAATTACTTCTAAGTGGTCGCTTAATAAAAAAAAACACTCGAATATAGCAAAGATGTAAGATGATAATGATAATACAAAACATATATTATGACTGCCATATATGTTTTTAATGAAATGTACGAGACCAATTCGCCAGTTGCCCTTGTGAGTCTTCTTGGAATATACATACCATAAGCATGGAGAAGTCTGGGAGGTGTCCTGTCATTCCAAATATGGTAGTCTTCAGGTACTTCTCGTGTCCGGCCAAGTCTATGAAGGTGACCACTTTGGAGGCACGTCTACATACCACTTGCCAATCCACGCTGCCTAAAAAACACAAACATATTCTTCAATTTTGAAATTATAATAAATAATAATAAACTGTTTCAGGCTCGAAACCAGACAATTACAAGGTTTAGGTACAAATTATAATCCAGTATTAAGTCCGAGGAACGTCAGGCGATCAAATGGCCCGTTTTCTAACGTCCATGAAAAAATTCGAAAACTCGAAGAAGCCAGTACATCACGTTAAAGCTCTTCAATTTCAAGAAAATTTTATCATTGACACTAAAAATTATTGAAAACCAGATCTAAATTTGAGCAAGATGAGATTTTAGATGTTTATGTTTAAAAAAAAGATGAAAAATCAAACGACACCAATAAGTGTCTTCGCTGTGTCCATTGACTTTTCAATCAGAAAGTATTGAATTGGTTTCGATAATATTGAATATATTTCATAACAGCAAAATTATGGAAAATTAGCGGAATTCGAAAAAGTTTTCACTTTTGAAACTCGGAATTTGATAAAAATTCATTTTGTGTAACACTCTTCATTAAATTTACACTCGGCACCATCGTTTCCTGTTTTTTAGAAGTCACTTTCAGTGCCACGTAAAACTGAAAATGCATTGAAAAATACATTATTATGCTCCATTTTTTTTAAATCGAAAACATATCGCTTGGGACACTCAAAACGAAAATCAGTAAAGCAAACTTAAACACTTTTTATTTTCCACTTCTTCAATTATTAAATCTTTTAAAGTTTTTTCCTGCAAAAACAAACGAAAAAATCACAAGACATCGATACATGTCTGAACTACGTTGACAACACTAAAAAACTGTCTGATATTGAAAGTGATAGCCTAAAGACACGATGCTTACCAAATGAAAATCTGCTCACTAGTTATTTAGAATTCAACGAAGTTCATATAAGAAAGATTTGAAGAAAAACAAATGAGAAAAAAATCAACATTGAGGTGCTCATCATTTTCTACGTGTTTCTACTAAATTGTATTATACCTCCAATGTAAAAAATGACAGAGCCTGTGTCTGATTTCTTTGCAGCTAAATGTATGAAATTGCAAGATAGACTTAAGGAACAATGCGCGCGCCAACTAAAGTTCTGCCTGCTAGTCAATTAGAATCAACTAAGTTCATTCCAGAAAAAAAAAGAAACGAAAAACAATTTTGAAAAAGATTAAAAAAAAAACATTTTGTAATTTCTTAGTGATGAGTAATTTCAAAACAAAATTATGCATCCAATTCTGAAATAACTGGAAATGGTCTGATTTGTTCACATTTAATTAAAGAAAATGGAAGCGACAAAATACATTGCGTGTCAACTGAAAACTCCACTTAATGGAACTTGATGCATATCCCGCTATTCATAAATGCATTAATATGTATGAATGCACATCTGACTATTTAAAATTTTTTTCTGAAAAAACATAGCCAACTGACAGTTGGAAAACTAATCAACAGAAAAAATCCTGACTTGTTTTTTGACAAACTTCAACTTTCGAATTACAAAGAAAAAATATATGACTTTAAAGCTCTTTGAAATTCAAGAAAAATTTATAATGGGGGCTTTTTTGATTTCAAAAAACTGGATAAATATGATAATTTTTTATTCCGCTAGGAAATCTTAAATTGAATTTCACTTTCGAAACTTTGGAGTTCGTTTATGTTTTTTCGCTCATTTTTGACGTTCGTATTTGGAGACTGCTACTTGTTTTTGGAATTTCACTGAAAAATTTGTTCCGCTGGAAACTCAAAATTAAAATCAAGTTTCGAAGTTTGCCCTCATTTTAACAAAAGAAATGAACAGAACATACAAAGAATTAAAATTCAAATCACGAAAAATCAAATTTGAGCCTGAACAAACGAGGACTTTTACTGAAAAAAAAAACAAACGAAAAGTCATCACGATCTGTATAAGAGTCTTAACTACGTTAACCGACTCTTATTAAATCTAGCATCAGACTGCACGTTGTTGTTTTCTTTTAAATCCACCTTAGCGCCTCAAATGACCATAAATTATTTGGCAAAGTTAAACTGACGCAAAATAGGCGAAACAAATTTGTTCGTGACTTCCACATTAACTGACACAGCTCGTCTAGTTATTAATCCTGCCAGGTCATAATAAATATAGGACATTGCAAAACCTGAATTTCATTAAGATAAAAACACTCAAACTAAAGAATAAAAACAAATGGCAGTTGGAAAAGATTAATGAACGCAAATAAACAAAAAAAACACGGACTTTGTTGAAATTTTTTTTCGATTTTCAAAAAAAAGAAATGGATACCCTTTAAGCTCTTTGAACTTTCGAATTTCAAAGAAAAAAATAGATGCCCTTTAAGCTCTTTGAAATTTTAGAACAATTTATGATTGACTCTTTTCTGATAACATTAACCCAACTTGAGAAAACTGGATCAATAGATAAAGTTTTTATTCCGCTAGAAAACTAAAAATTAAATTCCACTTTCAACAAATAGAAAAGTTTCACCTTTTTTCGCGCCATTCCCACGTTCGTATTTGGAGAGTGCTATTTACGTCACTTTCAGCAGATGAATTTCAATTGAACTCAAAAAGTGCATATACACCTAGATGCATTCATAAATGCATTAATATGTATGAATGCACATCTGTAGTTATTAAAGCATTTTAAGATTTTTTTGCCGAAAAAAAAAACAATGAAAAAATCACCAAGACCTATATAAGAGTCTTCACTACGTTGATTACTCTTAATCAACGTCACTCCGACAGTTTATGGCTCTGCAAACGGTGATTTCCGAAACGGTTGTTCCGTAATGCTGGTCAAAAAGACGCTTAAGAGAAATAAATGAAATCAACTGCCTCTTAGAAGCATATCACTCACTGCTGTTCTTATTTGTTCTCATATATCGGAACTTTTTAGAAGACAATAATTTCTTTTTCATGAGAGATCTGCCCGAAGCCAATTATGCAAATTATCACAGAAGATCGAGCAGAATAGGGCTGGCGGTTTGTGACATTCCGAATAAAAATCAATAGAGCTCTTCTTAGCTGTAGGCACTCTGCAAAAGAGCGCTTTAATAAAAACCATTTGACGTGAACATGTTCAAGATTCACGGATGCTTGGCTTTTCAACAAGTGAACAAATACTTATCTATACGCAAGTATATGGTAAAATTATCTCAAATTAAAATTTGAACGTTCTACTTAAATGTAACTTTGAAGCAATTGAGAGGTTTCCAAATCTCTTGTATGGAAACCACTATATAATGCTCCAATAATGACTGACCGTGTCCATCTGACTTGTTCACGACTTGTCCCATCTGATCAAATCCGAGAATGTCATTGCCCACTGAACTAGTTCTCCCAGTCTCCATCTCGTGCTTGTGCCTAAACACAGCAACAAAACATTAGTCGACAGAGCGTTGGAAAAAGGTTGAAAAACTCAAGGAAAACTGGTTAAAAAAATGATTCGCAACTTTCTAAACAATTTATAATTTTCGACGACAAAATGCCTGACTTGAAAGCTATTCGAACTTCAAGAACACTGTATAATTAATACTTATTTGATAACATGAACCAAATTTTAGAAACTGGATCACATGTAAGCTTTTTAACACCACTGGAAATTTCGAAACAAGAAGTCGATCATGTTTTTTCCAGCAATTTGCGCTTCGTTAATTGCAAAAAGGAATTTGAATTGAACTTGAAAAATGAATCTATACATCAGAGCATCAATCAGATTGCGGGATTTTTCTGGAAAAATTTCACAGGAAGCCTTTTCGTTAATTAACATTAAATACCCCATAAGCCACATAGTAAAACCTACTCGCCCCTGAACAAGTTAAACGCTAGTTAAACGCAATAGTTAAACACTAGGAGCCCAGCTCAACTTTAGCTGGAGGTAACTGGTTGATAAATGTACTGATGGTAAAGTTATATGGCAATTTTCAAAATGTCAAAAATTGGACATTTACCAAGTCCATAGCTGACTAATATCAACAAAAGTACGGACAACAAGCTTTTGCACGAAGATTACATCTCCGTTTGATTAATTTCGCTTTTTCAGAATTGACACGATCATTTTGGGGAAATTGAATTAAGTCCAAAAATATGTGAAAAGCTCAATTATTTCCTTACAGAGTCCATAGCGAATTCCTTACAGAAATTTAATAGCGGATCCCTTGTTCTTTCCATTGAACTCTTAATCTCAGATTTGGCACCGTAGTTTTCTGGTAAATCAAACACTTTCCAAAAGAACCAAATCTACAAAAACCACGACGTTGCCGCTTTGAAGCAAAATGTTTTTAGCATTTTTCCCGATTGAAACATTTAACTCAGAGTTGGCAGAGTAATTTTTGACAAAAGTCTCCGAAAAATGGTCTCGAAATATAAAACTAAAACACGTGTAAAATCCTATGTAATTTTCTACAGAATTTAGGGCGTAGCTGCTTATGCACTGGAAAAGTTTCTTCACCCTGCTTTTCGGATTAAAATGCTATCTCAGATTTGGCAGGGCGTTTTTGAGAGCAGTCAAAAAGGACAATAACTAAAGCGATAACTTTTTTCATTAAAAATGGGGCGACACCAGTTGTGCAACGAAGATTCGCAAAATCTGTTGTTTCGATTAAACCTTTAACCTCAGATTTGGCAAGACAATTTTCTAAGACATTTTCCTAGGCCAAAATTTGGACATTTTCTAAGGCCAAAACAAGTCTTTTCTACAAAAAATTAAGGTATAAAAACCAATACAGGGGAGATTCCCAGAATACTCTTCTTTGATTGAAACCTTAATCTTGTCATGCTAGCTTCGAAAAAAAAGAAAAAATAATTCAAAAAAATGGGAAAAAAACCCCCACTGATATTTTCCAAGATCATAGAAGGGTCAGTGAAAAAAAGAGACTAGCGGAATATAGAGGCACATAGGCAAAAACCAGTATCTCTTCCAGTATCTCTATAGGTTAAAAAATCCCCCACTGATATTTTCCAAGATCATAGAAGGGTCAGAGAAATAAAAAAGAGACTAGCGTAATAGACGCACATAGGTAAAAACCAGTATCTCTATTGGAAAATCGATCAACTAGTTCTCAAGAAAAATAAGAATTTCTTGCGATAAGTGCAAAAATTTTCATAAGCGTCTCAAAGAATAATTAAAAAATAATAATAAATCACATACAGTTTCATAATACCTGTTTTTCATCAAACAGGAACTAGCCACCAATAAACCAGATAGGAAAAGATAATGCAATGCGCTAACCAGCTATAAAATGCAATTGTACCACCAAAAATTTGACACATTTATTTGCGACTTAGGTTCGAAAAAAGTGGATAACGTAAAATGACACGACCCCCCGCGGCTCTTTCCTTTTCTCCCACCTGCAAAATTTATAGAGTAATTTTTCTGTTCACATTGTCGAATTGTTGTAACATTTGGCACGCGGACTAATAAGGCCATAACAAACATACTTGGTATTCATATTCAACCTTGTAAAACTACTCGTTATACCATGAAATCGATGCTCATGTGAGGTGGGGGGGGGAGAGAAAAGAGCATGTGTAATGAGCATGTTACAGAAGAACCGACTAAGTTTTCAGATGAAGGTAAAACTGGGGTTTAACAGTTGTGGTCTTATAATAACAGGAGACATTTTTTGGATCGATAATTAACATTTATTACACAGAGACGAAATTGCACTTCGCAAGCAAAAATATGACCGATAACTCTGCTTAGAAAAACTGGACGAGTGAAACTTTGAGTCTACATAATTGCTAAGTGACGCAAGCCAATTATGACGCATTAGCAGTCAATTTGAAAAAAAAATTACCAACTAACATGCCTCAATTTATAGAGCGGACGCATTTTAATTAGTATACGAAAAAGTTCATTAAAACCCTCCGAACCTGCCCAGGTTCGAATCTTCTTTTTTGTTGCGGGTATCTTTCTCTACCTCTACGCTACAGATCCATGATACCTTGAAGCTAAAGTGAAACTTGTAATATAATAGACTGGTTAATAACATTAGCATTGGCTGTACTTTATAGCTGGTTATTGATCAAAATGAACATTTTCAAAACGAACAAAAATATTTGCGACTTAGGTTGGAAAAAAGGGAGTTCAAACTATCATACAAGCTTTGCTTGTGAAATAACAGCAAACAGAAACTGTTGCCCAACAAACAGCATATAATGTTCCAACCACAATTACTATTATCGTGCTAGACGATTTCAAAAAAAAATATTTTCAAATGAACCATTCAAAAGTTATAACACAGAGGAGAAAATGACAAGCGAGAAAACGTTGAGGTAGCTCTTAAAGGGATTCGATAACCGACATGAAGATTAGTTAGCACTTGTTCTGGAACCCACCGCATTGCAAATTTTTTCAAAGGCCCATGTGCTTCGCCGATAACCGCCAGCCTTTTACAAACAGTTCGCGTCTCGATTCTGGTAAGCATGCAAAACAACTAAGCCTCACTGCATTTAAGTCATTTTACACTGAATAGTGTCGCAAAGAATTCTCGTTCCGCATACCAAAAAAAAATCTTTTTTCAGCACGCCTCCACCGTTGAGCTAGCACCGAATCGTGTATAATACCTGAAGAGACTCTGTCTAGCATTGCCTCTTCCATCGTCCAAGATGCCATTAGTGAGTACTCCCAGTAGAGTACTCTTGCCCGCATCCACATTGCCCACCACAGCCACACGCACTTCTATGAAGTCACACTCATCCACCTGAACAGAACACAAATGTCACTACAATTAGCAACAACGGCTAACAGCTCCAGCCTATAGAAGAAAATATAGTTATGAAGAACAAAACATATGAACATAAATATATATAATTTTTAGCCCAAGCCAACTGATATTTGGAAAAGAGAAATGAACGCAAGGAAACTGAGAAAAAAACTGACTTGTTTCTTCAAAAACCTTCAACTTTTCAACTTCGATGAAAAAATTAGATGGCCTTAAAGCTCTTTGAATTTGTGGAACAGTTTATGCTGGACACTTCTCTGTTCAAATTAACCCAATCTGGATCAATAGGCAAAACGTTTCCAGTTCTCTTTGTTATTTATTTCTCGTTGTTAATGGTAGAATTGCATTTATTTTAGTTTGAATGTGATTTGGGGAAGTTTGAATGTGAACGGGAAGAATGTGATTTGGGGAAGTTTGAATGTGAACGTTTGAATGTGAACGGGAACTAGGGAGTGATTTGGGACCAAGTGAGCAATCTTCCCCCTGAATCAATTAGGGAGATCGTTCACTTGGTTAAAAGTAATATTTTCACCGAATCAGATTTTAGCATAAAACATGAAAGCCTTACTTTTTAAATTTGCCATTTAATTTTAGAGCGAGATTGTTCATTTGGTCTATTCAGGGAAAATATTGCACGGATGGGCCGTCAAATGTTTTTCATCCAAACTTATGATAAGCAATTTTAACTTGAAAACAAAAACGAAAGAGACATTGATTAAAATCAGACTAATCGTATCAAGGCAAACCCTTGAGAGTACCGACTGCCCTTTAACTGGTTTCGAATAGTTTTTGGCAAATTAAACATTGACAAGCTAAGAGCTTTAATATCAAAATTTAATTGTTAATTTATGAGTCATAGATGGAATTATTAAGACCAATCAGTTTGTCTCAATTCAATTTCGAACGATTTTGAAATATAAACGAGCAGTATCGACAGACTGGTTTCAGGTTACTATAGTGGTGAGCACACCCACCGAATCGCTTGCAGATCCAGAGGAGACCGATTCCCCGAGGGAGCAAATATTCTCTCTAAAATTGGTCTGAAAAAAAAACAACACCTCGAGCATATATATTCCTCATTTTCTTCGCCAATTAAAGTAAGTTGATATTTGTTCAGATTTTCGATGTAATTTTGGATGAGTAAAAACAGGATTTAAAAAAATTTTCGGCGCTGTTGTACTGCCTCCCACGCACACTTTTAACCGTATGCTATTTATCGTGTCTTGGACAGGCCTGTCGCTATTGGGTCTGCATGGGAGGCCGACGGGACTTCAAGTCGAAGTGACTTCAGGCTGAAATTATGAAAAGTCCTTTCGTCCAATCAAAAACCCCTTCCACAATGTGTTAATTTTTAACATTTCTTAACATCAATTTGAGGCCAAAAATTTATGAAAAAGCCAATAACTGTAAAGTAAATAAAGATGGCGGCAGCCGTGGCCGACTGGGGTAAGGCATGCGTATCCAACACGAGATTCGTGCGCTCAAGTCCCACTTCGATCGCGGTTGGAGGGGTCCCAGTGTCATCCGCCTCCTCAAGGTGGACCCGGCTGCGGAGAAATGGACGAAATTACACTCCCAACGGTTGATCCTGCATTAAGCAGGACCGGGCGCTTATAAAAAAAATGAAGATGGTGAAATTGAGAAAATCTTGAAAATAATCATATTTTGTGATTTTTCGAGAAAATGTTCGGCTTGAAATCCATTAGGCTTGATGTCCGGCATCCGTCGCTGTGATTTGTGTGTAAACACAAATATAATCCGTATAGTTTCAATCAAACATAGCTAAACTCGTTATCTAAATTCGACCAAACTGAACCTTGAATTACCATTTTGATTATAACTGTACATAACTAAATTGGTTTCTAATATTAGTTATGGCAGCAAAAGAGCTGCTCTCGTCGCGTTACATCCGCGAAGGAGGAGAACTTTACGAAAAATTCTGTCGAGACAGAGATCTTCCATTGATGTTCCCACCGGCACCCAGTCAGCAAAGAATCGACGTTTTCGAAGGATCTATTTCAAACACTCCTGAAAGATCTTAATTGTGCACAGGTCAGCATGAACCTTAGGTAAAAAAAATGTACCTGAAGTTTAAAAAACCATACGAACAACCGGGGTTATGCTATGATACACGAACAACCGGGGTCATGCTACAGGTTTGAGATCTATCTACTTAACAATCCCCACCTACGGTATCTACAAGCATGTCCATCCCTCTAACGAAATAGACTTTTTTGTCTTTCGAACAAGGCAGATTACGTTTCATTAAGTTCTAGTTTAATAAGAGCTGCAATTTAGAGCATTTTTTGTTTTTGAAATTTATAGATTTCCTGCATTCTGATTGGTTGAAAAAACTATTTTATTGAAGTATCTAATCAAAAATTATCCTCCCCTTACTTAGCGTATAGTCAAGTACATACCATATATATATCTCATGTTTGAATTAATCTTGGCTTTTTACTTTTACTCTTTTGGAACTCAACATGCCATTATCAGGGATCGGAAACCAATTAAATACTTTTTTAAACTTTTTTTGCACTAATTTAATTTTAAAAAAGTTACACAAAAAATATTTTTATGCGTTGGTTTGCACTAAAAACAGCAAAATAGTTTTTTAAAAAAACAAGTGAACTGGAGTTTGTGATTAAAAACCTGCCAAACTTGACCATGCGCGGATAAAATCCTGTTAGGCTGAAAGCTTTTTCAGTATTTTGGAACCAAAACTGCGTGATTGTCAGAAAATACAGATGGAAAACGTGCATAAAAGTTGGTTTATGCGTATATAAGACGGAATTTGAAAGTTTCTGCAATAACTTTTTTAAACTGCTCTGGCCATTAAACAAATTTCAAAAAAAAACACTGATGAAAATTCAAAAATATATAACAATCGACCACTTAGCCGACGAAAATTGAATAATTTCAAGTAGAACTGAAAATATAATAGCTGTCATAAAAAACTTTGAAGGTAAAAAAAATTATTCTGAAAAACTTGGCATTTTGTGCGATCCAGAATGAAGCGTAAAATTTATGCTTCGTTTAAAAGGACTCCAAATTAGGACACAAAGCCGATAAAATATAAGCCGAATTCATTTAAGCCAAAGATAATTTTTAATCGAAATAAAAAACAAAAACAGCAAAATATAAAAATCAAGGCTAGTAAAATAGTAAAATACTGAACTACATTGCAAATTGCTTACAAAAAATCAATTATACGATTGGCAGCAAATCCGACGAAACATAAGCAGACAAACTATAAGCCGACATATTGTGGATAGGAATATTTCCAGCTTGAAAAAAACAGGTCCTGGTCACCTTTGCAGTCCAAAAATTGCGTACAAAAAATCAATTATACGATTGGCAACAAAGCCGACAAAACATAAGCAGACAAACTATAAGCCGACATATTTTTGATAAGAATACTTCTTGTTTGAAAAAAAAAAACGGTTCCTGGTCACCTAAACCTGGATACATTTGGAACCTATGACCTTTGCAGTCCCAGGCGTATTCTTCGCCACCAGGCTAAGTGCCAGACTTTCACAGAAGTTTGAATTCATTATGAACCATGATTCAAGTGATTCTGTTACACAAGTAGTTGACACGAAGAAAGTCTATATTACGGTTTGAAGCTCTTCCCCCCCCCCCCCCCCATCATTCGAATTTCAAATTTAAAAAACTAATTTTACAGGAAAATTTAAATGATGAACAAACTTACTATTGAAAACACACTTGTTCTTCATACCTTACTTCGTAACATCACGCATTCATGAATAATTACACGTTAGACAATAAAAAAAATGGAAATTTCGAAATGTGGGGAGAAAGTGGAAAAGAGCCTGGTTTGTAAACGCCTGCTAATCCAAAGCGTAAAAACGCAGAAACATATTTTAGTTACTAAAAAAACAAAGAAACGGTGCGTTGCTTGTGTAAAAAAGAAAACTATTTTTATCAACTCTCGAGCCAGTTAAGTTTCGTTTGTGGGGAGCATAATTTCAATTTCATATTGCAAATTAATTGGCAAAAGATAATAAATGCAAATCAAAAGTCGAGCTTAAAAATAATACAGAAGAGTGAGGCCACATTAAATAAAACAAGACTGCTCGTATCAGGGCGAAGGCCTGAATGTTCCGACTGCCTTTTAAGGTTTATGGAGCAGCAGTAATAGCATACAAAAGTTAAATGAAATAAAATAAAATGAAATTTTTTTCTAAAATTTGAAACTTTTTTGTGAAAATCATCCCCCCACACGCCATATAAAGTACAAAAAGAGAGATTTCGTTCCTTGTAACGAATCAATTAAGGCAAATAAGCTTCGTTCAACCAATTTGGAACGATTTATAAGACGGATTAAATCTCCGCTTACGCGTTAATAGCGCGAAATATATCGCGCGTTAATTGTCCCCAATTGGTCAAAATGGCAATCTTTAAACCCTCATAACTCTACGAAAAATGATCACAGGTGAAATATCTTTTCAAATTTAAGCTCAGGACAACAATACCTTTTGAATGATATAAAAAAATTCCATCAAAAATGGCTAGTTAAAAAGTCGAAATTTGTCTGAAGAAAAAAAAACCACCCCGAGCACAAATATTCCGTTGCTTTCGTATCGAAAGTCGGAACAATAAATAAAGAAATAAAAGATACAAAGGAAAACAGTGAACTCTCATTCCGTCCGTTAAAGAACACCAAAAGCATACCACAGCAAAAACCACCTTTGTTGCAGTATTTGGTAAACATAGCAAACAAACGGCAGGAAAAGTGTCAATTAATTAAAATGAATTAAAACGATTGACTATTTTCGAGGATTTTTCAACTTTCGAAAAAAATATATACATAAAAACCGAAGTTCTTAAATTTCAACATTTTTTTATGATTGACCCAATTTTCAAAAAACTAACCCATTAGAGAAAACTGAGTCAAAAAATGCTTTTATTCGCTGGGACATGTAATAATTAAAATACACTTGGTAAAAAAATGCTTTCAGCTTTTTCGCATCATTTACACTTTCTTAATTTGCCTATCATCTAGTAAATGATCTTGAATTGAACTCAAAAAAGCATATTTACCTAAGGGCAGTCAAATTATCATATCGATTGAAACCAAAACGATTAAAATAAAAAATATCCAAAAACAATTGAAAAAAAAATTAACAAGATGCAAGAAAAGTGAACTATAAGATTTCATAATTTCTAGTTTTTTCTGTAATCAATAATTTTTTCTGGATAAAAAGTTCATAGGTTAATCAATCAGGTCTAGATAAGATACTACATTATAGAAATTTCTCAGGGGCGCTTCAACAGGTAGAATTACCTTCCGCGCATGCTCAAGTTGGTGGTCTGTCAATGATAAGTTTGCAATGATATGAATGCACTTCTTTTGTTATTAGAGCATTTCAAGACTTTTCCCGGTAATCATCGCGACCTATATAAGAGTCTGAACTACGTTCATCGACTCTTAACAAACGTAGCATCAACAGCGAAATGTTCAAGACAAACTTAAGGACTTTTTTCTAGACCAAAAAAAACAACACCACACGCCCTCAAGGAGAGTTTTCACTGTGATCATTGACATTTAACAAGCGGTTTAACTAACTTTCATCTCATTTTTACTTTATCAAAATATTGAAACATTAGAGAATTAGCAATCAACTTTTAAGTCAAACTACCAGTTTATCAAACAACTAAATGCGCTATTGCGGCAAATTAGACATGTCCTTACGGTAAAAACTTGATGGCACGAGACAGATAGGTTGTTAAACAGATCCTTTACGATGCAGAAACAGACATTGATTCCAAGGATGCGAATGCCACCGAAAAACAAAAACAAGAAGATTATGAAGCCGAAGTAGTTGTATATCGAGCACTTGAAAATTTGAGCGAGCACATTTTTGTGTTTCATGGTCTTAAATACAGCCACAGGCAACTTTGCAACCTTTCTGGGAAAACACCCACGAAGAAAAACCTGGACGCAGACGAAGGTGAACATGATTTTGTTGTATTTGGGCCTGATTACATAGGATTGATAGAAGTCAAGAACCCATCAGTCCCACCGGTTAGAACAATCAAAACGAATGACAGTATTGAGGAAAGCCCTGACAATGTTCCTGGTGAAGCAAGAAACGAAGTGAAGAATCAATCACTATCTCAATCATCAACGAGTAATTCGACGTCAAAAAATCCCATTATGGGTGCGCTTAAAAAAGCTTCCACACAATTCGACAGAGGAATGAAAATTCTAGAAGGAATTTCTCATTCAACTCAAACGGAAGGTGGAGCTTTTTCCGCCATCCACGTTTTCCGTTTAGTTGCTTTACCGAATATTAGCAAAAACCAAGCTAATAACATGGAACTAAACAGCCCGGCTAATATTGATGTCATTTACAGAGACGATTTCAAAGACTTCAAATCATTTTGGGTGCAATCAAAAACTAAACAAACTAATCTCCAGGGAAAAGCAAATAATTTTTCGGGTAACATAAAAACAATACGGAACGTCATAATGCGTTTGTTTGCGTCGGATAAAGGTAAAGTCTGCGAAAAAAACCTTAGCTTGACAGAATGTGTCAAGGAGATTGATCGGAAACTAAGAAATTCAGAAATCACATTCAGAGGTAAAAACACTCCTCCAAATCCATCTGTGATCGAAACAAGTGAATTAAACGATCTACCATTTGTGGTGAAAGGAATCAACATATTCAAAACCTGTCTACAGTTGAACTATATCACAACTGATCAACAAAAAGCATTTGAAGATAACAGCTACCCTATTGTAATAACTGGCGCAGTTGGGTCAGGCAAAACGCTGGTTCTACTGGCTAAAGCTATTCACCTAATTTTGACGCAACCCGGCACGAAAATTTTTATTATGACTCACAATAACAATGAGCTAGTTAGCTATCCTGAGATATTCAAAACAGCTGGGATTGCAGTCTATGAACGAGACTCCGGGGACGAAATAAAAAGGGCGCAATATCGCAATAGGTGGCAACTTTGAGAACTATTAAAATAGAGCATGTATTAAACTTGAGAACTATAAGGCATAATATATTCATTTCATGTTCAGCCAAGTGTTCATACTTCTAAGATATTTTTGTATATACATTATTCTGCCAGACGAAATTGGTTCAAAAACTAAAGTTTACGCTCCTTTTGCCAGATGATTTGGCTTTGAAAATCATTAACATAACCAACAGACAGTTGGAAAAGAGTCAATGAATCTAAGGAAACAAAATATTCGAATTCCAAAGTAAACAAGACTACTCGTATCAGGGCAAAGCCCTGAATGTTCCGACTGCCTTTAAGGGTTTTATGGAGCAGTAATAACATTAAAAAATTAAATGTAAGAAAAAATAAAATGCAAAAAAAATTTTTCTAAAATTTGAATTTTTTTTTTGTGAAAATCATCCCCCCACACGCCATATAAAGTTCGCTCCTTGTAACAAATCAATTATGGCAAATAAGCTTCTTTCAACCAATTTGGAACAATTTTAAGACGGATTAACTCTCTGCTCACGCGTTAGTAGCGCGAAATATATCGCGCGTTAATTGTCCCAAATTGGCCAAAATGGCAATCTTTAAACCCCCATAACTTTATGAAAAATGATCACAGGTGAAACATTTATTCAAATTTGAGCTCAAGACAACAATACCTTTCGCTTGATAAAAAAACAATCCGTCAAAAATAGCTAGTTAAAAAGTCGAAATTTGTCTGAAGAAAAAAACCACCCCGAGCACAAATATTCCGTTACTTTCGTATCGAAAGTCGGAACAAAAAATATGGCCTCAATCCTCTTTGAATTTCAAGAATATTCCATGGCTGCGCTTCAATTCAACACGGGTGTTATTGTGCGCGTAAATCTTTGTTTTGCCGCTAATTTAGACCTTTCTGTTTTTGAAGTTGATAGTTTTCTTGACAAATCGTGAGATATTTGTCTTAATTGGGGAAGTCTGAGCTTCTTTTTTGAGTCTGTCAATCAATGATCATTTATTATTTTTTTTTACACTGGTCTGCTAAAAGACTCAATTTTCACTTTTTATGCTACAAGATTGGTCGGCTAAACGATCGGATCCACTGAATATATTCCTAAGTGCATTCATAAAAGCATTTATATGTATGAATGCACATTTGTAGTTACAAGAGCATTTTAAGACTTTTTCTTGAAAAAAACGAACAAAAAATCACCAAGACGTATACAAGAGTCTTCACTACGTTCAATGAAACTTTATAAATACTGTTTGAAATATAACAAAGAGTTATACAGCTATCTAACTTGAATCTGCCTCCTATTGTAATATAATATATCACCGTAAAAAGAAGCATGTTCGTAGAGCATGACATCATCATCTACCACTTTCCGTCTGCAAAATATGCTCCTATGCCAGACGTTCAAAAAAAATGGGCGAAGTTTTTTGAACAATGTAGAAATTCCGCTGACTTTAAGCTGTATGTGTTCGTAGACGATTACCAAAAACTAGTAACAGAAAAACTATATTTTGATGAAAAAGTGTTCTATAAAGAGTGGAGTTGCTTGGCAGTGGATTACACTCAACCAAGTGATGAAAATGATCGTTCACAGTTACAGAAATGGTTGACAGATGACACAAATACAATCAATTTTACAATTCATAGGCTAGGAAGAAGCTATAGAAACACACACAATATTGTTTCTCAACTCAAACAAATTCGTGGGAAATATATGGAGCAAAATCAGCAAAATATAGAAGATGGAGGAGAACAGCAACTTCAACTGACGCATGTCCCACAACATGGACACTTCATTCATGGACCTCAAATCATTGTCAAAATATACCGGGTACTGAATGAACTTACAGACAGATCCGATCACTTGTTTCTGGACAAGCTGATTAACAGAGAATCCAAGATGTACCAAGATTGCGATATGAATTGTGCATTTTTATTGGACTACACTCCACATGTACTTCGTTTTGAGCAATCACTAAATTTTAAGACCAGAGTTTACATTTTTAGGGTCTTTTTACTATTTCATTCTGCGCAAACTTCCTAATTTTGCGATTTGTAATATTCGAATCATAAATGGCCCCATGTCCATGTAAACATTCCCCCAACTTTGTTTTGGGCAGAATAAGTAAAAATCGGAGGCAGATCAATAAGCAGAATGGGTCCAAGAGCAAAAAGCAAATTTTTTAAAACTTTTTTAAGCTAATCGGCAAAAACAAGTGTTACAATTGTCAATATTACCCAAGAAGCGAAAAATTATGCATAAATTGAGTAACTTGAGCAATAATTTCCTTGGTAGTATTGAAGTTTCCAATAATTGTTTTGATCGGTAAGCCCTTATAAATCAAAATTCAACTGTTTTTCTGCTCTTAGACCCTTTCTGATCTTAGACCATTCTGCTCATTGACTGGCCACCAAAAAAACCAGACTAAACTTGAACTTGAATTCATTTACCAGCTGCAGTCAAAAGTTATCTAATTTTAATAAACTAGAAACTGCCTGGAGGGGTCATTGAAGAGTATTTCAACTCAACGAGCAATCACCCGGGTAAACGGTGTCACTACATCAACCAATCACATTTGTTCATCGTGTCTGGTAAATGGCACTAAATTTAAGTTTCTGGTAAAAAGTTGGTCTGCTGAAAAGTCGTCCAACCACTTGAATTCAATTGAAATTCGATAAGGCTCGGTGGCTAGAAAATTTGACGATAAGCAAATTAGACGCGACCTTTCGCTGACTACGGGGAGGGTTCTCATGCTGGAGGGACCGAATGCTTGAAAAACTTCAACCAACCAGAATCGCTAAGTTTTCCTATTGGCTAAATGCCTTTCTCACAAAATCGATGTCAAGATTGACAGAAAATGTAAATATAATAGATTCAGATCTAATAAGTGCAGATATAAAAAAAAATCGTTTTTCAATTTTTCGTAAATCGGTACTCTTGAAATACTAAAATTGTCCCAATCCACTTTCCATCAGGCATTTGAAAATTCATCGGTGTATTATCTAATCGGTCAATATTAACACTAATGGCCTGCATTTATTTGCTTTTTCGCGATTTCCCTCAGATTTTTTGAATACTCAATTCTGAATGGCTGAAAAGAAGCTAAAATAAATTTCCGTCTAAGAGCTTTGCGTCTAAGTTTCTGTCACCCATATGGTTCATTGAGAGGGTAAATAACACATCAGAAGGAAAACAAGCAGTCTTTATTCTGTGCCGAAAAAATTGTCTCTTAAAGTTATAACTCGTTTTGTAATACAGTGATTGCTTAAATGAAACTTAGGGCCCTCAGATAAAATACAGGGATAATCGGAGTGGAGATCTTTCCAGCAGCAAATGGTGTGATAGGTCAGTAAATCAAAACCTCAGTAAACCATTAATGGGTGGATCAGATCAGTTAGTCGAAAATGCATTATTCAATTAAGTAATCAAATTGACAGAATACTGAGATTTCTTCAAAAAGACAATTTGGCCAAATTAAATAAAATAAATAAAGAAATAAAAGAAACAAAGGAAAACAGTGAACTCTCATTCCGTCCGTTAAAGAACACCAAAAACACCAAATACTTTTGTTGCAGTATTTGGTAAACATAGCAAACAAACGGCAAGAAAAGTGTCAATTAATTAAAATGAATTAAAACGATTGACTATTTTTGAGGACTTTTCAACTTTCGAAAAAATATATACATAAAAAACCAAAGTTCTTAAAATTCAACATTTTTTTATGATTGACTCAATTTTTTAAAAAACTAACCCATTAGAGAAAACTGATTCAAAAAGTGCTTTTATTCACTGGGACATGTAATAATTAAAATCCACTTGGTAAAAAAATGCTTTCAGCTTTTTCGCATTATTTTCACTTTCTTAATTTGCCTACCATCTAGTAAAACATAGGCGCTACGCGCAATACACCGAAGGCATAGAAACTGAAGCAAAAACCAAACAACTTGAACAACTAATAATTGAAGAATAACAGTTCTAGAACAAAAAATCGTACTAATACATGTATACACCAAAATTTTGCTATATCGAGAAAGAGCCTGAAATAACAGTTCTAGAACTAAAAATCGTACTAACACATGTATAGGTTAAATTTTTGATATATCAACGAAGATCATAAAATAACACTTCTAGAACTAAAAATCGTACTAACACATGTATACACCAAAATTTTACTATATTGACAAAGGGCCTGAAATAACAGTTCGTGAGCTAAAAATCGTACGAACACATGTATACACCAAAATTTTGCTATATTGGCAAAGATCATGAAATAACAGTTCGAGAGCTAAAAATCGTACTAACACATGTATACGTCAAATTTTTGCTATATTGACAAAGATCATGGAATAACAGTTCTAGAGCTAAAAATCGTATTAACACATGTATACACCAAAATTTTGCTATATTGACAAAGATCATGGAATAACAGTTCGAGAACTAAAAATGGTACTAACACATGTATACAATAAAATTTTGATATATTGACAAAGATCATGAAATAACAGTTCGAGAACTAAAAATCGTAAGGAAGAACAGATAATTAAATAAATAAAGATGAACAAATAAAGAAACAAACATACGCAATCACGTGACATAGCGCGATATAGTCCAGCCCACATGATAATTGATAACTGTGGACGTTATTTGTCGACACTTGACAACAGACAACATTAAAAAAAACCCGTTACACGATACCATAACACCTTGACTAAAGTCTTCGGTGTAATGAACTTGAATTGAACTCAAAAAAGCATATTTACCTAGGGCATTCAAATTATTATATCGATTGAAACCAAATAATCGATTGACAAAAAATATTCAAAAATAATAAATAAAAAAACATTTAACAAGATGCAAGAAAAGTGCTCTTAGACCCTTTCTGATCTTAGACCATTCTGCTCATTGACTGGCCACCGAAAAAACCAGACTAAACGGTGTCACTACATCAGCCAATCACATTTGTTTATCAAGTCTGGTAAAAGGCACTTAATTTAAGTTTCTGGTAAAAATTTGGTCTGCTGAAAAGTCGTCCAACCACTCGAATTAAATTGAAATTCGAAAAGACTCGGTGGCTAGAAAATTCGACGATAAGCAAATTAGACGCGACCTTTCGCTGACTACGGTGAGGGTTCTCATGCTAGAGGGACCGAATAATTGAAAAATTTCAACCAATCAAAATCGCTAAAAGTTCCTATTGGCTGAAAGCATTTTTCTCACAAAATCGAAGTCAAGAATAACAGAAAATGTAAATATAATACATTCAGATATAATAAGTGATATAACAATTTTTTTTCGTTTTTCAATTTTTCGTAAATCGGTATTCTTTGAATATTAAATATGTCCCAATCCACCTTCGATCCGGCATTTGAAATATCATCTGTTTATTATCTAATCGGTCAATATTAACACTAATGGCCTGCATTTATTTGCTTACATTGAGATTTTCGCGAGTTCCCTGAGATTTTTGAATACTCAATTCTGATTGGCTGAAAAGAAGCTAAAATATATTTCCGTCTAAATTTCCGTCTGAGCTCCTGTCACCCATATGGTTCTTTGGGTGGGTAAATAACATCAGAATGAAAACAAACAGTCTTTATTCTGTACCGAAAAAATTGTCTCTTAACGTTATCACTTGTTTTGTAATACAGTGATTGCTTAAATGAAACTTAGGGACCTCTAATGAAAATCAGGGATCGTCGGACTGGAGATCTTTCCCGAAGCAAATGGGTTGATAGGTCAGTAAATCAATACCTCAGTAAACCAGTAACTGGTGGATCAGATCAGTTAGTCGAAAATGCTGAGATTTCTTCAAAAAGACTATTTTTTCCTCGCAACGAAAATTTATTTTAAAATGAACTGAATAAACGCTTGCAATGAGCCTCACAGTTTCAAAATTAGCGTTCTAGCACAGGAAAAAATTTTTTCTATAAAACTTGAATTCTGCGGTACTATGATAGAGTGGTCCTCGAAAAAGAAACTATGATAGACAGGTCCCGCATGCATTTAGCATGTAATAATTTAAAAACTAATTTGTGTAAAAATTATTTTTACGAAAAATTGGCCCAAGTGATCAATCTCCCCCCTAAATCAATTAAGGAGGGAGATTGTTCACTTGGTTAAAATTAATACTTTTCAGCCAATCAGATTTGAGCATAATATATGCAGGCCTTACAGCTTGAATTTGCCATTTAATTTAAGGGGGGAGATTGTTCACACGGGCCAAGAAAAATGCTCGCTCCAACTTATTTTAGGATTTATCAACCACAATTGGGTTAAATTATTTGTCATCAAAACTCAATTTTGGCGTTTTTTTTAAATTTTCCATCTTTAAACGGTGAGAGGGGAGGTTTTAGGAAAAACGAATCAAAAAATTTGTTTGAAAATATGCTGCGACATCTTTCTGAATGGCTAACTCATATATATTAAACAATTTTAGAGCTCCAGATGTCTTATTCTCTAGGGAGCTGGTTATTTTAAAGGAACCATTCTATCATAGTAGTACCAATTCCAAAATTGATGTAATTATTACGTAATTTGGTTTTGATGTTCTGGTGATTTACTGATACGTTGGTTTACAGAACGCACCCTTTAGTCTGGTTACAAAAAACATACCCAAAACTCTTGATTTCGCACTGCTTCGAGGGTAATGGCCCCCCTGTTATCGCTTCTACTGAGTTCACCGTTTGTCACATTATCTTGGAGATGAACAAACACAACTTGAAGAAAAGTTTTCAACCATATCTTTACAATGCGATATCGAGAGCCCGTGTACTGTGTCAAGTTCACCTGATAGTCACTAAAGACGAAGCATTCAGTGAATCCGAAAAAAAATTGGAGGAATTATTGAAATTATTTCCAGATGCAAAAATTAAGGATGAAGCTCAATATGTGGCCGAACTAATGAATTTAATGTACACGTTACCGCCATCATCTCGATGGATTATAGACTTAGACTGAAGCTTTGATATGCCTTCATCAAAACCAAAGAAAAGCTAGTACGACCAGAATCGATTTAAAATTTTCATTTATACAGCGCTAATTTAAATTATCCGGAAAAATCTAATGAAAGTTGAAAACTAAAACGCGTTCTTCTCGAATTGGGTTGAATTTAGACAAAAACTTATGAATACAAAAGTTGCTTAGAATTATAGTAGAATTAATATGGTGTTTTTTTTTCGAAATTCCGGTCCAAAATTTTACCCCAAAAACGACCATTTCTGGCATTTTTAGTCAATCAACAATTACGCCAAAACTATCGGTTCAACTGCTGACAAAATAGTATAAAAATAAGCCTATTATTTAGCTCAAAAAATTGAGAAGGGTATAATCTCCAAAAATTGGCGCAAAACATTTAAAAAAGCTTTTGTATAAAAAATTGGTATTTTATATTAAAAAAATGTCATTTTTTGACTATCAAACTAAAATGAGTTTATTTAAACAAAACTGAGACGATTATACTCTTTTCAAACTTTGCTGAAATTTTTGTCGTAACTGTTGATTGACTAAAAATATTCCCAAAATGGTCGTTTTTGGGGTAAAATTTTGGACCCGTATTCCGAAAAATAAATAACACCAAGTTAATTTTGCTAAAATTCTGGGCAAGTTTTATCTTCATAAATTTTTGTCTAAAGTCAACCCAATTTGAGAAAAACGCGTTTTATTCGTTTTGTCGGGATAATTTAAATCAGCACTGTATTAACTCATCTTCAATTCATCCACGAACCAACAATTACAGACACCCAATACATTACATTATTTCATGTATTTAGTTATTTAAATAACTAGACTCTAAAGCGCCAGTGAACTCGAAGAGAACCGAAAAAAAAGGTTTTCAGATATTGAGCTTCAGCGAAAAAAATAGATGGCATTAACGTTCTTTCAATTTCAAGTCGCATTTATAAAGGACAATTTTATATTAAAAGTCCAGCGAGCTGAGAAAACCGAAAAAAACTACACTTGAGCGTGTTTTGTTTTCTGAAAAAACCACGACCTAAACGAAAGTCTTCCAGGTCCCCAATGTGATTTCCCGACACAAAGCTCTACATTACTTGCTTTTTGAGCCAGGTCTTTGCATCGTTCCAACCACTCACTCTCCCATGCCTTGATCGTAATTTTCGGCGGCTTTACATGAGTTTTAATTTCATCTCGGACTATTTTGCGCCACGATTTTCTGCTACCACCTGGGGATCGTCGCCAGGCGTCTCCTTTTTCAAACTCTATGGCAGCATTCGGGATCTCTGAGTGGTCCAAACGAAGAAAACGACCGAGCCACTTCAGCCTTCCGAGTTGTATGGTCAATGCTAACGTTTATCCAGTTCGGCCTTAAGTCTGATGTTGTAGGTTGTATCAATTGTGGGAATCTTTCGCAAGCACCTACTTTCAAGACATTCATTCTTTTGTTATCAGATTCTTTGATGGGCCAAGTTTCGGCTCCATGAAGACGAACACTTCTGAAGCAGGCTTTGTAGATTTCGACTGCCTTTCCTATCCGGCTTTTGACCTCTTTTGATATATCTCATTCAGTTGGATCCTTCTTCTCAAATAAGTAAAGTCTTCTACTCTTTCTATTTCTTGGTTGTTGACTTGACAATAAAATTCTGGACAATGGTGTGAGAGCACAACTTGGTCTTGTCAATATTTATTTCGAGTCCAACGCACGCTGCGTTTTCGGCCATTCGATCAAGGAGCTTCCATGCGTCTTCCGGGTTATCGGCGAGCAGACAGATGTCATTTGCAAAATCCAGATCCGCAACAACCATATCGTCTAGTGCGACCCCAACATTTTTTTTCTTAGAGGGCTCTAGATATTGCCCAGTCGATGATCAGATTAAAAAGAAAGGGCGACAAGATTGAACCTTGTCTGACACCACAGAGAATACTAAAACTTCTTTGAATGCTATTATAGACTCCCAATTGACTGTAAGCTTCAGTGTACATAGATTTCAAAAGATTTATTAGACTAACTATCAGTTCAAGGTTACAACAAGTTTTTCCGATGCACTCTCTATCTACACTATCGAATGCTGCTTCGAAGGCAACAAGTATAAGATTTGTGTATCTTTTATAAAGTTATCATTGTTCGAAGATCTGGCAAATTGAGAACACCTGGTCTCGGCAGCCTCTTGTGGGTTTAAAACCTGCCTGGTTTTTCCTTGCATAACTCTCGTATGCTGGCTCAAATCGATTTTTCAGTAACGCTTCGAGAACTTTAAAGGCGACTTACAAGCAGGGATACTCCTCTGTAGTTGCCACAATCCAATTTAATGCCTTTTTTGTGTACCAGTACTATTTCAGCTGTTTTCCAGTGTTGGGGAATTTTATTCTGTACCAGAATTTACTAAGGAGATCGGTAAGCTTGTAGGAAATTTCTTCGCCACCATTTTCCAGCAGTTCTGGGGATCTGGCGTCGACCCCTCCAGCCTTATTTTGTTTAAGTTTTTGAATGGCATTGGATACCTTCAAAGTGTTGTGGTTCAGAGTGGACAATTTCGAGGCGCTGCGCACCGATTGAATGCATTTCCAATGGGTCTGGAGCTGGTATATCAAGAAGCATTCCGAAATGCCGGGCCCATTCTTCTACGCGCACTTTCGCGTCAGTTATCAACTCGTCGTTTAAATATTTCAGGGTATCGGTGATCTGGGTTTTTCCTTTGCCTGCTAGCTGCTTTTTTTTACAATGGAATATAATTTCCGAAGGTTTCTTGATTCGTCAGCCAGGACAAGTTCTTCGGTCAATTTACTGTAATATGTATTTTTAGACATTGCGGACTTTTCGTTTAACTTCTTTGCGTAGTTTCGCCTTTGTCAATTTGTTTCTGGCTCTGGCACGTTTTTCAACTACGTTCATTGTTTCATTGCTAAGCCAGGGACTTGGTTTTCGTTTAGTTAAGCCAAGGGTGTTTTCAGCTTCCTTGTGTATTGTGGATTTTAATTCGACTCACGGTTTTTCGATGTCGATTTCATCATTGAGCGATGGCTTTCCTAATGCTGATTTGCACTTGTTTGGCAGTTTCTAACTTTTTTATGGCAGATGTATTGTATTTCACCTTTTTCACATGCTTAGTATACGCTTTCAGCCTGAGGCGAACACGCGCTCGCAGTAAACGCATCTGTAAAACTGGATCGCCACTTTCGGGATACCATAATATATTCTGTTTGATTTCTAGCACGGCGGTCATTTGAGGAATGTTTATTTTTCGGAATGCTGCATTACAGATTACAATACCGTTAAGGACTACAAAATTTGCAAGACTCCAAGTCCAAAACGCCCGATATGCTTCTTTTCGCCGTCAAGCGGTTCGGCTACCTTGGCATTTAGATCTCTGCCTCTAGGAAGTATATCTTTTCGAGGAGTCCTCTTTATCTGCAATTTATGCTTCTTCATTCGGGGCATAGACACAAACAACGGAGAACGCCACTGACTTAGCACAACTCTCAAGAAACAGATTCTTGCGCCAAAATCTTTCCATTCCATGTAATGGTTCGCCAGACAGCTTTTGATGTCAATAGCTACACCATATAACCCTCTATTTTCTTGGTACCAGGAGCAGTAGAGTTTGTAGCTCGCCTCGTCTCTCGAATTGAGGAGGGTTTTCATTAGCTCTCCTTGAATTCGTGTTTCGATAAGCCTGAAGATCCTCCACTAGTAGTGACGTTGATTCGGGTTTTAATAGCGTTCTTACATCTCATGATGCAAATTTTACAGTCTTCCCAAATGAAAGTCTTCCCTTCGTTCAATGACATTGAATCAAAAAATGCTCTGAAGGCAACTGACAAGACTACGCATATTTTATGTAACCTTCAGACTTTCATAAGAAGTGATTAACCTGAACCAATGCACACTTTGTATCGTTTTTAACCACGCTTATGTTCAAGACTATAACAAAAATAATATAGGGAACAGACATTTGGAAAGGTGACAATGTACGCAAAAAAGCCGAAAAATCAAATAGTTACTTAAAAAGTATTTCAAAAGAAAAAACAACTGGTCTAAAATTGTTAAGGTCAATTTCGATTTTAGTTTCAAGTCAATTCCGTTTTATTTCTTTTGTAGCACGCAATTGCATCCCATTTATTGAAGCCGAGTAAAAAAATTTATGATGAATATCAAAAACAATCCAAATAAGTAGATATACGGAGCTTCACAAAAACTAATTGCCTAATTCATTTCTGGATGAAACTATGATGAAAATGGCTTTTAATCGTACTGAAATTTGCCAAGCAAAAAAACTTATGGTTACATCGTTATTTTCGAAGCATGAAACTGATGATTGAAGATAGCTGAATCTACAAAACACTGGGAAGAAGACAG
The DNA here is from genome assembly GCF_963678635.1 of Symsagittifera roscoffensis. Classification (NCBI taxonomy): domain Eukaryota; kingdom Metazoa; phylum Xenacoelomorpha; order Acoela; family Convolutidae; genus Symsagittifera; species Symsagittifera roscoffensis. The sequence continues at coordinate 17,177,290 of NC_087071.1, read as the reverse complement.
CCAAATGAAAAAAAAACAAGAAAAACATTCCAGAGACAAGCATTTTTTAAACATTTCAAAGACAAAACACAGGCAACATACAATTAGAATAGAGTCAATGAAGGCAAGAAAATAAAAAAAAATTAAATTCGAGCTTCCAAGCCAAAAAAAAACTTATTGGCCTTAAGCTTTTTGAATTTCAAGAACACTTTATGATTGATTTTTTTGCTAAAATTAACTGAATTTGAAATAACTAGATCGATAGGTAAGTTTTTCGGTTCCCAAGCTTATCACCCCCGCGCTTTTTAACCCCCTTTTTCGTAACCCCATCTCCCTCTCTCATATAACCCCGGAATTAAATAACCCCACAACAATTTAACCCCGTTTTAAAAACACTTGCTAGAATCAAAGTAAAACGTATTTGAAAAGGATTTGGAACCATAGCCTCCGTAAACATCAAAGCTTTAATTGCGAAAAACTTTGCGAAACAACGAAATAACATGCAAGCTGCTAAATGCGGTTTAGATTTGAACAGAAATGACCTTCCGATAGTATAGACTTTGATCTCAACTTGAAAACGAACTTAAAATCTACAAATTAGTAACCGATATCGATTAGATTTTTCAAAAAATGAACATGATCTTGCATAAACTCCAGCCAATAATAAATGGTCTTGCAGATTAATTGACTGAATTTAATTGAATTATGGAATGAAAACTGGTTATGACCAAAAAGTTGATCTAAGCCGATCTTTTTGAGTTCAAATACCGATCATTTTAAAGTAAAACTTAACTAATTTTTCTAACCATCTACTGTTTGTCAATTTTTTTTTTAAATAACGGTATACAACGCAATGTCTGAAGGGTTTGCCAGCCCCTAGTCCCAACCTAGCGTCCCATCCAAAGGAGCTATTGTTCCGGGATTAAATTGCTAAAGACAGCATTTTCCAAATGCTAGTCAAGTCAAGGCGTTTTTCATGTCTCCGGGAGGCTGCAAGGAGACGTCTTTTCAGTAAAAAGTAACATAAAAAGTTTTAATTTAAAAACATATGCAAAGAAGAAGAGAACAATCATTTAACTCAAGTTCGCCATAGCGCCAAAGAACTGCAAATCAGTTTGTTCTTCGTAAACATGCATAAAACTCTTCTTTTTCATTTAGCACCCGGTACTTTTTCTTTTTTGTAAATTGGTGCCCACTCGAGCCGTTACAGAATTTAAATTTTTGGACGGAAGCGTCTATTTGCAAATTTGCAATCACTGTCCATATACTGGGATGCGTTTCACTGAAAACTGACTGTAAGACATAATGCCAGTCCTCTACAGAATTTGTTGTTCTGGCCAAACTGGATGATGCCGCATCTCTTTGATTCCATAGTGAAGTAGGGAATATGACTTCTCGATTCGGGGACTGGACTTTTTATCTACTTGGATCCAAAATAAAGGCATAGATCGTCAACTTTTGCGATTTTTCCGACTCTTGTATGGTACACGATCGCATACTATTTGAATTTCTTCGACTACTTAATCGTATAAATTTCCTATTTCTTCTTCTTTTTCGAAAGTCAGTGAGGGAAAAATTTTAGAAGCTTAAGTTAACTCGTGGTTTGTTTTGTTATCTTGTTTTAATCCGAGTTCCGCGATTTTTCTTATATAACTTTGTGAAAGGTGAAAAAACATCCCCAGAGCTTGGACTCTGGAAAACTTTACTGAAACGCTTGAATAGCGGCTTGCTGAAAATCAAGCAAATCTTTTTCAGGCAAACTATCAAGGGCTAAATTTTTTAGGGATTCTAAAAACCGGTGGTAGGTTTTCGTTTTATTTGGTAGAAACGCACATATACAAGCGAAGGCTATTCCTGAGAGACTAATTTTTATAGAGTAAAGTTGATAAAACAACTTTGTGGTGACTTTGAACTTTCCGTCAGCCAACCAAAAGTTGGAATTTTCCAGCACACGTAGCGTTTCAGTGTCGGCGAATAAAATTATCCTCTCATGATCACTTTGTCCGCTGTCAAATCTAATAAAATTTTTGAAAAGTTCGGGTATTTCGAAATTTCTGCTTGCTGAGGAGACTGGCAAGACTTGTTCTCGTTGCTTGCGCACTCGCTGCGCAGTTCGAACTAAATTTTCTTTTCTTGGTAGGGGTAGCTGAGTGGCAATTTCGTCTGTTATGGGCTGAATTGCAGTTGCGACGGCTGGGGTATTATATCGCTCAGATCCTTGATGTTTTTCAAAACTAGTCCAGCATCAGGTTTGCCCGCGAAAATAACGTGATTAAGTGCACCTCTCGTTTCAATAAAATTTTCTTATCCGTAACTGCTGTTGCGCGGTATTTAAGAGTTGGGTTTTTTTGCGCATTTCCACTTTGTAGTTGTTTTTATTTTTGCCTTTAAGGCAATACTAGTGGCGTAATATCACTAGTATTTGTTTGTCTTTCGAAGATAAAGTCAAATGGAAAACGCTTCAAACAATTTAGCTCATAGAATGGTATAACAATGGTTAAAAATTAGGCAGTATAAGTTTTTGAAAAACTGGCAAACATCTTTTGTTGCCTTCAATTAGCACCATGTAGGTTATCTCGGTTTTAAGCGCGTGAAACAGGAATTATATTTTTGGCTAATCAGGATTATTAGGATTGAAAATGAAAAGAAATCGAGCATAGCCAGCATACAGTTGGAATAGAGTCAATGAGAGCATATTTTTGAAAAATACTTAACTTTCTTCTCTCAAAATTAAAAAAAAGAGATGGCCGCAAGGCTCTTTGAATTTCTCGAAAAAATTATGATTGACACTTTTTGACCACTTAACCAAATTCGAGAAAACTGGATCAATGGTAAACTTTTAATACTGCTGGAAAATTTTATGATTAAAACCCACTTCCGAATCAAGAAGTTGTTCACGTTTTTCGTGACCGTACACATTTGCTGTTCCATAATAGAGCTTGCGTTACTTTAATAAAGGGCAAGAACTGGACTTAAAAAGAAAACAGAAGTAGAAACAAAAAATATCAACATAAAAAAACGGAAAACTCTTACGACCTAATTCAGCGACCTCATTACGTTTACTGAGACTTCAACAAGATTCAACATTTTTGAACCTTCAATTTTCAACAAAAAACATAGCCAGCTGACAGCTGGAAAAGAGTAATGAACGCAAGGAAGCAAAAATTCTGACTTGTCTTTTGAAAACAACGTTTGAATTTCGAAGAAATAGATGGCTTTAATGCTCTTTGAACTTGGTAGAACAATTTATGGTTGACACTTTTTAATAAAATTAACCCAAATTGAGAAAACTGGATCAAAAGATTTAAGCTTTATTTTGCTGGGAGATGTGATAATTAATTTCCATTTTCGAAATTAGAAATCGATCACGTTTTTTCGCGCTATTTCAGCTTTCATAATTGGAGAGTGCACTTTGCCGACCTTCTTGCAAATGAACATAAATTGAAATCAAAAAGTGCATATATACCTAAGGGCATTCATATGTGCATTTCTGAATATGAATGCACTTCTTTTGTTATTAGAGCATTAAAAAATCCATTTAGAGATAACTGAGTCAACAGAACGTTAACGGTCAGAGGTAAAACATCTTTGATGTCTGGGAGTCGATATCTTCAATGGGGCAAAAAAAAATTTTGTGAAAAACTATTATTTCGATCAACAAAAATTGACTGAATAAAAAAACAACACCAACCATAAATAATCCTTTTTCTTCGAAAGTCGAAACAAGAAGTAGAAATAGGCCTCAAATTTGATTCTCACGCCCTAACCACTCACCGACGGATGCTTAAAAGCCCCAAAAACTAGCCACCAATAACGCAGCTACATATGCTAACAAATTGCCAATTCGAAGCCGGAAAATAGGCACTAAATACAAGCAGACACATTAGCATGTAATAAATTGGAGAGCATAAAGCCAAATTATGTATAAATTATGTTTTTCACAAATATTGCGAGATATGTCGAGTTTAAAAAATTCTGAAAATGAGTTTTTATTATTGTACTGATATTTAGAAGCAAAAAACTTTTTTCGGTTCTTTTGAACAATGAGAAATTCATCAACTGTGTTAACTTATTACTAATCGAATTTCAAAGCACATGTGATCAAAAAGCTTTGAAGGTGCCCCAAAAAAAATTCTGAAAATGAGTTTTTATTATTGTACTGATATTTAAAAGCAAATAATTTTTTTCGGTTCTTTTGAACAATGAGAAATTCATCAACTGTGTTAACTTATTACTAATCGAATTTCAAAGCACATGTGATCAAAAAGCTTTAAAGGTGCCCCCAAAAAAATTCTGAAAATGAGTTTTTATTATTGTACTGATATTTAAAAGCAAATAATTTTTTTCGGTTCTTTTGAACAATGAGAAATTCATCAACTGTGTTAACTTATTACTAATCGAATTTCAAAGCACATGTGATCAAAAAGCTTTAAAGGTGCCCCAAAACGTGGCACCAATATTTGCGACTTGGGTTGGAAAAAAGAGAAAGGTCGTAATACAACACTTTGCAACTTTGCTTCGCAAGTTAAAAATTACTCAATTGATCCCATTTACCTGAGCAAAAAAATATCAACCGATTTTGAACAAACTGATACAGTAAGTTTTCAAGCACACGAAAACATGATTTTTTACGCGAAAATGAGACATAAATTCTGTAAATTCTTGAGGTAGTTTATGCCTTAAAATTATTTCTGAAATTGGTAACTTGCTCTTTTTGTTAATTATGTATGTTCCATCTTTTTGTTACTTATTTTAACATAAGAATCCAACCTGTTTCCTTATAAGGAAATCAGACACCCATTTCACATTTGGGTCATCCACGTTTTCTTCTGTTTCCCCGATACCATCATTGCTGCCATTCTTAGAAGCATTTGGACCAGTAGCAGAGTCATATTCAACATCGGCACAACCATTCAATGTACCTAAAAGCAGAAGTTGATTCTCATCATAGCGTACTGCATAAACCAATTTATATTAGTAAAAACAAACTCAAACAATGGACTGATCAGCTGATGGACCAACCCATTGAGTGAATATAATAATTTTGTGATTAAACCTGAAACAGCCCGAAAATCCGATAGTCGTAGAACCTACAAGATAAAGTAGATTTTACAAAAAAATTCATTAAATTTGCGTCACAGATTCAAATTACTATACCCCGTATCATCTCATCAGTTTCAATAAGCTCTACTCTTGTTTTATCTCTATTTATTACAGTTGATAGTTGAGGATCGTTACTCTTGGAAGCACAAGGCGAAAAAAGGACATAGTTCAGAACAGCTACAACCCGAGGTTAAAAACAAACTTCTTAAGTCAGACTTATGTCTTATATAGGAGTATCTTGGGGATGAGCGGCGATTCAATTTCCAAATGAATTTCCAATATTTTGTCCAAATGAAATTAACCTGACCAATTTTCCAAAAACTTACCAAAAAGCTGTGGAAACTTTTTATGCTGATGGTAAATACTTTAAGAATATAAGCCACCGAAAAGTTTTAGGGCAGTTTTTTTTTACAAAGGGTCTCACCAACAATCATTTTTTTTATTCGGTTAGAAATCTCCCCAAAAAATTGTTCAAAGTCCCTCAAAATTTATTGCCTGATAGCTCCCAATTAAGGATAGTTCTTCGCTGCCTTTTCATAGCAGAAACAGGAGTAACAGTTAAATCAATTACACTATACCATTAGAACTGGGAACTGCTGTTTGTGTAGCTGTTGTTGTTTGTTTGAGTCTGAGTTGCATACACGTGCAGTTAATCTTCTCACAAACTTTCTTCAGAGTGGAAACACTTTCGTCCAAATCACTTTTCAACAAACCCAATTCGTCAACTTCTAAATAAAGCAAAATTAGCACAGCAAGTTATTTAAACAATTATTTTTAAAAAAATGAACCATTTTTTTTCAATTTGGGTCGTTAAGTTTGTGCGTAGAGCAACGAGAGGAAAACTAGACAATTAGTTAAGGGTTCAATTGATTATTTGAAAACGGATCAAGCAAAACGGAGCAAAAACCAAAAACATAGTCAACAAACAGTTGGAAAAATGTAAAGGAACAAGGAAACCGAAAAAAGTCGATTGAGAACTTTTCAACTTTTTCAACAAATCGATGACAATGAAGCTCTTTGAAGTTCAAGACATTATTATGACCGGCACTTTCTACTTAAAGTAATCCCATTTAGAGAAAAATGGATCAATATTTAATTTTTTACTCGGCTAGGAATTCAGAAAATTAATGTCGAGTTTTGAAAGTAGAAATTGATAACGTTTTTCGGAACCTTTCCCTTTTTACTGCTCGATAGTAGAATGTGCCTTTCTTTTAAGAAATGAGATGAATTGAATTTAAAAAGAAATCAAAACTCAAACAGGGAAAAATCAAATTTGAGCGAGAAGAAATTTTGACTTTTTCGTGAGAAAAATACAAACAAAAAAATCGTCGAGACCAATATAATTGAAAATTCCTTTTGACCTTTTACACTTGAACAACTAAAATAAAGCCAACAGGCAGTTGGAAAAGAGTCAATAAACGCAAGTAAACAAAAAATACTTAACTTTTTAAAAAGTCTCAATTTTCGAACATCCGCGAAAAAAAAAATGGCCTTTAGGCTCTTTGGTTTTCTAGAAAAATTTATGATTGACACTTTTTTGATAAAACTGAATCAATAGGTAAAATTTTGATTTCACTAGAAAATCTGATAATTGAATTCCATTTTCGAAGTTAGAAGTGGATCACTTTTTTTGTGACCTTTACACTTTCGCTGTTCGATAGTGGAGTTTGCCTTCCTTTTAACAAAGGAAATTACTATAGCCAAAACACTGAGCCGCCGCATTATTTTATGGAAGCAAGGCCTATTAGACGCTCTTTTCACTGAAGCGAAAGCTAGACATCCAAAACAGAAGAAGTCCGAAGTAAACGAGGAAGCTAAGCAATTTGATAAACTAATGAGTACAGGCAAAATATCTGCCGCCATTGGCTGCCTTTCAGACAAGAAAACAAAAGGAGTACTCCAGGGGTACGGCCCATTGGTATAGGCGAGGTTCTGAGAAGAAAAATGGGCAAAACAATCACCCAATGTATAAAATCAGACCTTAAAAATCTCGGAAAAAATATTCCAACTCTGCTTAGGCCAGAAGTGTGGAATCGAATATGCTATCCACAGCTTGAGGAAGGAGTTTGAGAAACCGGAAACGGAAGCCAGACTACTTATTGATGCAGAAAACGCCTTCAACTCGCTCAATAGAGAACTTGCTCTAAAAAATGTAGAAATCCTTTGTCCGGCACTAAATCATTCGCTGGCCAACTCATATAAACATCCCTCAAATATATATGTCAATAACACGGTTTTGACATATACCGAAGGCACAACGCAAGGTGATCCCCTCGCAATGGCTATGTACGGAATTGGAATAATCCCACTGATTCAGCTCCTGCAAAAGCCAAATGTCACCCAAAAATGGTACGCAGATGATGGAAGCGCTGCAGGTGATCTTGAGAGTCTCCGCGCAATACTGGACAACCTAGATGTGCACGGAAAGGCTTTCAGGTACAATGTGAAGCTTTCCAAGTGTCAACTCATAGTAAAGGAAAACTGTCGTGAAAGCGCCATAAAAATATTCGAAGGCACAAATATTACAATGGTACACGGTTTTAGAGTCCTTGGATCGGTCATAGAAACACCATCAGCATGCGATAAGTACATCGAAAGCGAAATTGAAAAGACAGCTATCCTAACTGAAACGTTTTCTAAAATAGCTAAAACATCACCACAAAATTCGTACTCCTGCTACACAAAGGGAGTTCAAAATAAATTAAGCTTTCTAACCAGAACAACTCCGGAAGCATTTAAGAAAATGGATGAAATTGAGAAAAACGTAAGACAGCAGCTACTTCCTAGTATTACTGGTAAAAACCATATAACCGATGGAGATCGCAACCTTTTTGCACTACCACTAAGAATGGGCGGATTAGACCTCCTCAGTAACACGGACTTTTCCAATAACTATGAGTGGGCACGAGCCATTTGTGATTCGTTAGAAAACAGTGATACAGAAATAGCTGAAACGGAACAAACTCTGGTAAATAGAAACATCAAAATTGAGAAACAGAACATCATACTCTCAAAAAAGCTAAAATTATGGAAAATTGCTCATCAGAGAAGAAACTGACAATAAATCTAGCGTCACAGAAAGGAGCATCGAATTGGCTAAGCGTGCTCCCCCTAAAAAGTACAATTTCTCTCTCAACAAATCAGAGTTTAAAGATGGATTACATCTGAGATATGGATGGGAACCACCAAACACCCCACATACATGCCCGTGTGGACAACCGTTCACACTGACCCACTCCCTACACTGTCCCAAAGGTGGATACACTCACCTAAGACATAATGAAACTCGCGATACCCTTGCGACACTCCTGGACGAAGTATGCCATGATGTTGAAATAGAGCCGAAACTTCAATCGTTGGAAGGCGAAAGCTTTCACAACAAAACAACCACTACTGAAGATGACGCTCGACTTGACATCAAGGCAAATGGACTCTGGGGAGGCCGATTCAGCCGAACCTTTTTCGATGTAAAAATTTCAACCCCCATGCTAAATCCTACCCTAAAACTATATCTGACGCCTACAAATATCATGAGAGTGTCAAAACATTAAAATACCAACAAAGAATTCTAGATGTGGAACACAGCAGCTTTGTTCCACTAATTTTTGCGTGTACCGGAGGAGCAGCACCGGGCTCTACAAAAACCGTCCAGAAACTAGCAGAGAAACTAAGCGAAAAACGGAACGAATCATACTCGGACACAATTACTTATATAAGAACAAAAATACGTTTTGCACTTCTGAGGAGTGCAATCCTCTGCTTTAGGGGGTGCAAAAAACTTAAAAATACATCCAACATAGACAATTCTATCTGTGCTGTAATCGAGGAGGGTAGATTTTAATTGACAATTCTCTTGATGCATTAAAATAGACTTGATTTATTCATTAAAACTTGTCGATGTATTTATATAGCGTTGGTATGGCCCTATCCAACCTGTGCACGTACCGTCGCATGATGGAAGGGCCCATTTTAATTGACCCCCCTTTTCTTAACAAAGGAAATGAACTGAACTAAAAAAAATCAAACTTCAAACGACGAAAAAGTAATTTGAGCCTGAACAAATTGTGAGACTTTTCCTTAGAAAAAACTAACAAAAAAGATTCTGTACAGCGGGATCCAAACCGCAGTCATCCAGCTTGCAAGTGAACTGCCCTATCATCCGCGCCAAAGACGATTGCCAAGTCTAAACATTAGCCAACAAGACTGGCCGTTTCAGGGCGACGACACCCTGAATATTTCGGCTGCCCTTAAGTCTTGACAAAATTTAAGTGTTACAGTTTGAGTTGTGCATGGAATTAATAAAACAAATTAGCTTGCGTTCAAAATATATCCTATTTTTCGAGAGTTTGAACATTTTGTGCATATTTGGATGGACTAAAAATTGCCCTAAAACATCAAAATCTATAACAAACAACAAAACGAAGCGTTCGAGGCGTGTATACGAACAAAAACACTGACCATTCCAAAATTTCAAACACAATTGTTTTTCAAGAGCACCCTAAAATTTTTTGTTTTCAAACAAATTCAACCATCCAGTAGAGCAAAATATTACAACTATTGCATGAAATAAATAAGAAGTTCTTGAATGTGAAAGAAACCACTATCAATATAACTCTGTCAACAAAAGTGGTCAAGTGTTAGCAAACTGGGCTAAAACACTTTGTCTTGCATTCGTCAGATTAAAATCAACAAAGGCTAACTTTGTTCAAGAAAACACGAAATTTCGTTATTTTGTGATGAAGTTAACAAAACTTGATGAAGTGAATCAATAATCAAACGTTTTTTTTGTTACGGACGAAACTATGTTTAAGCATAGAAGAAGCCGCACTTCGGTACAACGCAGTTCTTCAACAGAACTATCCCAGAAAAAATATATATCGAAAGCATCAACAACTGCGAGGATCCAATCAACTAAACATACTGCTCAGTCAGCAAAAACTTTGCCAGTAATCCGCCAACATCTTATCGATACCATACTTTTACAAAATCTTGCCTTTGCCAAAAAGCGAATAAACGCAGAAACAACCTAGCAATAGATTGGACAGGCCCACTTCGATTAAAAACAGCAAATTCGAGTAACAACCCTAGGGGTTTCTTGTGTTATTGAGAGATTAGCGAAAAACCTCGTTTAAATGCGTAGATCCGATTTGTAAAAACCAAACAAGCAAAAAACTAAGATAATTTCAATTAAGTCTAATTGTAATAGGCTATTATTTTATATTTTCGAACTTAAATCCTCTACCTTCTAAGGAATTGCGGCAATGATAAACTGCTTTTTCTCATTTATATCAATCAATATACTCCTCGTTTGTTTCAAAAGTAACACAGGGTTTTGACCAGCCTAGCCTCTTTTGTTATAGAAAACGATTAATCTGAGGCTCAATCTCTTATGCCTTTGCTTAAATTTTTTCGGGTGTTTTTTAACGGATATGGTCCAAAATAAAAAACAAAACAACAACACAAATCATTAAACGCAAGATTTAAACTATAGGCTTTGACACTGAGTTGTTTATAGTGCATTTTTTTTTATTCTGTTCAACTGATAAATTGTTGGCCGATTCAAATAACTGGGAGCTATCGAAAACGTTAAAAATGGATTAAAAAAATTGTTTGCCAGCATTTATGTGCCTGTATGTTATTTTCAGCTGAAAAGATTTTTCGTTTCACGTTAACTACTGCTTTCGGGCATCAGATTTTCATAGGCTTTTATACCATCATTTGTTTTGCATTAGGAATCTTTTTCTGTTTACAAACAGGTTAAGAAAGCTGCTGTTCGCAAACACGGGCAAAAATTGATCAAGAGCTAGCTGCGATAACCACTAGTTCATTGCTGCCTGAGTTAACCTGAGCCGGGCAATGCATCGCTAACTAAGCACGGGTTTATAGAAATCAGGTTTATTCGCCGTAACAAAGCGTAATAGCCAATGCTACTGACAACTCCCCAACAGAAAATAAACTGCCTAAAAAACTGTATGCTAGAATTGACACAGAGGCGAAGCTACACTTCGCAAGCACAAGAAAAAGAGCAGATAGAAAGAAAAGACAAACCATTAAACCTGGAAAAACCTGACCTCGGCGAGCTTACAACCTCCGATATTCAGAGATAGAAATTTTTTGAGTCTAAAATTCTCACCAATGCACTCCAGATAATTCAACGCTGACTAGCAATAAAGCGGATACAACATAGGCTACTTAAATGGCAATGCAAAATTCTATGTAAAAAAATTGTCATCAAAATGCGCACTATTTTATGCAGTTGAGTTAGAAAACAATGAATTCGTAAAATAACAATACGTTTGCAAACTGGCTAGTGTAAACAAACGTTTGCAGTAAAATGTTAAAATAAATTAACTGCGATTTTAAACAGAAGTGTTACTTCCTAATTAATTGACTGTAAAATAAAAAACAAATAATTTTTCAATCAAAAAAACAATTATTACACAAATGGCACTCTACTAAAAAGATTAGGCCCAAAAATATTTTCCGGTCTTTCTATTTCAGATTAAATGTTAACTATCAAAAAAGAGCAACTTGAGCAACTTGCCTCCACTGCCCAGCTCCAGGACGAACTCGCCGTGTCCCTCAGTAATTCTCTGACTCAAATACCTCTCAATCAGAGTCCACTCTCTGTCACTTGGACGCACCAATGTCTGAAAAAAATCAATAAATCGTGTGCTTAATGTCTACCAGCCATATCATTTTACAGTGCTGATTTGAATTTTCGGTAGCTTCCCAAATGGCATAATTCCCAAATGGCATAAAAAAGAAACTTTTCCCAAATGGCATAAGTTTCAAGTTTTCATTGTAATTCAAACGTTTTCTATCAATTTCAAATTCTAATTTTTTTGTAAGGAACGGAAACGTGAACAAAATTTGGAACTAATTGCTTGCAAAAAAATCGAAAGCGAGACAAGAAGCTTAAAAATATCCGCAAGCTTACGCTTTTCGCTTTTGAAAAAAAAATTCAATTTTTTCAAGATGAAATGTCAATCAACATTTCATTTGACCACTTGACTAATTTTCTCACATTGTTCACAGAAAAGTTTTTCTCAATTTTTTAATGCAACTGATGCATGAAATTTATGCCATTTGGGAATTTTTTGATTTTTGTGCCATTTGGGAATTATGCCATTTGAGACGGAATCAAATTATCCGGACTAAACGAATGAAACTTGAAAATTAAAACGCTTTCATCTCAAATTGGGTTGATTTTAGACAAAAAATGACAATTACACATCTTGCTTAGAAATTCAACAGAACTGATACTGTGCAATTCATTTCGAAAAATTCAGGCCCAAAATTTTATCTCATAAACGATCATTTTTGGCTTTTTAGTCAATCAAAAATTATACCAAAATTAATTTGATGAAAAAATTATACCATGGTGAGCCTCTTATTTAGCCATATAAAACTAATATGGTTTTCTTCTTCTTCAGTTTGTGTACAAAAAATCTTTTTCCGATTGAAGCCAAAAAATGACAAATTATTACATAAAAGACTACTTTAGATTCGAATACAATTTTTAAATATTTGCGTCAATTTTTAGAGATTAAACCCTTCTTAAGTTTCGCTGAGATTCATAAAAATTCACCCTGATGTAATTTTGTCAGCAATTGAACCATTACTTTTGGCGTAATTTTTGATTGACTGAAAGAGCTAAAATTGATATTTTTTGAGGTACAATTTTGGGCTCGAATTTTGCAAAATAACTTGCACCATATTACTTTTCTGAAATTCAAAGCAAGATTTGTATTCGTCATTTTTTGTCTAAAATCAATCCGATTTTAGACAAACGCGTTTTAGTTTTCAAGTTTTATTCGTTTTGTCCGGATAATTTGAATCACCGCTGAAGCTGTAATTAACTCTTAATTTTTTGCTATCTAAAATTTTGTTTTTTACCAATTATTTCTTGATCACTCAGTTTAATAATAGCATTGTGGATGCAAACAAAAATCTCATAACAGCAAGGTAATAAAATGAATAATTATAAAAATCAAAATGAACACAGAGAGGGCAAATTTCAAGAATGTATCTTGAAAAAAAACCATCACAATCTATATAAGCGACTTCTTTCTTCTACACTTGAAAAAATATCACATTAAATCTCTTCGAATTTCAAAAATTGTTCATGATTTGTACTTTTATTGAAGTTATGTAAATAAACTGGATCAATGGTATTTTTATATTCCGTTGAGAAACCTAAAAGTTGAAATCCACTTCGAAACTAGAATTCGTTCAAATTCTTTCGCGCAACTTCCACATTCGTAATTGAAGAGTGCAATTTTCCATCCTTTTAGCCAATAATGTTAACTTGAATTTAACAAAAAAAGTCAAAGCGCAAAAAATCAATTTTGGTGTGAACAAGCTTAAAGACTTTTTCTTAAAAAAACATCATATCGACCTATAAAAATGACAATAATTTCGTTCTTTTACACTTAAAAAAAAAACAAAAACTGAAAATTTAATAAATCGGAGTAACATAAAAAGCAACCTTCGAATAGAACGAGTGCTTTAAATATAGACTTGCTTAAAATATGTATGACGGTTGACGAAAGTACAGATTTGGAGATGCCACCATGCCACCAAAGTCATCCTATGAACAAAGTTATTCACGGAAAAAAACTGTAGATAATATCAAGAAGTTCTGTCAAAACAATTCAATACATGATTCAATTTAAAATATCGCAAATCCTTAAATTGAACCGACCTTGGGGTCCAAATAGCATATGGGAGTCTCATCCTCCGCCTCTGCAACATCCATGTCCTCGACTCCTTCACTGTTTACAACCGATGCATCACCAGACTGTTTTCCACCTGTACAGGCAAAAAACATTCATTTTTTCCATTACTCACTCACGCACCACACCCTCCCTCACCCCCCCCCCCCCCGAACTGACGTGAGGCCACGTAAACCAAGACACACAGTTTTCCATTTTCCCGCAATATGACTTATTTGAAAAAAAAAACATTAAGTATTCTGAAAATTTAATGAAATGAAAATGTAATGAAAATTTCCACGATGAACAAACTAAGTGGCCTGAACAGATTTTATATTCATACTTAATAACCAAAACTCAGTTACCCATTATTAAATGTAAAGGTAACACTTTAACAGAATAGACCATTAGCATTTGCGGGAGTCATTTTATAATCTGTTTTAAATTAGAGACCGAGATCCACACCTTTCGTTGACACAATTTAATTTAAGGATCTCATTAACAATCCCATTTTAGCACGGTAACGACCAATTCGGAAACTGCAATAGGGGACACCATTTTCTTCCATAACTAATTTGATATATCTTAACCACATTTTATATAGTAATATATTTAGTTTAAAAGATAAACTCTTTGAAACCGTTCCATCTAAGAAAAATGCGCGCCTGCACATTTCGCTGGTGCAGTCTTACCTCCATGTACGCCTTGATGTCTGGTACCATTTTTAGAAGCAGAACTGACTGGTAGAGAGGAATTGACTGAAGCTGAACCTTAAACAAAGAAACTTTCATGTTGATAAAACAGAGCTTATTGTCTACGAGGAAGAGAATTGTTTAGAAATTATTGTTTATAGAGAAGAATCAATTTCCTAAAATAACATGCCAGCTATCTCGGAGTTTTAGTTGACAAAAACAAAATTTTTTCCGGCGAGTTTAAAAAATTTTAAGCAAAATGGATTATGCGATCAAGACAATTTATTGCGCGCGGCGTATGTTACCACACAGAGGCGAAGCCGAGCTTCGCACCACTTGCGATACAACACAAACATGAAAAACATAAGTCGAAACAAAATTAAATAATGAAAAAACTAGGTGAACCAAAATTTTTGTATGTCTCGATAAAAAACAACTAGGGGCCCCAGCTAAAGCTGGAGATACGTATTTGATATTAAATGAATTTGCTGTACTGATTCATCACCAAAAATGTGATTTCAAAAAACGGACTTTGCCCAAAACCTTAGTTGTTTCTCTACTAAAATAAGTGAGAATAGCAAAAAAAAAACTTTGAAATAGTCAAATTTCCCAAGGAGATAACAATTCTCTTACAATAAATTGAGGAGTCCCCGCTACTGCAGAAACAAATAATTATCGCAACCGGTTCTTTCAATTGAAATTTTCATCTCAGATTTGATTGTGTATATTTAAAAAGCAGGTTTTAGCCGCTTAAGCAGAGAACAGTTTCTCGATTAAACATAACCGGAGAATTGGCACGGTAGTTGTCAAGTTTCCAAAAAACTCAAAAGTTTTAAATTATAGACTTCTTTGAAGGCCATAACTTTTTTTCAAACAAAAAAGGCATAGCCAATGACAAAAATAGGCTTTCAACAACCTGTTGTTTCGATTAAATCTATGATATTGGTTTTTGGTAGGATAGTTAGCGAGAAAAAGTCCAAAAAGGTCAACAAATCAAAAAATTGACATTTCCGAGAATCATAGCTTTTTTTGTGAAACAATAGGACAGAGCCGCTTATGCAGAGGGGATCCACACAAGCTGGAATTTTGATAGAACCCAAAATCTCAGACTTGGGAGCGTAGTTCTCGAGAAAAGTCAAAAACTGTAACAAAAAAAAACGGTCAAAAAATCAAAACTTTGACTTGTCCGAGGGTCATAACCTTTGGTGTCAGAAAAATTCGGGCGTATTCGCATAAGCAAATGATCTTCCCACACCATTTTTTTTAAATTGAAAAAGAAGTTGCAGTTGACAATATATTTTAAAAGATCATTTCGCCTATCGAAAAACTTTGGATGTGATAAATCCATTTTTCAAACATAATTCACGATTGAAGCTTGTCTATCAAAATCGCAGGAAAACTTTTTCTTTTTGTAATCGGCTTTCTTTTCAAAAATTTGTAATCTGATAAAAACCCCATCGGTGTCCGATGAGTACCCGCAAAACACAAAGAACGAAATAACAATGAAAAATACGCAAAGATTTGTTTGAAAAATACAAACAAAAATCGAATAATAATATGAATAATAAACGTTCTAACTCGAACCAAATGCGGGCTAAAAATATAATACTACTAGTCGCAAGGGTGAACAAAAGTATATTTGTAATACTACAAAGAAAGCTGCCTTTTATTGCTCGTTTTTCACACCCATTTCATCTTACCATTGTGATCTGGAGCAGTCATCACTTTCTGGAACTGTTCACAGGATAGATTCAACAAAGATCCAGCGGCTGTGCTCTGTGTACTATTCTGTCCATGCTGATTATGAGCCATATTCTTTGTTTTCCCACCCGAAGTGGCTGTTGTTCTATGTATTGGTGTGGGTATAGGTGCGGTAGGCGAGTCATTGCTTGGTGGCAGAGGACAGCCCATGTCCACTAGGTGGGCCATTGTTTTTACTCTGAAAAAAAAAGTTCTGCTAATAACACATCAAAAAGTATATTAGAACCGGTTAAAATTTAAAATATGGCCATTCAAGGTTAAAAAGGGGTCGATGAACCCAAGAAAACTGCAAAAAAAAACACACTTTGTTTGAACTTTTTTGTTTGAAAATACACAAAAATACTAACAAAAAATACACTTTGTTTTTACAACTTTGTTTGAACATTACATCTCCTTAAGTAAAGCTCTTCCAACTCTTTAATCTCTTCCGATTGAATCTTTATCATGAACCTAACCCACTTAGAGAAAACTGTGTCAATTCAAATTTGCGCTTAACCAAATTTCAAGGGTTTTTCCTGAAAAACTGAAAAAAAAACTCATTGAAAAATATTGAACAATAAAATGGTACTGTCAGCACCGGAGTTCCATGGAAAAGTATTGTCCGCGCCGGAGTTCGATGGATAGTAATCGATTATATAATCAGTTCATAGACAGTCTCTATATAACCTTCAAAAATAATCGATAATAATCAATTTCAAAAGAATATAATGCAACTGCTTTTGAAAGCGATCCATTGTAAATAGATAATAATCGTTTTGTTTTCCGAAAAATAAACAAACATCAGCAAATAGGCTTCAGTTAATTTAAAAATTGACAGTTGCTTTAATACTTATTGATATTGATTTTCTATTTTTCTCTTCATTATTTTCCCCTTTTTTCTTATGTTTTTGCTGCCCTATATTTTATATTTAACTTTAACTCTTCCACCCAATGACGTATCTTCCCCGGAATTTGACCTGACAGTAACTCTAAAACATAGCCAACAGACAACAGCAAAAGAGTCGAAACAGAAAAAAAATGATGTCTTGTTTTGAAAAAATCTAAACTTTCGAATTTAAAGAAAAAAATAGATGCCTTAATAGCTCTTTGAATTTCTAGAACAATTTATTCTTTTTTGATTAAATTAACACAATTTGAGAAAATTGGATCAATAGGTAAACTTTTTATTCCGCTGGAAAATCTGAAAATTAAATTCTAAGTTCGAAACTAGAAGTTGATCACGTTTTTCTGTTCGATAGTGTAGTTTGCTTTACTTTAACAAAGGAAATGAAACGAACTTAAAAAAAATCACAAGTCAAACCGCGAAAAAAAAATCAGCCTGAACAAATGTTAAGACTTTTCTGAAAAAAATCATCAGCACCTACATAAGTCTCAACTACGTTCATCGACCCTTAAAAAAAGAGTAAAAACGTCATTTTTAGGCAGTTTTTTTAACGCTGAAAAAATTCTTGGTTGGTTTTGAACTCCGGTGCCACTCTCATCTCCACCCCATAAGCAATCTGTTTCAGTTGGATAAGTGGGTGCGATGTGGTAGAGATTAATGTGTTGGGGGTGGAGGCTATTTTCGGGGAAGGGCATTAAGTTAGAAAAAAGCGCTAAAACTCAATTTTGGCCTGTTTTTTATCAACGTCAAGAAAATTTTTGACAACGGGATTAATAAAGCGGGAGCAGCTTTTCAATTTTTAATGGATATCGTTTTGCCACAAATACATAAATGTGAGTAGGTTTAAAAATCGAATGGGTCGTGAGTAAGGCGAATAAAAACTTTCAAACTTGTATAGTTTAAGGGGCGGATTTAGGGGTGGGGGAGAGGGGTGCGGAGCCCCCCCCCCTCAGGGATTCGACCCCCTGCCGACCCAAAGGGTCCCCCTTTGTACTATTTGAGTTATTCATATTTGGTGACGGACCCTTACAACTTTCTAAAGGCGCCTTTGGCGCCAATATACTTACTTTAAGGGGGATCGCGCGCCAAAAACCCAATTTATTTGGTCAAAATTTTCTTAAAAAGTTGCTAAAAACGCCTTTTTTTTGGCCTGTTTTTCAAAATTTTGCCTGCGGCGCAAGAAAATTTCACCAAAACAGGGTCTTTTTAGTGCTTGGGGAGAGCTCAGGAAATCAATTCAGTCGACCTAAAAAATGGTCATTGATTATAATGTCAGAATTACTATCCATGGAACTTCAGTGTGGCTGTTTGAAAATAAAGCACAGTAAGGGATTGTGGATTATGATGCACGTAAATTTTTAATGAGAAACTACAAAAAACGGAAGACAGTCAGATTTCTTAACTCAAACAGAAAATCAAATTCTGAGGTTCTTACCATTTTCCTAATTTGGGAGCAACGGTGTTACAAAAGATGATAAATGCAATTGGCAATAATGCAGAAAAATTTACGTTAGAAATAAGCAAAACGTTTTCAGATCCAACGTCGAACTGTTTTTTTTTTGGTTTCATCATATGAACGGATTTTCTTTTTCTGTGCTTTGAGAAACTCTGCCTTGTTTTATCCAGTACATTGAAGCTCATTAATTTCTTAAAGTTTCTTTTTTAAGTATTTTCTATCGTTTTGTGCCTCGGTTTCTTATGAACAAGAACCGAGTTCATATTTCATCTTTTTTATTTTGTCAAAACCGAGTTTAGTGTTGTTTATCCTGTCCGAATCTCGCTATATTCAAAAATTATTTCATATCGATATGGTTGCAATGAATCTCAACTCTCGAATACATACATTTTAAAAAATTAGAAAAAGTAGTAAGAAAAAAAATTTCAGTTGCATCTCATTTGTATCAGGGAAACTAAAATCCAAGTATTTCGTAGAATGTATGACGACTTTCTAGTTTGACTACAACTTGCCTTCAGAGCAACTCCATCTTATTTCGAGGGTGTCGTGTCAATGTGTTGAGAAGCCAGGTTACCAAAACTATTCATAGTGCCTGGTTGTCAAAAATGAAAGCATTCTGTGCTTGGGAGCGTAGTTCTCGAGAAAAGTCAAAAACTGTAACAAAAAAAAACGGTCAAAAAATCAAAACTTTGACTTGTCCGAGGGTCATAACCTTTGGTGTCAGAAAAATTCGGGCGTATTCGCATAAGCAAATGATCTTCCCACACCATTTTTTTTAAATTGAAAAAGAAGTTGCAGTTGACAATATATTTTAAAAGATCATTTCGCCTATCGAAAAACTTTGGATGTGATAAATCCATTTTTCAAACATAATTCACGATTGAAGCTTGTCTATCAAAATCGCAGGAAAACTTTTTCTTTTTGTAATCGGCTTTCTTTTCAAAAATTTGTAATCTGATAAAAACCCCATCGGTGTCCGATGAGTACCCGCAAAACACAAAGAACGAAATAACAATGAAAAATACGCAAAGATTTGTTTGAAAAATACAAACAAAAATCGAATAATAATATGAATAATAAACGTTCTAACTCGAACCAAATGCGGGCTA
Source organism: Symsagittifera roscoffensis (assembly GCF_963678635.1). Taxonomy (NCBI): domain Eukaryota; kingdom Metazoa; phylum Xenacoelomorpha; order Acoela; family Convolutidae; genus Symsagittifera; species Symsagittifera roscoffensis. Next base: position 17,157,590 of record NC_087071.1, on the reverse strand, counting down.
AAAATATAATACTACTAGTCGCAAGGGTGAACAAAAGTATATTTGTAATACTACAAAGAAAGCTGCCTTTTATTGCTCGTTTTTCACACCCATTTCATCTTACCATTGTGATCTGGAGCAGTCATCACTTTCTGGAACTGTTCACAGGATAGATTCAACAAAGATCCAGCGGCTGTGCTCTGTGTACTATTCTGTCCATGCTGATTATGAGCCATATTCTTTGTTTTCCCACCCGAAGTGGCTGTTGTTCTATGTATTGGTGTGGGTATAGGTGCGGTAGGCGAGTCATTGCTTGGTGGCAGAGGACAGCCCATGTCCACTAGGTGGGCCATTGTTTTTACTCTGAAAAAAAAAGTTCTGCTAATAACACATCAAAAAGTATATTAGAACCGGTTAAAATTTAAAATATGGCCATTCAAGGTTAAAAAGGGGTCGATGAACCCAAGAAAACTGCAAAAAAAAACACACTTTGTTTGAACTTTTTTGTTTGAAAATACACAAAAATACTAACAAAAAATACACTTTGTTTTTACAACTTTGTTTGAACATTACATCTCCTTAAGTAAAGCTCTTCCAACTCTTTAATCTCTTCCGATTGAATCTTTATCATGAACCTAACCCACTTAGAGAAAACTGTGTCAATTCAAATTTGCGCTTAACCAAATTTCAAGGGTTTTTCCTGAAAAACTGAAAAAAAAAACTCATTGAAAAATATTGAACAATAAAATGGTACTGTCAGCACCGGAGTTCCATGGAAAAGTATTGTCCGCGCCGGAGTTCGATGGATAGTAATCGATTATATAATCAGTTCATAGACAGTCTCTATATAACCTTCAAAAATAATCGATAATAATCAATTTCAAAAGAATATAATGCAACTGCTTTTGAAAGCGATCCATTGTTAATAGATAATAATCGTTTTGTTTTCCGAAAAATAAACAAACATCAGCAAATAGGCTTCAGTTAATTTAAAAATTGACAGTTGCTTTAATACTTATTGATATTGATTTTCTATTTTTCTCTTCATTATTTTCCCCTTTTTTCTTATGTTTTTGCTGCCCTATATTTTATATTTAACTTTAACTCTTCCACCCAATGACGTATCTTCCCCGGAATTTGACCTGACAGTAACTCTAAAACATAGCCAACAGACAACAGCAAAAGAGTCGAAACAGAAAAAAAATGATGTCTTGTTTTGAAAAAATCTAAACTTTCGAATTTAAAGAAAAAAATAGATGCCTTAATAGCTCTTTGAATTTCTAGAACAATTTATTCTTTTTTGATTAAATTAACACAATTTGAGAAAATTGGATCAATAGGTAAACTTTTTATTCCGCTGGAAAATCTGAAAATTAAATTCTAAGTTCGAAACTAGAAGTTGATCACGTTTTTCTGTTCGATAGTGTAGTTTGCTTTACTTTAACAAAGGAAATGAAACGAACTTAAAAAAAATCACAAGTCAAACCGCGAAAAAAAAATCAGCCTGAACAAATGTTAAGACTTTTCTGAAAAAAATCATCAGCACCTACATAAGTCTCAACTACGTTCATCGACCCTTAAAAAAAGAGTAAAAACGTCATTTTTAGGCAGTTTTTTTAACGCTGAAAAAATTCTTGGTTGGTTTTGAACTCCGGTGCCACTCTCATCTCCACCCCATAAGCAATCTGTTTCAGTTGGATAAGTGGGTGCGATGTGGTAGAGATTAATGTGTTGGGGGTGGAGGCTATTTTCGGGGAAGGGCATTAAGTTAGAAAAAAGCGCTAAAACTCAATTTTGGCCTGTTTTTTATCAACGTCAAGAAAATTTTTGACAACGGGATTAATAAAGCGGGAGCAGCTTTTCAATTTTTAATGGATATCGTTTTGCCACAAATACATAAATGTGAGTAGGTTTAAAAATCGAATGGGTCGTGAGTAAGGCGAATAAAAACTTTCAAACTTGTATAGTTTAAGGGGCGGATTTAGGGGTGGGGGAGAGGGGTGCGGAGCCCCCCCCCCCCCTCAGGGATTCGACCCCCTGCCGACCCAAAGGGTCCCCCTTTGTACTATTTGAGTTATTCATATTTGGTGACGGACCCTTACAACTTTCTAAAGGCGCCTTTGGCGCCAATATACTTACTTTAAGGGGGATCGCGCGCCAAAAACCCAATTTATTTGGTCAAAATTTTCTTAAAAAGTTGCTAAAAACGCCTTTTTTCGGCCTGTTTTTCAAAATTTTGCCTGCGGCGCAAGAAAATTTCACCAAAACAGGGTCTTTTTAGTGCTTGGGGAGAGCTCAGGAAATCAATTCAGTCGACCTAAAAAATGGTCATTGATTATAATGTCAGAATTACTATCCATGGAACTTCAGTGTGGCTGTTTGAAAATAAAGCACAGTAAGGGATTGTGGATTATGATGCACGTAAATTTTTAATGAGAAACTACAAAAAACGGAAGACAGTCAGATTTCTTAACTCAAACAGAAAATCAAATTCTGAGGTTCTTACCATTTTCCTAATTTGGGAGCAACGGTGTTACAAAAGATGATAAATGCAATTGGCAATAATGCAGAAAAATTTACGTTAGAAATAAGCAAAACGTTTTCAGATCCAACGTCGAACTGTTTTTTTTTTGGTTTCATCATATGAACGGATTTTCTTTTTCTGTGCTTTGAGAAACTCTGCCTTGTTTTATCCAGTACATTGAAGCTCATTAATTTCTTAAAGTTTCTTTTTTAAGTATTTTCTATCGTTTTGTGCCTCGGTTTCTTATGAACAAGAACCGAGTTCATATTTCATCTTTTTTATTTTGTCAAAACCGAGTTTAGTGTTGTTTATCCTGTCCGAATCTCGCTATATTCAAAAATTATTTCATATCGATATGGTTGCAATGAATCTCAACTCTCGAATACATACATTTTAAAAAATTAGAAAAAGTAGTAAGAAAAAAAATTTCAGTTGCATCTCATTTGTATCAGGGAAACTAAAATCCAAGTATTTCGTAGAATGTATGACGACTTTCTAGTTTGACTACAACTTGCCTTCAGAGCAACTCCATCTTATTTCGAGGGTGTCGTGTCAATGTGTTGAGAAGCCAGGTTACCAAAACTATTCATAGTGCCTGGTTGTCAAAAATGAAAGCATTCTGTGCTTTAATTGGCTTCATCGTTTCAAGCACTGAGGCACGGCACTCGAGAAAAACTTCATACCAAGCAATTCGCACTCTAATGAACTTCAATTTTGCGGTTAAATCTTATTTTCTTTTCCTGTGGCAGCAGTTTGTACCCAGCAATGAGACCATAATTATCTAATTTTCCAGTTACTTGTCCGAAAAATATCAATTTATCTTAGATGGCAAAAAAACGTGAAAGAAAACAGCATTTCCGGCAACGTGATACTTGATACATTGGCACACTGAGCTTTCATCGTTGCGAGAGACAGACAAAATGATCCGTTTTGGCTCTAACGGTGAAGATCTTTTCAACTGCTTTGACGTATTTGATTATGTAAGAAAGACAGCAACACCAAGAAATATCCTGAGCCAATTAAGACTCGAAACCTTTTACGTTAGATATGCAATGTGGAACATTGGTAAGCTTAGGCAACCAATTTGATATCTAAGCGAGACTGCTCGTATCAGGGCGAACCCGTGAAAATACACAGGGTCTTCCACTTCGTAATTTTTGAGATATCAATTTTGGGCGCACAGACCCTAAAATTTTTCTAGAGGCGCCTTTGTCGCCAATATATACTTTAAAAACGCCTCCAAAAAATTGCCTCAAAACAGTATTTTTAGTGCTTTGGGATAGCTCGGAAAATCAATATGGTTGACTTGAAAAAGAAACAAAAAGAAAAAGTTGAATATCTGCTCGAACCCAATGAGAGGTACAAAAGTGATAACATTTTCCATCTACTCTGCCTTAAATCAAATTGGAAATTTTCAGAGCAGGATTAGTTCGCCGCATTCGCCTCGCAATAAGGAACAATTGGAATTGTTTGCGATTTAATTATCTCAAATTGGTCTTCGAAAATTGAGAAACGAAACTGTTTATATCAATTAAAGGAAAAGCCCTATATGATTACACTGACCTTAAGCTAGTCTCGACTAGTTTTGGATAAAGACAAAAGTGATACTCTTTGGAAAAAAATAGTCAGAAACTTAAAGGCAACTAATATGACAAAATAGCACGCCTCAAAACAACTTTGAGAGCGTGATAAATAGCCCGTCTTAAATAACTTGCGACAAGGCTTTCATGGCGAAATTGGTAATTTCCAAACACCCTAAATTTTACACAAAAAAATGCGGGTGAAAACTATTTTTTACTTCTGAACTCTCCGAGCAGACTTTACTTTCCAAGCATGTGCAGTCGTCCATTACTTTCTTCGATTGAGGCGAACAAAATTCACAAACAAAAAATTCTAACACTACTTCACTAAAAAAAATTCACTAACAGAACTAAATTTATAACTTCGATTGAGGCGAACAAAATTCACTTACCAAAAAATTCTAACAAAACTTCATTAAAAAATTCACTAACAGAACTAAATTTATGATTTTAAAGTAGATGTTCAAAAATAAATGACATGATGTTTTGCGTTTTTCAGGTTTCGGTAGACAAAAAACCGCTAAATTGCTATACATTGTAAGAAAAGTTGTTCACGGGAAAATTTATGAGTTCCCGATTACAAGTCACTTGCTCTCGCAAAAGAATAAGTCTAAACACAGTTCACTTCGTCGGATTATTCAACGCTACTCCCGCTAGATCGCTTGCGATAATAAATTGAAATTCCTTATAACGTCCGACCAAAAAGTATTATTGCTAAGTTTCCTTCCTACTTTTCTGAATCTGAAAAAATGAAGAGAGGAATGAAAAAGCGCTCATGCGATTGGTGTAAATCAAACATTTTTTCATAGCAGTAGAAAATTTTTAGGCTGGGAAACTTAAGAGCAGTCGATGAACGACTTAATCAATGGTTTATTCTGTAGTTGGTTACAAAAATTGGTCAACTCATACCAAACCTGACTCGAAGAAAAATGTATTATGCCAGCAATTTAAAGGTTATATTTAAAACAACTTATGACAATGAATACTTTTTCGAAAATGTTTCTGGATTTTAGGTTTCGACTTGCCATAACTTATTTTCGACTGTTCTGTTCTCTTACATGAATAGCTCACGCGAAATTATCCTACATACCTGTTGAATTGTATATGTATTGCGTCACTAGAGAAACCACGAGAAACTTTTTTTTCAAAATTAGTTTTCAATCGTCTGATAAAGCAAAAGAAAAAACTTACCACTGAGTAATAGGAAAACTTTAATCCACTTATCTATTAACTGAAAACACACCTTGATCAGATGTAGAAAACGATAAAAATGGGGCTTCAAATAGTAAATAGTTCAGTTCAAACAATTCCGAGCGTAAAGAAAAAACGACGTCATTGCTATATTGCTATATTTAGAGCACCGTGACGTCAGTGTCGTTTTAATACCATGAAAATGGCGTTGTATGTTGTGTAGACCAACCTCTTGTCAAACGCAATTGGAGCGGAGATTCGACTGACGCAAAAATATAAAGAATTGCTCCATTGATACAATTTAGCAAAGGATAGAATACGTTGCTGAAAACATAGCCAACTTACAGTTGGAAAAGAGTAATGAACGCAAGGCAACAAAAAATTGAGTTGTTTTCTGAAAAATTTTCAACTTTCGAATTTTTAAAGAAAAAAAATTAAGCCTTCAAGGTCTTTGAATTTCACGAGCAATTTATGATTGGTGCTCTTTTGATAAAATTAACCGAATTTAAGAAACCTGGATCAACGGGTAAAATTTTTATTTCGCTGGGAAATATGATAATTCCATTCCATTTTCGAAATTAGAAGTCGCAAGCGTTTCGTGACCTTTACATTTAGTTTTTTTTTTTTTGTATTTAAGAACAAAAGAAACACTACAGCTCGCATGTGTTAAAAAGGTATATCATCTCAATGATCTTCCGATGTCAAAAAACTTTAATGCTGGACATTTTGCTAGATAAATCTAACGTCAATACGTTTTTTTTATTTAGGTGGGAAATCTTAAAATTTTAGAAACCAATTTCGAAACTTCTAGTCTTTAATTTAACTTTTTGGGCCATTCGCACTTTTGTTTTCCGGGAGCGAAACCTTCCTTCCATTTGGAAACTAAATTTGAAGTTAACATAAGCAAAATCAAAAACCAAACCGCTTAATATCACATTTGAGCGTTGACAACTTCCTTAATAAAAAACGACTTAAATAAGGGTCTTCACGTCAATCAATCAATGACAGTAAAAAAACTCAAATCTTCCATTAAAACGGCTCTTTCATCTTCTTTCCCTTCGCCTTCCCCTTCATCACCACCTAAAAATGCTTAATGTTTGGGATAACAAGAAGTTTTCCACAGTTAAATATGCGGACCAAATAAGTTTAGAAAAGTCGTCTAAATAATCAGCATACCAATTGTAATAGCAACCAGATATTATAAACAGACGTTATTTTTGTTAAATTCCGCAATTTGCGAATGAAAATTTGGGCAGTGAGCTTTGCATTAAGAAATTAATTTAACTCAAAATTGAATTGACAAGAAAAGTAACATTAAATTTCTGAATTTATCATAAGTGGAATCAAAACAGGATAGAAAAACTTAAGAAAAGTAAAAGCACTGCTCGAAAGCTGGCGTTTCTGATCATAACCATAAGCAAGTTTAGTTTGCCATTTGTTAACAGTCGATATGAAATGTAAGCAATTATTTATTTCAACTCGGGAACAAAAATTTAAATCTTTGTAAAACAAAAAGTTCGAACGAGCAATATCTGTTTGACTATTCGTCAATCTACTGAATTTTTCTGCTAGAAACCAATTCAACTTATTCGAGGTTTTGATTAACGACAGGAATTAATAATATTTTCTTGTATTTCTATAGATTTTAGTCTTATTAAAATAATAATTTTGAATTGAAAGGGTTCAAGGCTGTATTCGTATAACCGTCAATTTTGCCAGTTCGAACATTCTACAATTTCCTCGTTCATTAAACTTATTAATTTAATCATCCCGCTTCCGCTACTCTAGCTTTTCTAGATGGACTTTGATTTTTATTCTCTCGTTCTCTGTCTGGAACACTGCTTGGTAATTCGTCATCTGGAACTTCTGGTAATTCCATTTTGCTGTTGTTGGTATCTTTGTTGCCCCGTTCCATTTCGTCAGCTGCAATAAGTGCTTCTAACTCATCAAGAGCCGCCTGTATAAAAAAGCAAAAACTTAACCGAAATCCAAACTTTAAGCAGAGGTTGAGCTGCATTTCGCATAAAATGCAAAACGGCAAAAAAAAATCTAAAAAAAAACAACATTGCCAATCTAAGATTGAAAAAGAGTAATGAACGCAAAACATAAAAAAACACTGATTTTGTAAACTTTCGAATTTCAAAAAAAAAAATAGATGCCCTTCAAGCTCTTTGAATTTCTGGAACATTTTATGATTGGCGCTTTTTTGATAACATTAATCCAACTTGAGAAAACTGGATCAACAGGTAAAGTTTTTGTTCCGTTGGAAATCTAAAATGTAAATTCCACTTTCGAAACTAGAAATCGTTCATGATTTTTTGCGCCAGTTCCACGTTCGTATTTGGAGAATGGTATTAACGTCACTTTCAGCAGATGAATTTCAATTGAACTCAAAAAGTGCATATAAACCCAAGTGCATTCATAAAAGCATTAATATGTATGAATGCACATCTGTAGTTATAAGAGACTTTTAAGACTTCCTAAAAAAACAAAAAAAAAATCAGCAAGACCTATATAAGAGTCTTCACTGCGTTCATTACGCTTTAAAAAACTCAAACAAATATGAAAATAGACGTCGACAAAATCGATCAATTTTAAATTTATGCTAAGTGTGCTGTGAATCAGAGGCGGATTTAGCGTGAGCCTTGCCTTTAAGATTTTTGTCAAAGTTTTGATAAATTCGCTATCAAAAAAATCAGATATTGTGACTGAGGAAACTTAAGCGGTGTAAAAATAACGCCTATTTATGAAATAAGCATTTCCTCATGTCGATATCTCTAGCTAAAATATTTGATTATTTTTTCATACAATTTGTCATCAAAACAAATCTTTAATCACAATTTTTTGATAGGGACTGACATAAAAGATGTTCGTCATAACCATACGGATAAATGGCTATACAAAAGTTTTAGTTTTTTTTCTCCAAATAAATTGAATTTTCATGTTGTATTTTCATGAATTTTTCGTACTCTTTATTTAAATCAACTTGCAAGAACGTCCTCAATAATCAATTGACTCGCAGAAAGCATAAACCTTTGAAATAATTCAAACGTTTTCATTACGAGGCCAAACTATGTATTTTGTGAATTGTGAGCGGAATCCGGAAAGATGCTCTTTGTTCTTCTTTTGTTCTTTCGTTTTCTTTGATCGTTCCGACAAACTTTAAATAGGTTTAAAGACAAACGAACAAGTAAACAAAAGTGAAGAGAACTAGGATTTCAAAAATTTTAAGTAGTAAAACATGTTCTTTGGGGTCCCATCTAAGCTAAAGGGTCCCAAGAATCATAATTGTAACTGAAACGGTTCGCAAAACTTTTCTATCAACTATAGAGTAAAAAATTTCAAATTTTATGAAATCCAAGTTTTTGAAAAATTATGAAAAAAATCATAAGAACCGTCTTATCTGGGAAGCTCAACGGATTTGAGCAGTTATATTTGGAAGCAGGATTTGCAGCCCTTGATAGTACCGTGACAGCGCCGGACTATAGGGTTGGGAATATTAAATGAAAAATATTTAAAAATCATAACAATGTCATATCTCAGAAGTTGAAATCATTTGAGCAGTCGTATTCGGAGGAAAGCTTTGCAACACCTGAGTATCCTGACAGCATATTTTTGGAAATTTTAAAGATTAGCGTTGGTCATTCAAATCCCGAAATTGAAAACGTTTTTCAAAACATTTGGCTGTTGATACTTATCCAGCTTTTGAATCGCAAAAAAACTTCTGGAATATTCATCATTTTCGCCAAAACATTGTCAATGACGCCTTTTGTTAACCATTGTCCCCAATGAAAATCGCTTGAACCTTGAGTCCGCAGAGTTTTTGGCGTTGCGTTTAACTAAAAGAAAGATAGATTGAAACTTAAACTACTACAAATTGTTAATTTTTACTGGCATCGCCGATAGAAACCCCTAGAAGCTATTATATTGGTTAAATTTTTGGCAAAAGCTTGTCTTGAATGTCGAAACGATTATTAAAAGATTCCTCTTAATATACAACTACCTTTTTCTGATTAATAAGCGGAGATCCGCTTTTTGACTAAGTGAGTCAAGTTCTTTATTGACTGTGTGGATTTCCAAACTCACATAGGTGAATTTAACGTTAAGTTCTCCTTCGTTTAAAATAACTCCTTCGTTTAAAATTCTATCAGGCGAAATGCTTATCCTGTTTGTTTGCGCATTTCGAAACTGCCAATGGTCAATTTAACAATCAGTTTGAAATAACTCGTTCTTTCAAATTTCTATCACGCGAAATGCCTAACCTGTTCGTCCTGTTCTGTAAGTGATCCAGCTAGAGTGTCTTCTATCTGTTGTTGTAATTCAACCGCATCTCTAGTGTCATCCATCAACTGCTCAATATCATCCAACTTCAACACCTGCTGCAGCTTAGCCAGTGCATCCTTGCCCGCCTTCAGACCATCCACCACTTTCACCTAAACGATACATGGACATCAAACATACAGTTAGCCAACAGACTCTTAAATGTCAATGAATAAGCAAACAATTTTTTTCAAAATTGAACAGTCATAAAAAATGGTACACACTGTCTCACGTACTTTGCTCATAGAAGACCGAAAAAGAAAGAGGAGCAAAAATTCAAGTCAGTAGGGTTTAAAACTTATTTCACAGGGTTGTCCTTAACTCTTAAGACAATTCGATACTTTTGAAATTGCCTCATCCTATCTTCAGCCAAGAACATTAACAAGGTGTATACTTTGCCTTACGGTGTAGTAATTTTTAAAACATAAAAGTTTTTATGTGTTCAACATGCAATAACACTCTCAAGTAGATGACTTGCGTTTGTTTTCGTGAAAAAAAGAAGAAACATTACTAGTAAGGTCCAAAAACGTTCGATGTATCAAAAATTCGACTTTTCGCATATCCAAATCTGTTTTCCGAATTCGTGCAAAACCGCTTAAGCAGAGCAGATGCTACAACCCGTTGATTCGGTTGAAACCTGTGCCTCAGAATCGGAAGATGAGAGAACTATTAGTTTTTAACATGAGAAAAACTGTCAAAACTTCAATTTTTCCGAAGGCCATAACTTTCGTTCTAAAAATTCTTGAATTGAAATATTTCAAGCCCATAGGAAACGTGAAAATTTACAAAATAGAACGAAATATGCAAGAAGACGTATTCCATTTATACCACTTAGGCATCCGGCAGTATTTTGTGAGTAATGAAACACTTTCAAAATATTTTTGTTACTTTTGTGCCATTTTTATTTATCCGAAATCATGTAATATAACTAGGTTCACGAAAATATTTTCAACTACTTATAAACAGTTGATATCAAACCATTCAATTCAGCATATGACATTGGAAAGGTCTACACGCTATTCAAATAAGTTAGAGTTAATATTAGAAAATAATTATAACATTGAAATCAAATTTTTGAAGCAGTTTCTTATTATTTTTGGAGATTGAGCACAAAAGTTAGAGTTAATATTAGATTGAGCAAAAAAATAATATTAGAAAAAAAAATATTAAAATCAAACTTTCTTGAAGCAGTATTTTATCAGTTTTGGATCCGGCACGCTATTCAAATATTTGGTCTACACGCTACTCAAATAAGTCAGAGTAAATATTTAAAATCATAATAATACTAAAATCAATTTTTTTTGAAGCAGCTTCTTATTATTTTTGGAGATTGAGTATAATTCTGTAGCATGCGCTCAGGTCAGTCTGTTATCGATAATTTATACCACGTCTCAAAAATCTCAAAAATAAATGGAAAACAAAAAGGAAAATTCTGAACATTTCTTCACATTTCATGAAACCAAGCAGCATGATTCCTGTTTTTAGGACACCAATCCCGTATGGGTGCAAACAGGTATAAAGATTTCAGAAGGCATTGACTAAATTTTTAGCCAGCAGTGTTAGTGTTAACATCATTGATTAGGTTGGCAAACTCCACATTCTGCTTTAGAACTGCAGGAAATCCTTCATCTGATTTTTTTTGTTAAAAAAGACATATCTCCGTAATAAAAACTTGATAAATCAGTTTTCATGAAGAAAAAAACTAACTAAGATTTCCAGATAGTGGCCGGAAAAGCATGCATTTTCAATTACTTCAATGATAGAATTTTCCAGATTTTCCGATATAATATTATCTATACATGTTCCAGAGGAATCATTAATTCGAGTTGCAGTTTTTTCACTAGTTCAAAGCCCTTGGCTGTTATTGAAAATACGTATGATTGCTGTACATTAATATTCTCATTTCTTGAATCATCATTATGGAAATCTCCAGCTAGGATTATTGGTATCTCAAATTGTGAAAGATTTTCTAATTGTTTATCGAGCTCACCGACAAACTGCATTTTATTGAAGCGTGATGGGACATAAGCTAACATAATTATCAATTTATTCCCACCAATTTCTACAGGCATTGATATGAATTCTGGTAAATCACTATCAAGACGTTACAAAAAATTAACTTTTTCGCCCAGTTGTATCATAGTTCCACGACCTCTTGTTATTCTATTTTTCGAAATGAAGGTGTGAAATCTTCATTTAACCAAGTTTGTGTTAAACATAATATACTAACAGTAGACTCGAGACTACTGAGAAAAGCTTCTACATTTTTCTGATGCTTTTTAAACGAGCGCACACTAGACAGTAAAACATTAAAGTTAGCATAAGCGTTTCTCTTTTGTTCCAATCAGGTTTTACGCGATGTAGATGATTCAAAAATATTTTTAACAAAGTACTTCTTAACATCATTGTATGTGTAGTCTAGCAGCTTTCCTCCCTCAACAATTGGTCAATTTTTTTGATCTGATTTCCTTTCCACTCAAAGAAAATAGTCCCTTCACGCGTCTAGGCATTTTCAGCACAGGGAACGTTTCTCATGAAGATGAAAAATTGAGCCTTGGTCGGCTCAAGTCTTCGAATTATCGTAAATAACTCAGCTGTTCAATTACTTTATTTTTTCTTCCTTAAAAAATGATTTTCGCAGCTCTCCTCGCAAACTTGTCATTGACTGGACTACTCTGGGTTCCGCACCTTGGGAGTCGATGCGCAATAGACACGTCTTTTTCATCATAATTGCATCAAATTGTCTTGCTAAGTCAATAACCATAGTTACCGTTACGTTTTCCTTATCATACCTTCTGCGATTTTCAGATTGCATACTATCCTCATTTAGGCTGGTTGTTCTTACATGGTCTAGCCGATTGTACAATTCCAATTATTAAGCTTCCGATAGAATTTGTAGCTTTGAAATGTTCGCTTGATCTGTAATTTTTTCTTCTACCTCAGAATGGAAATTACTTCAGAAGTTCACGTATTCCATTAAACGCTTCATTGACTCGTTCATTTCTGCACGGATAGTTTGAATAACCTCCACTAGATTTTTCCATTTGTTTTAAAATGGTAGCTTTGATTGTCTGAATGATAGTTGAGTCAGATTCTTCATTTGGTTGGCTCAGCATAATGAAATGTCTTGTGCTATCGGACCTGTCTTGCTGTGCCAAAAAGAGTTTGGTCCCGGACTCTATAGTTGGGCATTTCTTTCAATGGGAAAAACTGGATCAAATATGAGAAACTGGATAAAAGAGCAATTTTTCTTTAAAAACAACTTTCGGAACAAACAATTGCATTTTTCACTTAATTTTTTAACCAACTGATTGCATCACCATTTCCACTTAAATTTTTTAACCAACTGATTACATCAGGGAACAAACCTGATTGTTTCGATTGCGATTTAAAACATCTGCTGTAATTTCCATCTTTAGATCAATTTCGTTTTCTATCTTCCCCACATATGCAATGTCATGACCCATTGAGAATCCCGAGAAGTGCCAAAAAGCTGCAGCTTATGACATAATATCGCAACTAGTTTTACTCGGTTACCCCCTCGTTTATAAAACTGCCAGCTCAAACCGGACCAACGCGTTGAAAAATCTGGCCCCAAGAAAAATCATCACTCAACATCCAATCTCTTGAGCGTATTAGAGAGAAGGTGTCGACACCAGCACGAATACGCTATAACTGGAAAAGGTGGTTCGTCTTCTAGGTCGGTTTATCCGCTAAAGATCATGGGCGAATTGCAGTGATAGACTTGACGAGATTACATCAACATGACCAGATTAAACGAAAAAAAAAATCTTCAACTTTTCTTTATCTTCGAAACATAATCGATCTCTCGAATTCGATCATAAGCTCAAAACAGGACGCTGTAGCTGCTAAAGCAAGCATAGGGTTACGACCATACTTATATTTACACACACACACACACAAAAAAAAACAAATTTTAAAGAGTACGCATACATTAAATCGTTTAACATAGCAATAAAACAGACAACCGACATCAAAATGTCATAACCTAATGACTACGGAGTCAAGAAACCGACAATTTTCTCAACCTTCACATTTTGTTGAAAAACTACATCATTTGAAAGCTATTTGAAATCCAACAACCTTCTATGATTATTTTTTCAAACGCAATTTGAGACAAATGTAATCACACAAGTCATTCACGATTTTATTTCGCACCATTTTCCACTTATGTAATTTAAGAGCTAATTTTTCTTTCCTTTAGCAAATTAAGTTAACGTGCACTTCAAACGATCTCAAGTTAAGAAACGACATATTTTTGAGCGAGAAAAAGTTCGGGTCTTTTCGGTTATAATCCCTAAATTATGAAAAAACGAAATGAAATTTTTTATTATATTATTGGAAAACTGTTACCAGGAAATGCACAATATTATTATGGGACTGGTAAAAACGAACCATTTTTACTTAATTGAGCCTCAAACTGACTTTTTTTCATTTAGGTGGGGGTTTATAACCGAAAAGACCCAAAAATTCCATTAAATTTGAGCGAAAAAAATTCCATTGGAACGGTAAGGTTCCATTATGAATAACTCAAGTGGCAGTAAGGAAATAATTTGGAAAAAAAAATCTTTTGATAGAAATGCAATTCTTAAAAAAGGGCGGATCCGTTAATCGGCCCAGAAGTGTCAATTTCCCAGAAGTGCCCGGAAGAATTTTTTTTTTTTTTTCTGAAAATCTTGGCACGCCCTCTTGTCTCACAAGATTCCTAGATCCTGTTATGAACATAGAAATTTCGGAAAATTTAATTAGAGAAACCAAGGTTATTTCATCTGAAACAGCAATACATCCCCTGCAAGAGTGCTCAATGTCATCCGCCTCCTCGAGGCGAAAACGGCTACCACGAAATGGATGACGCCACCTCCATCATGAAAGTAAGAACATACGGTCAGCTTCGCCAAGCCACAAGAAGGGCCGTATCGACACGAGTATATGAACGGATCAGTCCGAGTACTGACCACTACTATACCCGGATTGCTCCTATTCAACTGTTTGATTTTTATTGGGAAGATGGGAAGAAAAAAACATCCACAGACCTGTATTTCAGCCATCTCGATTTCGCCCACCATTGCATCTAGATTGTCTAACTGTGTGTCTGTTTTGGCCAAAAGAGACTCCTTGTACCTCTTCCTCCTCAACACACACTTGGCTCTGTCTGTCTTCTCTTGCTGTAGTAACTGTCTCGCCACTTGTCTCTCCCGTTCAAGGTCAGCCTATACACACACAACAAAGCACAACTATACATCTGTTGTTCACGTGCTGATGTATTCGTTCAATTATTTGTTCACAAAACGAATAAACCTTGAATTTTAAGACAAGAAATGATGAAGACAAAACTTAATTCAGCAGAACTAATATGGTGTTATTTGTTTTTCGAAACTCGTGCCCAAAATTTTACCCCAAAAATGGATTATTTTTGGCGTTTGTAGTCAATCAGAAATTACGCAGAAACTACCGGGTCAATTACTGACAAATTTATATCACAGTTAGCCTCTTAAGTCCAACAAATTTTTAAAAAAAAACTTTTACAGTTTGGGCAAAACGTTTTAACAGAATTTTCAATTAAAAATGGGTTTCTTTATACTAAAAACGATACTTTTCGGCAACTAAACAGAAATAAATATAACACAGAGGCAAAGTTGCATACACAAGCAAAAATATGGAGGATAACACTACCGGGAAAAACTGAATGGGTAAAGCCTTGAGTCTACATAATTTTTTAAGTAAAGCACGCCAATTAAGAGTCTACATAATTGCTAAGTGACGCAAACCAATTATGACGCATTAGCAGTACCAGTCAATTTGAAAAAAAATTTTTAACCAATTTACATGCCTCAATTTATAGAGCGGAAGTATTTTAACTAGTATACGAAAAATTTCATTAAAAACATCTGACCCTGCCAAGGTTCGAACTCCCTTATTTTGCTGCTGGTCTCCTTCCCTACCTCTACGCTACAGATCCATGATGCCTTAAAACTAAAGTGCTATTTAAAATATAATAGTCTGCGTTAATATCCTTAGCATTGGCTGTACTTAATCGCTGGTTATTGATCTTATGCATATACTGCAATAAAAGAGCACTTTCAAAAAGAGCACTAATATTTGCGACTTAGGTTGGAGAGTTCGTAATATCAAAAGAGAGTTCGTAATATCACACAAGCCTTGCTTGTGCAACTATAGAAAAGTTAGAAGATATACTTTAAGTTTGTTGGGCTGCATAAAAGGCTCACTTAGTTAAAATTTTGTCAACAATTGATTCGGTAGTTCTGGCGTAATTTTTGAATGACTCAATTAAGACAAACTGACCCATTTTTGGGACAAAATTTTGATTCCAAATTTCTCTAAACTAATTGCAAACTATTAATTCTGCTTAAATTTTATGTAAATTATGTCTTCATCACATGCTGTCTAAATTAAACCCAAGTTGCGTTTTAAAATTCAAGTTTTGTCCAGATAGTTTAAATCAGCATGAGGCTGATTTAAATCAGGAAAATAAACGAACAATAAGGAAAAAAAAACTCCATTTATTTCATGGCAAACATTATCATAAACTTATAACACAACTATAACGTGTAAAAACAGTAATAATTTTTGAGCCAAGGATTTTCTGGTGCGCGTGCAGTAAGTCGAGGTATCGGTAAATTACCATATCAGTAAATCGAATTATGAAACAGTTGCTTAAAAATTACGTAACCGGTTGCGTCATATTAGCACAAACCGAGCTTAAAACAAACACATAACGGTATCAAACTGAAAAAATTTTCACAGATTGACTGCAATTTTCCAAATCTTTAGCTGCATAACTTAATTTAGAACTATTTTTACTCATAATTAATGGCAAGTTTAGAAGTCACCTATTAAAAAACATTACTTTGAAAACGTTGTTACTTGGAAAACTGCATTTTCGGTTTACCGGACACTTTCTTTTCAATTTTTGCTTTACTGATTAAGTAATTTCATTTTCAGTTTACTGCTTTGGTCTGCTCGTTTTCGGGTTGTGGTTACATCGGTTTACTGAACCACCACCGGATTTTCTATCTATAATCAATGCTCAAAAAATTACAACACAAGCATAGCATGGCAAACTAGCTGCAAGCACAAAAAAGACAAAAACCAGAACGTCTTAGAAAATTTTTTCTTTAATAAAATCAACGGTGAATGACAAGGAGACGGGTCTGATCCAGAAAGTGAACTTGATTGAAAATTATGAGAGACAATAAAGCAACAAAAGCAGAAGCACCCAATTAGAAGAAAATTATTAGCCGAATAATGAATCACTATTTAAAAACAGTTACTCTTATTTTCGTTCCATTTGAGGGCAAGCAAGACAAGATGTGAAACAATAATTCGTTTAACGCCTAATTTGATCAACTACCTGCCGAAATACCTTTGTTTTGTTTGTTTCGCTCTTTATCAAGATCAAGGTCTAAATCAGATCCGTCTCCAAATTTCATAAAGCAGTAACTAACGCAATACCTAAGCAGATACCAGCTGATCCGAAAAAGTTTTCATCAAAAAATTAGGCCAACAAATTTTTTCAAAACATCAAAACCAGGACACAACTTTTTTCACCCAATGATGTAATATGAAGTTACTAGGCTGATGTTATACACAAAACGCTTTTAAGCCAAAAAAAGGGAAAAAATGACGAAAACTAGAGTTGGTAATTAACAAACAACAAAAGCAAATTTTGACACAGGCGAGAACACGACCAAAAAGCAGCTCTATCAAATGAAATAATAAGAAGTAGAAATAAGCCTCGAATTAGCAAAAACTCGGCTAAGTGCCGGATTCGAATCTGCGCCCTGGCAAATTTGAGTCACACGCACTAACAACTCAGCCACGGATGCTTAAGAAGCTAGCCACAAATAGCGCAGCTACATATGCTCATAAATTGCCAATTCGATGAACCAAAAGTTGCACCAAATACAAAAAGACACAATTTTGCATGTAATAAATTGGAGAGCATAAAGCCAAATTATGTACTAATTATGCATTTCGAAAAAAATGTGAAATTGAGTTGGAAAATTTCTGAAATCGATCTTTTAATCATTGTACTGCTGTTTGAAATAAATAACTTTTTTCGATTCATTTGATGAATTAAAAATACATCAGCTGTGTTAAGTTTTTACTAATCAAATGTCAAAGCACATATGATATTATACTGCTACCGCAACCTACCAATTCAAAAGTACCACCAAAAGTAGCACTTTTATTTAAGACTTAGTTTGGATAAAAAAGAAAGTTCGAACTAATACACTATGCTTCGCAAGTGTAAAGAAAGTTCGTATTAATACACTTCGCTTCGCAAGTGTAAATACAACGGTTAATCATTACGCAAATATACTAACACATGTATCTTTTTGACGGTACCACAAAATTGATTAAATGGTTCTATTGTCTGTTGAATTTTGGTTGGAAGTATTCATCGAAAATCAAAAGCTCGATAAAAAAAGACCGCTTTCATAGATTTAGCCACGAAAACATTCCACATTATAAATATAAAAACGATAGGCCCCTTATTATTTTTCCGAGACGTTAAAAAAAGTCCAGGCCATTTTTAAATTTTGGATCTTAATAGCATCAAAAATTAATGTTACCTCCAGGCCAGATGTAAAAAATAAATGGCTGGATTTCAATTTACTATAAATGAAGTCATCAAATTATTCTGTTAGATAGGTGATTCTGTTATACAGGTTCTTCATACAGCGAAAGTTTAAACCGCAAAAGAGCCCCATTTTGCACATGCAAATTGATTAGATGAATCAACAAATTATTCCTAACAGACCTCAATAGAACGTTCACTTGCCTGTGTCTTTCTCTGGAACATGTGTAACTGGTCTCTGGCCTTTTTTAGCTCCAGCACTGCCCTGTCGTTGTCAGTCACTCTGCTATTCTGCTTCTTTTTACTCTTTCCAAACACATTGCCCATCCCTCACACAATATACAACAAAATTGCCTATCAAAATTGCTAATCAGTCACTGTTAATAATATTTCCCCTAAGAACTGTAATCTTCATATTAATTGTCTGAAAAAAATACCAAATTTTACATTAATACACAAATGCAAAGCTGACCATTGCATGACTTGTGATACAAAAAAATATAAGGGACAAACAATTAGGTTTTCAGCTAATTCTTATCTTATTTCAATCAAATCAAATCGGAAAAAAAATAGACGAAGGGCTTCACTGACCTAACACTATTTGTTGGAAAAAAAATTAACTAATCTGAAAGAAGATATTTAACCTTTGAAATTTCATTCGATACCTACACAATGTCTTCTTAACCTTTTACAAAGCCACCATAAAGCTAGCCACCATAAAAACAGGGCAAAAGCGTATAAATCGGAAAAATTGATCGAAAAACCATCGGAAGTTCTACCAAAAGTTTCGTACGCAAGTCTCCAATCAAGTCAACTCTGGAAAAAAGTGTCAAAAAATACAATTAGCAGCAATAACATTTGGGTACACGCCCTTTGAGCTAAAAAAATAAAACTTTGTGATAATACATTATGAGCTAAGCAAAAACTTCAAAACGCGAAGTTTTCAAGTCTCACATACCTCCCAACACATTCAAATAAGAAACAATACAAGGATAGCCGGTTGTTTTGCTTATAGCATAGAATTTTCCGACCATATTCATACAAAACCTTTAAAAAAAACTTTTATCTTCAAATGAGTGTCGTTTTTAGAGCATGGAGCGATTCCAGAACTACTAAATCACGTAGAATTTACATTAATTTTTTTTCAGAAAAGCTTTATTACCAATAAAACACTAAATTAAGCATCCAAAATTAGTTTTCTTTATAGTAAAATTCAATTTTTTCATGTAACGGTCGTTTTCATGTAACGGCCATTACTCGAGCGCTTAACTCGCTCGAAATTGAACTAAAAACAAAAAATTTTGAATAGTTTTTCTGAGCACTGGGACAACTTTTTGAAAATTTAAGATCGTTCGAATCACTAAAAAAGGGCTTTATTTTGGTATATCACTTGATATATTTCGATGATTATTTGTGGTATCTGGTTTTGCGTGGAAAGCAAGAAAGAAAACGCCCGAATACAAAGTTCATCCCCATTTTCAATGGTCGGAACAATTAATATCGTCCTTCATACGAAGCAATATGAAAAGAATGAGCCGATATAAGACTAACTAGTCACAACAGTTTAGACGAATATTAGGCAAAATAAAAACTTTACAGCCAACGTTGAACATGTTTCGGTTAGAACGGGAGGTTAAAATGCAGAGATGTCTGTTGACGAAATGATTCAGTGATTTTTTAAACTAGCTATTACCGTATCATAAAATGTTCCGTTTTGATAGCTTTAGTTAATCGTAAACGTAAAAAACTGTACTATCATTACAGTTAAGATATTTTGATTTGTATCTTGCATGATTTCAAAGTTGAATAATTTAGCACAAAAAAAAACTTTTCATATTTGTACCGACATAATTTGCCTAAAAATCCCAAAAATTTGGGAAAATCTGTTTCAATTAATTTGAAGCCAATTTGAGGTTCATTTGCAGCCTAGACTATTTATTGTTCGACAAAAGTAACGGAATATTTGTGCTCGCGGTGGTTCAAACGTCGACTCTTTAACGAGCCATTTTTGACGGATTTTTTTAATATCATTCAAATGGTATTGTTGTGCTGAGCTTAAATTTAAAAAGATACTTAACCTGTGATCATTTTTCCTTAAGTTATGAGGGTTTACAGATTGCCATTTCGGCCAATTTGGGACAATTAACGCGCGATAAATTTTGCGCTATTAACGCGTGAGCGGAGATTTAATCCGTCTTCGAAATCGTTCCAAATTGGTTGAAGCAGGCTATTTGCCGTAATTAATTTGTTACTAGGAGCAAAATCGATCACTTTTGCTTTATTCTGCGTGTACTGGGATGATTTTTACAGAAAAATCTCAAATTAAAAAAAATGTCATTTTTTATTTGAATTTATTTTTGTCATGTTATTACTGTTCCATAGACCTCAAAAGTAAGTCGGAACATTTAGGGCTTCGCCCTGGTACGAGCAGTCTTGTTTCGGGTGTCAATTGGATTCCGAAGGCTATGAGATTGGCAACTTTATATCGGCTAAAAATTGATCAGCGCAAGTTTTGTCCTTTCTTTGATTTTACCGGCAATGATTTTGCTTTGATCGACTAACCGCCTTTATTTTTAATTCTTTCAACATCATTTCTTTGTTAGTTTACAATTTAATTACCATGGTATCTTATGTAGCAGCCGATCTTGGCATGAAGGCGCATTAGGATTGGGTTCTTATCAAATGAGATCTTAAGGCAAGGGATATTTCGTCTTGTAACCCATTAAACAACCTATCAAAAGGAATTCGATGACGAAAATTGATATTGGCAAGTAATCAACGCTTGCTCGACTGAGTGTATAACAACATCAGTGGTATTATACACGTTACCAATTGTTTGTCGCCAATTATAGTATTTCTACTTTGAAATTAAATTGAAAAAAATTATATATATTTTTTCATCAATAAAATAAACTAAGTTTGCAAAAAAAATTCCTTAGTTCCCATTTCTTAATTTTTCTAGAGTCAACTATTAACCAGTGCCCATTTTACCGATCCCCGAAAGAACCATATTATCCCTGGAAATCGGAATAGTATCAAGGCTTCACAATTACTAGTAAATTTTTCAATATTTTTTACCTGGAATTACGTAACATCTTGTCACATCATTGAGATATTCTAAACAATGTTATTTTTTGAGGAATGGGATTATTTTAGTTAATTTCTGGAAAACCCTTTCCGTTAGTTATTTTCAAACTTTTAACTAAATATATTCAAAAAGTTATATAAAAAAAAAACATTATTATATTTCTATAATAAGCATTAGCAGGATAAAATTAGACTACAGTGAGCACTTTCATTCATTTAGTTCCCAGCAGGTGTTTTAATGTGACCATCAAAATAAATCTCGTACACGCTATAGAAGTTATTTTGCTATCCTGTCCTATTCGTTTAGATGTATCAAGTACCTCTCAACCAAAATACTGCAGACACTTTGATTAATCAATTATTTAAATAATCCTTGTGGCATCAACCAATTCAGCAGGTAAGATGCTTTTAAAAATGTTTAGCTTGATTTCGAAAAAATCGCGGAACCTATTGAGGCTATCAGTCAGCCTAACTTAAGCGGTGTGAATGCTCTTTAATCTAACAAAATCAAATTACAGTTAACATTAGGATTGCATTTAATCGAAAGTTAGAGTAAACCTAACACAGAGCGAAGCTGAGCTTCGCACCACTTGCGATACAACGCATCATAAAAAACCGACAACCGCAATGGTCGAAATAATTAGATCTATCATAATGAACAAGGCTAGTTTTGAAAAAACCATGCCGAGACAATAGAATGTGAAATTAGCATTTGAAGATAATTTACCAAGCAGTAACAAACATTGGCAGAAACCTTTCAAGCCGGCAAAGAAAAATCAACAAGATTTGAGACTTATGAAAAGCCGCCGTCGCCTTCAAAACACTCAAAAAACATTTACTGTTCGTCAAATCAAACAAAATGAGACATCTACGCCGATATAAAATATCCCGAAACCTAAGAAGCCCAAAAAACGAAAAAAATATATATTTTAAAAAAGTTAAGACTAACAAGAAGTTATTAAGCCCCCATCGCCCTCAAAACACAGACACGCACACACAAAGGACGCAATATGAGGCCGATAAGCCGATATAATATAGGCCGAAACCTATCAAGCCGAAAAAAAGGCGATGAAAAAATTTGTTGCCATGAAAAATTTGAATTATAATTTTTATTAAGATGTTTAGCATTTTTTCAACCGACAGATGAGCATAAAAAACATGTTTCAACTGAAACAACTCGAAAGTAGGTCACTAAGCCAATAAAATATAGGCCGAAATCATTTGGGCAGAATAAATTTAAAAAAAAACAAAAAAAAAGAAATATATACAAGGTCAAGGTTGAAAAAATTACAAAGAAACAGCACAGGTAAATCAGAAAACAAAAAGCAACTATACAGTAAAAAAACTAACATATGGAAAAAAAAATTTAGTCGGATGATAAATACAAAGCGGAAACTAAGCTGACAAAAAGTAAATCGAATGCGACGAAGTCGAAGATTCAAAAAAAAAACACCAAAGAAATATCATGTAAAAAATTTTAATTGCAAACTTATTGGAGTAACACTAATAAGGATGCACAGTGAGAGTAATAGACCAAGGAGCGCAATTATACGACGCACATACTGCATGCATGCCGTGGACTGCATAAATTGCATGCTGAAATCTGTGGACAAAGTTATTTACGGGAAAAAAGTCTAGTAACCCATTGCAATACCCTTGCAATCACAAGGGTAATGAAAAAACGGAGTAGGCCTATAAAATAATTTTAAAAAATCGTTTCAAAAAAGGTTCGATGCTTTTCTGGTTTTCTTTACGTGCGGGATAAGTAACTTTTTTGA
Organism: Symsagittifera roscoffensis; assembly: GCF_963678635.1. Classification (NCBI taxonomy): domain Eukaryota; kingdom Metazoa; phylum Xenacoelomorpha; order Acoela; family Convolutidae; genus Symsagittifera; species Symsagittifera roscoffensis. The sequence goes on along the minus strand of NC_087071.1, from coordinate 17,134,508 downwards.
TGACATCATTACCTCTAATTTATCGAATTGAATTGAATACAATTTAAGATCATCACTCGTTAATTTATTTTTACGTTTATTCTATTCATTTTTTCAAGTTTATTCGACTAATTTTTCATTGGATTAAAAGTTTCAAACTCTTCTCTTTCACAATTTCCGTCTTATTAGTCTGCAGTTTATTGGACTGCTCAAACTCTGAGAAAATAATTCACCCTTTCTTTGGTAAAATTCAATTCGAAACTTCGAGGGCCGCCATATGAATCTACATCCACGCTAGAATTACCAGTGGGGGTCCCAGTGTTTTCAAAAAATTGAAACTTAAGTAGATTTAGTTTTTAGCGGTAAACACTGTATCAAAGGCATTCGTAAAGAAAACAGCAAAAATTTTGTTTAACAGCTTGCTAGAAGGTGGCAACTTCAATGCTTGTGAAAGAAACAAAATCGTTGACTTATAAAAGAATTTATCTCGAATTCAACAAACAAAGGGGGCCGCATTTTTCCTTAAACCATCAACTAACGGATGAACGTATTAGCTATTTTCTTCAACTATTTCAGCGACTTCACATTTTCAAATTATTCAGCGAGTGTCAACTTCAGATATCGATTTGCTAAACTTGACAAAAAAATTAAATTTTCACACAGAGGCGAAGCAGAGTCTCCCAGCACTTGCGATGTCAAATAAACATAGCATTGCAAACTATCCAACAAATGAAAACTAATGCAATTAAATGGGGGTGAATTTGAAAAAAAAAGTTGTCTCGAGTGGTGTTCAATTTGAGAAAACGACCAACAACACAACAGATAGCATGAAATACTGTTTCTAAAACATTTATCGAGCAACAAGAAAGCCGACAACGCTTCGGTAAAAACCCGCTGCGCATAAAACAATTCATGAAAAAAAAATGTCCATGAAAAACTTTGAGAAAGGACTTTTCTGAAATCTTTAGGCCTTCCCCTACCGAAACACACAAAGCAATGAAAACCTATTTTTTACCTCAAAAGACGCAAAAAAGTCATTAAGCCAATAAGAGATTCTAAGCAAAAAAAATAGAAAATTATACAAAAAAAAACAACAAAAGTCCGAGCAAAAATGCTTTCAGTAACAATTAAATTATCTTGCAGCACAAGAAAACTAAGAAATGTGACAACAAGGTGAAAAAAGATAAGCAGACAACCGACTTGCCCTTGAATCGTTTGATACTGATACTTTTCGGTTTAAAATAACATGTCCTGGCCGGCTTCGAGCCTATGCCCTTTGCCGTCTACTTGCTTTGGTAACCAGTAGTTTTAATTTTAATAAAGTGAGTACGTCAGCAGCAGAATTGATGCTGCACAAACAATTCAGTGAATTCGTTAAACTAGTTGTTAACCTGAAAAAAGTCTATATTCCGATTCGGTAACGCTTGGTATTCGTAAGCGTAACAGCAGGAAAATTCTTCTAACATTGAAGAAAATGTCTGGTCCATTGTTAAAACCACTAAAAACATTTATCGTCTGCTTTTATAACAAAAATTAAAAACTCGTCAGAGTACTTAAAACTAACTCTTGCTGATATTTTAGAAACAGCTATTAACATAGCTCTGAGTTCATAATTTTTGTTATATCGCCTTTAGAACCGACAAAAAATTAAACTTGTGTCTGACTTTTAATCAGTAGCTAAGCAATTTATGCACACAGTTTAGTTGATTTTAACTAGCTACTCAACACGCATAATAAGAGGCCTTCTTAAATTCATTATTGGTTTAAAAACGGCTCTTCATTTTTGTTGTTTTGTTGATACTTCTTTGGAGCGAAGAAAAAGCAATAAGCACATGCAGTGTTTAGTCTAAAGGCGGGTCTAAATTGGTCTGAGGCAACGTCAAATTTTGATCGACTCTTATAATTCTAATCCCAAACAAATCCTTTTACTGAACCAGTAATATTCTAGTTGAAATCAACTCCAAGCCAGAAAAATATTATTTACCTAACCTGCCGATCAGACCTAAAGAAACAATTGGACCAAGGTAAGCTTATTAACACATTCAAAAACTCCAATTAAGGTCCAAAAACTCCAAATTTGAGATGCAATACAAAAACGTCCTTCATCCTATTTTTAACGTTTTTCGTTAACTTTCGTGGAATCAAAATTCGTGGAAAATTTCGTGGTCGTATATTTTAATGGGGGTGAAGGGTTGCAATAGTTCAAAAAAATTAATTCTCGAGAAAAAAATGTACAACACCCACGGCAATCGATCTCTCCACCTTGTTAGTGACAAATAACTGTCACAATACTCATCCAGAATGCAAGATAAAGGAGATTTTTCATTGATGGTTTTTATATCCAACTATGATCATATTTGTTATACCGTTTCATTTAGACCTGAGAAGGATTCAAACTCTCGACCCTGTAACTGCCACCTCACCTTCCTAACAACAACTACCATCTTACCACACTTTAAGCTATGAATACATCTTCAACATATGGCAGACACACTTACATCTGCTCCAAGTGTCGCTCCTCGGTGAAGAAGAAGATGCAATGGGGTCCCTGGAAGAACTGCTGCATCATGGAGGCACAACAGGTGCAACAAAGGGAATCTCCGAAGAGATCAGCTGTGTTGAATGAGCACAGCAGTGGAGCTATGACTGCCAGAGCTGCTATTGTAAGCAAGGGTGCCTTTTGGGGGATGTAGATATTTTTCAGGAATTCGAGTTTTAGGTCTACCAATCAATTTTTGGGCGCCTTCATAAATGCAAATGAAACTTTAATAACATGCCAGCTAAACCAATCATCGTGTTAAGCTTGTATCAATTTTTTTTAAAAAAAAATCAATTCTAATCATCTATTGAAATTGCTTGAGTCCCAAGTGTACATTTTTGTACCAATCGCAAAATCTGACAAGGGTAAAAAAAATTAAAAACCAGTAATAAACCATTACATAGGAACCAGTAATAAACCATTCTAACCAAGTCCAAACTTAAACTTCATTTTTTTGAACGCCAAGTTATATTCTGTAATGGCACAAAATGAACCCTGGACGCATTGAAAATAGCATTAACAGATTAAGATCAAGCATGCGCTGAAAAAACCACGATATGTCAAAACCTCTAAAAAGTTCCCAAAAACGGCATTTTTTTCTGGGAATTTTTCCAGCAAAGCAAAATATTGTTATTCGGTGCATTATTCAAACCACTCGAAAAATTTAACGTCTGCTCTTATAACAAAAAATAAGAACTAGTCAATAACTATTAAGCTACTTAATTTGGGAGATCTCAACTTGGTCGATCTAAAAAACATGTACACAAAACTTTCAATATTTTTTTGAACCCGCTCCCCCCCCCCGCTGAAATAGAGAAACTCTTAAAATTGCCCTTCACAAAAGTGCTATGTTTTAGGACACCTCCATTCTGACCCCCAAGGAGAGCAACAAGAGTAAGAAAGACACTAAGCAGAAGCAGAACCTGTTGGGTCCATTCATGACAGCCCAGAAGACCACTTGTGGTGCACTGTGGAACTGGGACGAGGGACTCACCGAACACAGGCACACAAACAGCATTATAATTATTACATAAAATAGTTACATAATATAATTAATTAAATAATATAGTAAAATAATAGACAAAACCGGCTATAATTTCATAGCATCTCTTGGCAAACTCACATTAAATTCGCGCGACTGCGGCGGTTTGTCTTATTTCGGACAAAATAGCATCTTTTAAGCAAACGATAGAAATCGGATATTTGCCCTACTTTTTGAAAAATGTCTGATGTTTGCCCTACCCTACCCTAGTAAAGCCGCTTTTAGGATGTTAGCAACACTTTTTTGTTTTTCGGATGTTTGACATATCGGATTTTTGCACGGTACCCTATCATAGCATAGTTACATAATATAATTAAATAAGATTACATCATATTACAAAGAATTGTTACACTACATGGCAGTTTCCCATTACAGCCCCGCTAGCAAATTATAGCCCTTCCATGATAGAAAAATCCTACCATGATTGGGCTACATAATTTTGGTACTAAGCTCGGGGCGTAATATATACGCTGCTTGGCAACAATTTTTCACCCCCAAGAAAGACAGAATTCATTGATTAAGCATGCACGAATTTTTTCTTTGTAACGAATCATGCCATGCTCTTTAGAGAAAGATCCATGATTTGTTAAAAATCGAGGATTGATCATTTTTCGTTCTCAGGAAACCTCACTTGGGCATTGCTCCGGCTGATGTCTATGCGTGGAGTGAAAATTACGTCAAGACTGCCAGAGCGCCATAAGAGAAGTCGGAGTCACGACATAGTCGCTAACGAGACAACTTCGCCAACAATGAAAACTTGAAAAATGAGAGATTAGAAAGATGATGCTAAACTTACAAATGAAACTACTAAATTATGGGCGAGTAAGACAGTTGATTGAATTTAAACATGGTCATCTTATGAACAAATTTTTCGGGATGACTGAATTTCTAAGCTAAACTAAAAGTGCAAATAACTTAAACTATAAGATGCAAACAAGAGTGAAAAAAAAACTATCTAACATATTAAAAAGAGTCATCCAAATAGATCTTTTCTAAAAATTAATCGTCCATAATTCAGAGTGTAATTGAACTAAATTGCTTCAACGGCTTTATTAAATTTAACTTGAGCTGCTTATTGGTGCGGTAAAAACCGTGCTTCATCAAAAATTATTGCTGCGGTAAAACTAATGATCATATGTGACCAGAAATTAACGAATTAACAATTTAATTTTTGAAATACAACGTAGCTGGAAGATGTTACTATAGCAGGTGGCTATCACGTATCACTACGTGGCTAAACAGAAACAAACATTTTTAAAAAGATCAAACAGTAAAAAAGATTCTCTTTTATTTAAAAGCTAAACTCTCTTATATTTCGGAGGCAAAGCAGCACTTCGCAAACAAACAAACAAGTGGTTGCTTAATTTTTTACACAGATGCGAAGCAGAGCTTCGCAACACTTGCGATACATCAAAAACGTTGCATTACAAGATAGTGAATAAAAGAGACGAAAGTTGAAAAACATAGCCAACAGACAGTTGGAAGACAGTGAATGAAGCAAGCCAACAGAAGGATCCAGACGACGCCGCCTTCCAGTGGTGGATCCGACATCTTGGGCCCCACCAAGATGCAAATGGCGTCAAGCCCCCCCTCCCATTGGGTCGGGAGAAGCTCAGAAGTCTCCGGGTTTTCGGTTACGGAGCGTCTGAAGCCGGCCAGGCTGCTCCGTCTGCTCATCCTTATACTACTACTCCGCTCCGGCATTAATCCAAACCCTGGTCCAGGGCCTTACTTTTGCTCCCCTTGCTCTTTCCGCATCAAACGCACCCAGCCCAGTGTCTGGTGCCACATCTGTGGTTACATTCACCTTAAATGTAGTGGTCTTACCCACCTTAACCAACACCACCCTGACTACTATTGCCCTACCTGTACCTCTACCTACATTTTACCTCCCCCAGGCACCAGGTCCTCTAACTTGACCACCCCCAACTCCCAAACTTGTTCAACTTCCCTAACCGCCCCCCAACCCCACCTCCCTAACCCCCCTCCCCCTCCCACCCTTCCCACCTCCTCGAATTCCTCCTCCCAAAATCGCGCAAATCGTAATCGTGTAAATAGTGTAAATCATTTTAATCATACTGCTGTTAATAATGTAAATAGTTCACCACACCCCGCCAAAGGCCTTTTAAAAATCCTTCAATTTAATTGCAACGGTATCTCCGGAAAAGCACCCGAAATTGCTGCTTTCTTATCTCAAAATCAAATTCATATTGCTGTCTTCCAAGAAACTAAATTAAGAAAGAAATCTCGAAACCCCTCACTTGGCTCACACTACACTTTAATTAGAAAAGATCGAGAAAAAGAAGGGGGCGGTCTTCTCATAGCCATACATGAGTCGATACAATACGAAGAAATAAATATTAACAACGATGGAACACTAGAGGCTATGGGTATATCAGTGGTAGCCAGTTCATCCAAGCTTCGTATTTATAATTTCTACATCCCCCCTCGCTCGAGCTGTCCCCCTGGTTACTCTGCGTCCCTTGCCGAACTACTTGAACCTGGGGACGCCTTAGTACTCGGGGATGCCAACGCACATTCACAACTATGGAACTCCAACATCGAGGAAGATCAACGCGGCTGTACTTAGCAATGAAATAACCGAATCCACCTTTGCACCATTAAATGATGACACACAAACCAGAATCCCTTTTAACTCAGAAAACCAACTCTCGTCACCAGATATTTCCCTCGCATCCCAATCGCTCTTACTCTCCACATCATGGACCCCAATTAAATCTCTAGGATCAGATCACCTACCCATTCTTCTAGAACTACCCTTGGATGATTTTATAAATTTTTCACCTAAAAGGACTTTTATAAATTTTTTAAAAGCAGATTGGATCAAATTCACAGAGGAAATTGAGGAGGGTTTCTTTTCAGCGATTCCACCTTCCGGAGTTGCCGCCGGAGAGAAATTCTTGAGGGACCTGGTGCTCAGGGCAGCACGCCACCACATCCCCGCTGGCCGTATTCGCCACTTCACTCCCTCTCTTTCCCCCGAGTCTACTGCCCTTGCCGCCGAAAGAGATTTAAGCCGACAACAAAATCTCCCCCCAGAAGTCATATCCCAACTGAACTGTAGACTCATGAAACAGACAGCAAAGGACAAAGAAAATAAATGGCGAGAATTCCTCCGGACTTGCGACTACCGCACTGGTGCCAGAAAGTTCTGGAAAGTGGTACGCTCCTTAAATGGATCTAAGCCCGTGGCAGGAAGACACCCCATTACTTTTGGTTCTAAACCCATACACTCACCTCGTGATATTACCAGCTCTTTTAACAAACAATTCACCAATGCCAGACCCCACGCCTCTGACAAACTCCTTCGTATAACGAGAAGAAAAATTGCCAAACTACCGCTGTCAGACAGCCCAATTTTTACCCCTGAAAATACTAAACAAGCCATTGCAGACAGCAAACCATCGCGAGCGCTAGGTCCCGACGGCCTTTGTAATATACATCTTAAACATCTCGGCCGACTTGCTACTCAATACTTAACATACCTTTTTAATATCTCTTTGTCCGAAAACATTATCCCCCAAATTTGGAAAAATTCAAAAATTGCACCGCTTCCAAAGCCCAATAAGGATCTTAAACAATCAACATCTTACAGACCTATATCCTTACTCTGCCCAGCAGTTAAAATTCTGGAGAGGCTCGTTCACCCCATCTTTACCAAACATCTCCCCAACGCCAAACACCAACACGGCTTCCGCCCTTTTCACTCCACCACCACAGCACTCTCCACTCTCGAAATTTACATTTCAGACGGTTTTAACCAAAATCGCCCCCCTAAACGTACGGTACTGGCCACACTTGACTTATCTAAGGCTTTCGACATGGTGTGTCATCGCTCACTTGTGGAACTCGTTCATGACACTCCCCTCCCAAGAAGTCTAGTCCGCTGGCTAAGTAATTACCTTAATGGTCGACAGGCTGCCACCTCATTCCGTGAACACACATCGCCCCATCGAATAATCCACTGTGGCGTACCCCAAGGTTCTGTTTTATCACCCACACTCTTCAATTTTTATGTCCATGATGCACCGCCACCTCCCGATAATGTAAACCTTGTTTCGTATGCAGACGATTTCCACCCCTTCGCAAGCAGTTCCAATATTGATATCGCCTCAAACTCCATCAATAGCTACCTAAAAAGGCTCTACGATTTTTTCACCTCACGCAAACTAAGTTTCGCGTCCTCTAAAGGATCAGTTACACTTTTCTCCTCTTAAAACAAAGAATTTAATAAAACACCTAGTGTTCTTTTAAATAACGAGGCGCTACCCCTAAACAAAAATCCAACAATCTTAGGGGTGACATTTGATCCAACACTTTGTTTTGCCACTCACTGCAAACAATCCGCTGAAAAGGCCAGACGCAGGATCGGAATCCTGAAGGCATTAGCAGGATCAACCTGGGGTCACTCCAAAGAAACCCTCCTCCTAACTTTTAAAGCTCTAATTCGCCCCATACTTGACTATGCAGCCCCCGCATGGTCCCACGCATCAAGTAACACCTCCATAAATTGCCTGCAGGTTGCCCAAAACCAATCACTTCGCGTTGTTACTGGATCAAATCTAATGAGTTCCACTGCCCACCTGCACAGTGAATCTGAAATCCTAACGGTCAAAGACCACCATACCCTTCTGTCATCTCAATTTTTTATCTCTACCTATCGTTCCCACCATCCCATTAATTTTATACATTCACATCCCCCTCCTCCCCGTCTACTTCGCCCCTCAATTATAAGCTGCTTCAAAGAAGACACCCAGAAAATTTTAACCGACTTTTCAGTCTACGCAAACCACCCTCTAGTTCTGGACGACAGAGACGAAGTCTCCACTTTTATTTTTAACTACTACAAACCAATTTTAAAAGACAACCATACCTCCCATGTAACCAAGTTCCTAGCCGAAACCCCTCCGTCTAAAGTTATTTGTATCCCTCCACCAAAGATTGACCCCTCTGAAAAATCTCTCCCACGTCCCACGCGCTGTAAGCTCTCCCAACTCCGGTCTGGCTACAGCCGGCTCCTTAACACTTACCTATCCCGCATCGACAGCTCCATCTCCCACCTTTGCCCAACCTGTTCCCTTGCCCCCCACACAACATGTCACCTTTTCAACTGCTCCCAAAACCCCTCCCCACTCACCCCAGCAGACCTGTGGCTTCGGCCGGTAGAGGTTGCTAAGTTCCTTGACCCGGAGACAGAAGAACCCAACCCGACCCGCGTGGGCTAACAACAACAACAACAAGCCAACAGAAAAATTTCCTGATTTGAAAAGAAAACAAAAAATCATAACGAACTTTAACAGAGCCTGAACTAAGTTCATCGACTCCTAAAACTATCATTAAAAAAATGAAAAACTAAATCTATAAAAACTTCAGGTTTGTATCGGATAATGTTCATAAATAGCCTTAGAAAAGCATTAAATCATGACTGAGGGGCAAACAGTTTAGATCGAAACAAAAATCCATGATTGGCGAGGTAAGCTAAAAAAAGATAAATGAATCGACGGATATAGGGACGAAAACGAAAAAATACTACTTAAATTGAGCTCAATCTAATTACTACCTAAATGACAGTGGTTTCACCTTTTCAAAATATAGTCAGCAGACAGTTGGAAAAGAATCATGAACGCAAGTAAACGGGAAAAAAATAACTTGTTTTTTGAAAGAAAAACATCGTGTTTCGAAATTTAAAGAAAAAATAACTACCTTGAAGCTCTTTGAATTTGAGGAAAAAATTATGAATTGTACTTTTTGATAAAATTAACCCAATTTGAGAAAACTTGATCGATACGTAAATTTATTATCACGCTGGTAAATCTGAAAATTGGAATCCACTTAGGAGAATAACGTTTTTTTGTGACACGAAACTAGAAGTCGATCACGTTTTTTGTGACCTTTTCACTTTTGATGTTCACTGTTCACGATAGTTGATTTTGCCTCCCTTTCAACAAAAGAAATGAACTGAACCTATAAAAATAAATTAAACTTCATACGACGAAAAAGTAACCAAACGTCAAACCGCAAAAAATCAAACTTTATCGTGAACAAATTTTAGACTTTTCTTAACAAAAAAAAATCACCAAAACCTATGAAAAAATTTTCACTAAGTTCATGATTCGTTAAAACTGAGCATGTCGGGAGCCTCAAGGTATAAGTAACTGCACGTTATTTTTTACGATTTGTAAAATGTTGTTTACGGAAAAAAATCTGGTTCCCGATTTCAAGTATACTTAAAAATGACAAATAATCGTGGATACACAACCTAATCAATGGTACACAATGTGATCGCTAGTACAGAACCTTCGTACATATTGGTTGCAAAAAATGGTAAAATTCACAGCAAAAAAAAACATCAAACAGGTCAGGTAAAAAAACTACAATTTTCAACTAATGTAAAAGAGCAAGAAAACTAACTCTTCCTTTGATGTTAAATGTCCAATTCAAATTTCGAATACAGAGATGAGTTGAAGTTTTTCGTTAGTTCGCTATAGAAAACAAAACTCTGTAAAAAACATCAGTTCCTGCACAAGGATTCTTGTCATTCCAGAAATGGACCATTCCTGAATTTTTTTGAGCTTGGTTTAAATTTGGTTAGCAGAAAAAACATACTTTTGAGTTGTTTGCCAGGAAAACCTATTTTACGATTTGACAACAATTGCAAATCACTGAAATTAGAAAAAATTCCTTTAGCTTTCAACTACGTCAAAAAAACTTACTTGAAAATGCAAAACAATCAGAAAAAATTGTGCACAAAAACATTTAGAGTTGCAACCTTTCACACGCCGGACGGTGACAACTAAGAGACGGAAAGAACTAAGTCGAAGAAAAAGTATTGAAAAAACATTTTTTTGGAACAAATGAAAAATTCAATAACAGAAAAACAGTCGGTAACACAAATACCAGCATTAAATACGCCGTTACCATTTATCGAGCGTCTGCTAAGCCGACAATAAGTGGGAAGACGACCATTGAGCCGAAAACATAGACAAATACTATAAGACATTGACACCACCAAAACTTTGATAAATCATGTGGACCGAAGGAAACTTTCAAATGAAACAAAAATGGAAAAAATATGCGAGCAGGGGTAAGCAAAATTACATGAGAAAATCAATAATACTTGCAATTACATAAAATAGTAATTACAGCACAAAAAAATCCTTATAAAAATTTTTCAAGAAAATTTCTTCCCGATAACAAGAAACTGATTTTCTATACTGTATAGATTAACTGAAAAACACTGAAAATTGACACTAAAACGGTCTCTATTTTTTTAAAAAAAACTTCAAATGCTGTTTCTAAAAAAATGGAAAGAGTTAAATGAGAAAACAACTAAGATAGAGCCTTGCCGAAAACGTTGCAAAATTGCTAACAACGTAGGAAATTCAAAATCTTTCGGGACAAGATACTTGACTTGAAATGAGCCAACTGTAAGAAAAACATCTAGTAGCTGACTATACTACAAAAATTCTAGAAGCTGACTTTACTACAAAAATTATAGTAGCTGACTTACAAGCAAGATCGTTGAAAAAGAAACGCAATCCTTAAATACGATTAAACTCACCCTATTTATTCATCAAAATATACATGGTCTTGTTTCGATTCGAGCAACATTCCAAAGAATAGGGAAAATTGCGGACCTGTATGAAACTAAATTCCGTCAAGAAACACTTAAACAACTATAGACTGATTTTTGAGAAACCCTTATTTTGCTATTTGCTTAGCACTATGAATCTATCATCCCGCTTACTTCAACGTTCAAAAGCAAAATCCAATGAAACTGTATTTTTCATATTCATTATTAAGCAGCAATTCTCGCATATTTTCAGACTGCAATCAATATGCAACTCATAACACAACAAAAATGACCCTGAATTAATTTCTATATGGAAACCAATCACAGCGCAACTATCTGAAGAGAATCATATTTTAGTACGACTGACAGACAAATTATCGAATCGAAACTCTAATAGCAATCCATGGCGACGTGAACAGCTTGTGATTCGGCCATTAATTGTTCACATACATGAATGAATGAAGTCCACTTCCGCTCTTGTTCACTAACAACTTCTTCAGTCCGCCTTCCGATCGCAACCTGAAAAAAAAAACAGACAAAAAATGAAGTTCAGAAAAGAAATTACAGAAAATGACTATCCTTAGACAGGTGTTATTATTACCACAACTTTTATTATTATTAAAACGGAGAAATTCAACTTTCAGGCTTTTGGTTCCGATTACTAGCAAACTTTCCCACTGTTGTGAAATTTGGTCATTAGACTTGCTCGGCTACTACAAACAAATTTGGTTCTCATAGCTAATTTGTGAAACCAGAGGCGAATTTAGGGGGGGGGGGGCCACCCCCCCCCCCTCGGGGATTAGACCTCCTGCCGACCCAAAGCGTCCCCCTTTTGTACTATTTTAGATATCCATTTTTGGTGACAGACCGTAAATTTTTTCTAATGGCTCCTTCGGCGCCAATATATACTAATTTTGAGGGGGAGCACGTGCCAAAAAAACGCAATTTTTTAGTCAAAATTTATCAAAAAGTGCCCAAAAATCCACACCCCCACCCCCCTCGAGAAAGTTCTAGATCCGCCACTGTGTGAAACCACACATTACACCAAAAAACCTAAAACTTAAGTTTATATAAGGTGCTGGAGAAAAGCTGACTTTTATCCTTCAGCCAAATTTCATAACCATGGAACCGGAAGATTTCTCAGGGTTGTGCAAGGGGACCGAACTTGTTTGGATTTTTTAAATGGTCCACATAGCGTTACAAAAGGACAATGTGATCAATAACTGAATTAGCAAATTTTCAACTAAGGGTTGACAAAGAGCCAGAATTTCTTGAAGTGAAACGCTGCGCATCAGGTCTCAAATTGGTTTTTTTCATGATAGCAAAAATTAAATTTCTAGGCTGTCATCAAACCGCTACTGCGCTACTGGCTTCATTCGTTTGTAAATTAAATTTTGCTTGAACCTCTTGCATTTACTCCATACCTCAATGTGATGAACTAGCATTCTGTCACTTGATGAGTCACTTAGAAATTTCTCCAGCCAATCAGGGACCACCAACTTTTTACCATCTGAAGTTAACAATTGCTTTTTTTCGCTCTCAGTCTTAAGCTGAGAATCAGCAGTCTGATTATCATTCGCAGATATGCAGAGAAGCTTAGCGGCCAGTGACTTTGTCTGATAGCTGAAAGCAGATTTGGATTCAGTTGAAACCTTCAAATTGCTCATAATTCATAATTAATATCCACCCCCTTGAAAAAAACCATGAGAGAACGGGGTATAGACTGGCGATCAGTTGATCCGCAGGCTGTTGCCAAATCTTTTAAATCTCCAAAACCTTGGGATTTTCTCTCCGATTTGTAAAGCAATCAGTACCTCAAAATTCGACCCCTCAAATGCCATGCCTACGATTTTTCTTTAAATAACATAGCTGCAAACCTCAAATGGCTTTCAAAAAACAACAACAGAAAACTTGCTGAAACATTAAGCCATTTCGTACCTGCATAAATCTGATTCCAAGGTACGCATGAATACTTCTTTGCTCACATACTTTCTCATAATGCTACAATTCTCCATCAATTGCATCATCTCACTGTGGATTACGTCATCGCAAAAGCATGAACAATGGTTGAAAAACTCTTCCGCATAAGTCTCAGACAGACAGTCATTTATCTCGTTTTCGCATGTGACTTGAATGAGTTTGCACACAGATCCAAGCACGTAAACAGTTGAATCTTTCATCAAAATTAGAATCATATTCGAAAAATCTGTCAGTATATTGTGATTGGAACTAGAAGTGAAATACACGATAGTTCCGTAGGATCTACTTCTTGTTCAAAAGGCTGCGATCAACAGCGATGGGCAAGTTTAGTTTGAAAAAGTTAAGACACAGTCGAAGCTGCACTTCGCAAACTCAAGCAAAACGCGGCAAAAAGAAATTAACAGTCAAGAAAAAACAAAAACGTCTGTAGAGAAACTAAGCTCTCAATAGCAAAAAAATTAGTGGAATTACATATTGAAACCACGGACCTCTAACGTTGAGTTATTCATAATTTTGTCTTCAAAATTTTGCAGTTCGATAGTGGAGTTTTATTTCCTTTTTCAATAAAGTGAAATGAACTTTGAAAAAATCAAACAAAAATCATACCGCGATGAATCAAATTGAACAAATTGAAAATAACACAAGACTGCTCGTATCAGGGCGAAGCCCTGAATGTTCCGACTGCCTTTTAATGTTTTTGGAGCAGTAAAAACATAAATATCATTAACAAATTAAATGTAATAAAAAAAATGAAAATATTTTCGATGAAAATCATCCCCCTACACGCCATATAAACTACAAAAGCATAAATTTCGCTCCTTGTAACAAATCAAAAATGGCAAACAATTTTCTTTCAACCAATTTGGAATTATTTCTGAGACGGATTAAATCTCCGACTACGCGTTAATAGCGCGAAATATCGCCCATTAATTGTCCCAAATTGGCCAAAATGGCAATCTTTAAACCCCCATAACTTTATGACACACAAACCAGAATCCCTTTTAACTCAGAAAACCAACTCTCGTCACCAGATATTTCCCTCGCATCCCAATCGCTCTTACTCTCCACATCATGGACCCCAATTAAATCTCTAGGATCAGATCACCTACCCATTCTTCTAGAACTACCCTTGGATGATTTTATAAATTTTTCACCTAAAAGGACTTTTATAAATTTTTTAAAAGCAGATTGGATCAAATTCACAGAGGAAATTGAGGAGGGTTTCTTTTCAGCGGTTCCACCTTCCGGAGTTGCCGCCGGAGAGAAATTCTTGAGGGACCTGGTGCTCAGGGCAGCACGCCACCACATCCCCGCTGGCCGTATTCGCCACTTCACTCCCTCTCTTTCCCCCGAGTCTACTGCCCTTGCCGCCGAAAGAGATTTAAGCCGACAACAAAATCTCCCCCCAGAAGTCATATCCCAACTGAACTGTAGACTCATGAAACAGACAGCAAAGGACAAAGAAAATAAATGGCGAGAATTCCTCCGGACTTGCGACTACCGCACTGGTGCCAGAAAGTTCTGGAAAGTGGTACGCTCCTTAAATGGATCTAAGCCCGTGGCAGGAAGACACCCCATTACTTTTGGTTCTAAACCCATACACTCACCTCGTGATATTACCAGCTCTTTTAACAAACAATTCACCAATGCCAGACCCCACGCCTCTGACAAACTCCTTCGTATAACGAGAAGAAAAATTGCCAAACTACCGCTGTCAGACAGCCCAATTTTTACCCCTGAAAATACTAAACAAGCCATTGCAGACAGCAAACCATCGCGAGCGCTAGGTCCCGACGGCCTTTGTAATATACATCTTAAACATCTCGGCCGACTTGCTACTCAATACTTAACATACCTTTTTAATATCTCTTTGTCCGAAAACATTATCCCCCAAATTTGGAAAAATTCAAAAATTGCACCGCTTCCAAAGCCCAATAAGGATCTTAAACAATCAACATCTTACAGACCTATATCCTTACTCTGCCCAGCAGTTAAAATTCTGGAGAGGCTCGTTCACCCCATCTTTACCAAACATCTCCCCAACGCCAAACACCAACACGGCTTCCGCCCTTTTCACTCCACCACCACAGCACTCTCCACTCTCGAAATTTACATTTCAGACGGTTTTAACCAAAATCGCCCCCCTAAACGTACGGTACTGGCCACACTTGACTTATCTAAGGCTTTCGACATGGTGTGTCATCGCTCACTTGTGGAACTCGTTCATGACACTCCCCTCCCAAGAAGTCTAGTCCGCTGGCTAAGTAATTACCTTAATGGTCGACAGGCTGCCACCTCATTCCGTGAACACACATCGCCCCATCGAATAATCCACTGTGGCGTACCCCAAGGTTCTGTTTTATCACCCACACTCTTCAATTTTTATGTCCATGATGCACCGCCACCTCCCGATAATGTAAACCTTGTTTCGTATGCAGACGATTTCCACCCCTTCGCAAGCAGTTCCAATATTGATATCGCCTCAAACTCCATCAATAGCTACCTAAAAAGGCTCTACGATTTTTTCACCTCACGCAAACTAAGTTTCGCGTCCTCTAAAGGATCAGTTACACTTTTCTCCTCTTAAAACAAAGAATTTAATAAAACACCTAGTGTTCTTTTAAATAACGAGGCGCTACCCCTAAACAAAAATCCAACAATCTTAGGGGTGACATTTGATCCAACACTTTGTTTTGCCACTCACTGCAAACAATCCGCTGAAAAGGCCAGACGCAGGATCGGAATCCTGAAGGCATTAGCAGGATCAACCTGGGGTCACTCCAAAGAAACCCTCCTCCTAACTTTTAAAGCTTTGATTCGCCCCATACTTGACTATGCAGCCCCCGCATGGTCCCACGCATCAAGTAACACCTCCATAAATTGCCTGCAGGTTGCCCAAAACCAATCACTTCGCGTTGTTACTGGATCAAATCTAATGAGTTCCACTGCCCACCTGCACAGTGAATCCTAAATCCTAACGGTCAAAGACCACCATACCCTTCTGTCATCTCAATTTTTTATCTCTACCTATCGTTCCCACCATCCCATTAATTTTATACATTCACATCCCCCTCCTCCCCGTCTACTTCGCCCCTCAATTATAAGCTGCTTCAAAGAAGACACCCAGAAAATTTTAACCGACTTTTCAGTCTACGCAAACCACCCTCTAGTTCTGGACGACAGAGACGAAGTCTCCACTTTTATTTTTAACTACTACAAACCAATTTTAAAAGACAACCATACCTCCCATGTAACCAAGTTCCTAGCCGAAACCCCTCCGTCTAAAGTTATTTGTATCCCTCCACCAAAGATTGACCCCTCTGAAAAATCTCTCCCACGTCCCACGCGCTGTAAGCTCTCCCAACTCCGGTCTGGCTACAGCCGGCTCCTTAACACTTACCTATCCCGCATCGACAGCTCCATCTCCCACCTTTGCCCAACCTGTTCCCTTGCCCCCCACACAACATGTCACCTTTTCAACTGCTCCCAAAACCCCTCCCCACTCACCCCAGCAGACCTGTGGCTTCGGCCGGTAGAGGTTGCTAAGTTCCTTGACCCGGAGACAGAAGAACCCAACCCGACCCGCGTGGGCTAACAACAACAACAACAAGCCAACAGAAAAATTTCCTGATTTGAAAAGAAAACAAAAAATCATAACGAACTTTAACAGAGCCTGAACTAAGTTCATCGACTCCTAAAACTATCATTAAAAAAATTGAAAAACTAAATCTATAAAAACTTCAGGTTTGTATCGGATAATGTTCATAAATAGCCTTAGAAAAGCATTAAATCATGACTGAGGGGCAAACAGTTTAGATCGAAACAAAAATCCATGATTGGCGAGGTAAGCTAAAAAAAGATAAATGAATCGACGGATATAGGGACGAAAACGAAAAAATACTACTTAAATTGAACTCAATCTAATTACTACCTAAATGACAGTGGTTTCACCTTTTCAAAATATAGTCAGCAGACAGTTGGAAAAGAATCATGAACGCAAGTAAACGGGAAAAAAATAACTTGTTTTTTGAAAGAAAAACATCGTGTTTCGAAATTTAAAGAAAAAATAACTACCTTGAAGCTCTTTGAATTTGAGGAAAAAATTATGAATTGTACTTTTTGATAAAATTAACCCAATTTGAGAAAACTTGATCGATACGTAAATTTATTATCACGCTGGTAAATCTGAAAATTGGAATCCACTTAGGAGAATAACGTTTTTTTGTGACACGAAACTAGAAGTCGATCACGTTTTTTGTGACCTTTTCACTTTTGATGTTCACTGTTCACGATAGTTGATTTTGCCTTCCTTTCAACAAAAGAAATGAACTGAACCTATAAAAATAAATTAAACTTCATACGACGAAAAAGTAACCAAACGTCAAACCGCAAAAAATCAAACTTTATCGTGAACAAATTTTAGACTTTTCTTAACAAAAAAAAATCACCAAAACCTATGAAAAAATTTTCACTAAGTTCATGATTCGTTAAAACTGAGCATGTCGGGAGCCTCAAGGTATAAGTAACTGCACGTTATTTTTTACGATTTGTAAAATGTTGTTTACGGAAAAAAATCTGGTTCCCGATTTCAAGTATACTTAAAAATGACAAATAATCGTGGATACACAACCTAATCAATGGTACACAATGTGATCGCTAGTACAGAACCTTCGTACATATTGGTTGCAAAAAATGGTAAAATTCACAGCAAAAAAAAACATCAAACAGGTCAGGTAAAAAAACTACAATTTTCAACTAATGTAAAAGAGCAAGAAAACTAACTCTTCCTTTGATGTTAAATGTCCAATTCAAATTTCGAATACAGAGATGAGTTGAAGTTTTTCGTTAGTTCGCTATAGAAAACAAAACTCTGTAAAAAACATCAGTTCCTGCACAAGGATTCTTGTCATTCCAGAAATGGACCATTCCTGAATTTTTTTGAGCTTGGTTTAAATTTGGTTAGCAGAAAAAACATACTTTTGAGTTGTTTGCCAGGAAAACCTATTTTACGATTTGACAACAATTGCAAATCACTGAAATTAGAAAAAATTCCTTTAGCTTTCAACTACGTCAAAAAAACTTACTTGAAAATGCAAAACAATCAGAAAAAATTGTGCACAAAAACATTTAGAGTTGCAACCTTTCACACGCCGGACGGTGACAACTAAGAGACGGAAAGAACTAAGTCGAAGAAAAAGTATTGAAAAAACATTTTTTTGGAACAAATGAAAAATTCAATAACAGAAAAACAGTCGGTAACACAAATACCAGCATTAAATACGCCGTTACCATTTATCGAGCGTCTGCTAAGCCGACAATAAGTGGGAAGACGACCATTGAGCCGAAAACATAGACAAATACTATAAGACATTGACACCACCAAAACTTTGATAAATCATGTGGACCGAAGGAAACTTTCAAATGAAACAAAAATGGAAAAAATATGCGAGCAGGGGTAAGCAAAATTACATGAGAAAATCAATAATACTTGCAATTACATAAAATAGTAATTACAGCACAAAAAAATCCTTATAAAAATTTTTCAAGAAAATTTGTTCCCGATAACAAGAAACTGATTTTCTATACTGTATAGATTAACTGAAAAACACTGAAAATTGACACTAAAACGGTCTCTATTTTTTTAAAAAAAACTTCAAATGCTGTTTCTAAAAAAATGGAAACAGTTAAATGAGAAAACAACTAAGATAGAGCCTTGCCGAAAACGTTGCAAAATTGCTAACAACGTAGGAAATTCAAAATCTTTCGGGACAAGATACTTGACTTGAAATGAGCCAACTGTAAGAAAAACATCTAGTAGCTGACTATACTACAAAAATTCTAGAAGCTGACTTTACTACAAAAATTATAGTAGCTGACTTACAAGCAAGATCGTTGAAAAAGAAACGCAATCCTTAAATACGATTAAACTCACCCTATTTATTCATCAAAATATACATGGTCTTGTTTCGATTCGAGCAACATTCCAAAGAATAGGGAAAATTGCGGACCTGTATGAAACTAAATTCCGTCAAGAAACACTTAAACAACTATAGACTGATTTTCGAGAAACCCTTATTTTGTTACTTGCTTAGCACTATGAATCTATCATCCCGCTTACTTCAACGTTCAAAAGCAAAATCCAATGAAACTGTATTTTTCATATTCATTATTAAGCAGCAATTCTCGCATATTTTCAGACTGCAATCAATATGCAACTCATAACACAACAAAAATGACCCTGAATTAATTTCTATATGGAAACCAATCACAGCGCAACTATCTGAAGAGAATCATATTTTAGTACGACTGACAGACAAATTATCGAATCGAAACTCTAATAGCAATCCATGGCGACGTGAACAGCTTGTGATTCGGCCATTACTTGTTCACATACATGAATGAATGAAGTCCACTTCCGCTCTTGTTCACTAACAACTTCTTCAGTCCGCCTTCCGATCGCAACCTGAAAAAAAAACAGACAAAAAATGAAGTTCAGAAAAGAAATTACAGAAAATGACTATCCTTAGACAGGTGTTATTATTACCACAACTTTTATTATTATTAAAACGGAGAAATTCAACTTTCAGGCTTTTGGTTCCGATTACTAGCAAACTTTCCCACTGTTGTGAAATTTGGTCATTAGACTTGCTCGGCTACTACAAACAAATTTGGTCCTCATAGCTAATTTGTGAAACCAGAGGCGAATTTAGGGGGGGGGCACCCCCCCCCCTCGGGGATTAGACCTCCTGCCGACCCAAAGCGTCCCCCTTTTGTACTATTTTAGATATCCATTTTTGGTGACAGACCGTAAATTTTTTCTAATGGCTCCTTCGGCGCCAATATATACTAATTTTGAGGGGGAGCACGTGCCAAAAAAACGCAATTTTTTAGTCAAAATTTATCAAAAAGTGCCCAAAAATCCACACCCCCACCCCCCTCGAGAAAGTTCTAGATCCGCCACTGTGTGAAACCACACATTACACCAAAAAACCTAAAACTTAAGTTTATATAAGGTGCTGGAGAAAAGCTGACTTTTATCCTTCAGCCAAATTTCATAACCATGGAACCGGAAGATTTCTCAGGGTTGTGCAAGGGGACCGAACTTGTTTGGATTTTTTAAATGGTCCACATAGCGTTACAAAAGGACAATGTGATCAATAACTGAATTAGCAAATTTTCAACTAAGGGTTGACAAAGAGCCAGAATTTCTTGAAGTGAAACGCTGCGCATCAGGTCTCAAATTGGTTTTTTTCATGATAGCAAAAATTAAATTTCTAGGCTGTCATCAAACCGCTACTGCGCTACTGGCTTCATTCGTTTGTAAATTAAATTTTGCTTGAACCTCTTGCATTTACTCCATACCTCAATGTGATGAACTAGCATTCTGTCACTTGATGAGTCACTTAGAAATTTCTCCAGCCAATCAGGGACCACCAACTTTTTACCATCTGAAGTTAACAATTGCTTTTTTTCGCTCTCAGTCTTAAGCTGAGAATCAGCAGTCTGATTATCATTCGCAGATATGCAGAGAAGCTTAGCGGCCAGTGACTTTGTCTGATAGCTGAAAGCAGATTTGGATTCAGTTGAAACCTTCAAATTGCTCATAATTCATAATTAATATCTACCCCCTTGAAAAAAACCATGAGAGAACGGGGTATAGACTGGCGATCAGTTGATCCGCAGGCTGTTACCAAATCTTTAAAATCTCCAAAACCTTGGGATCTTCTCTCCGTTTTGTAAAACAATCAGTACCTCAAAATTCGACCCCTCAAATGCCATGCCTACGATTTTTCTTTAAATAACATAGCTGCAAACCTCAATTGGCTTTCAAAAAACAACAACAGAAAACTAGCTGAAACATTAAGCCATTTCGTACCTGCATAAATCTGATTCCAAGGTACGCATGAATACTTCTTTGCTCACATACTTTCTCATAATGCTACAATTCTCCATCAATTGCATCATCTCACTGTGGATTACGTCATCGCAAAAGCATGAACAATGGTTGAAAAACTCTTCCGCATAAGTCTCAGACAGACAGTCATTTATCTCGTTTTCGCATGTGATTTGGATGAGTTTGCACACAGATCCAAGCACGTAAACAGTTGAATCTTTCATCAAAATTAGAATCATATTCGAAAAATCTGTCAGTATATTGTGATTGGAACTAGAAGAGAAATACACGATAGTTCCGTAGGATCTACTTCTTGTTCAAAAGGCTGCGATCAACAGCGATGGGCAAGTTTAGTTTGAAAAAGTTAAGACACAGTCGTAGCCGCACTTCGCAAACACAAGCAAAACGCGGCAAAAATAAATTAACAATCAAGAAAAAACAAACACGTCTGTAGAGAAACTAAGCTCTCAATAGCAAAAAAATTAGCGCAATTACATATTGAAACCACGGACCTCTAACGTTGTCTTCAAAATTTTGCAGTTCGATAGTGGAGTTTCATTTCCTTTTTTAATAAAGTGAAATGAACTTCGGGAAAATCAAACAAAAATCATACCGCGATGAATCAAATTGAACAAATTGAAAATAACACAAGACAGCTCGTATCAGGGCGAAGCCCTGAATGTTCCGACTTCCTTTTAATGTTTTTGGAGCAGTAATAACATAAATATCATTAACAAATTAAATGTAATAAAAAAAATGAAAATCTTTTCTATGAAAATCATCACCCCACACGCCATATAAACTACAAAAGCATAAATTTCGCTACTTGTAACAAATCAAAAATGGTAAATAAGCTTCTTTCAACCAATTTGGAATGATTTCTAAGACGGATTAAATCTCCGACTACGCGTTAATAGCGCGAAAAATATCGCGCGTTAATTGTCACAAATTGGCCAAAATGGCAATCTTTAAACCCCCATAACTTTACAAAAAAATGATCACAGGTGAAATATCGTTTCAAATTTAAGCTCAGCACAACAATAGCTTTCGATTGATATCAAAAAAAATGTGTCAAAAATGGCTAGCTAAAAAGTCGAAATTTGTCTGAAGAAAAAAAACCCACCCCCAGCACAAATATTCCGTTACTTTCGTTACGAAAGTCGGAACAATAACAGTCTATATTAATATCCTTAGCATTGGCTGTACTTATTAGCTGGTTATTGATCAAAATGAACACTTCGAAAATGAACACATTTTGTCGCATTAATATTTGCGTCGCAACAATATTTGCGACTTGGGTTGAAAAAAAAAAGAGTTCATACTATAACACAAGCTTTGCTTGTGAAAACAAGCTTTGCTTGTGTAAAAAGTAGCAAAAAATGTTTAAAAAAAACAACGTTAGACTTGAAATATATTTACAAATTACTGAACTTTCAGTTGTAGTAAAAAAATGTTCAAATCGTGACAAAACACAAGAAAAAAAAAAGAGTTCATACTATAACACAAGCTTTGCTTGTGTAAAAAGTAGCAAAAAATGTGAAAAAAAACAACGTTAGACTTGAAATATATTTACAAATTACTGAACTTTCAGTTGTAGTAAAAAAATGTTCAAATCGTGACAAAACACAAGAACTAACTTAAACAATTTATACATAAAAATTTAAAATTTGAAAAAACAATTACTACCAAAAACGGGCCTTACCTAATTAATCAATGGCAATCAATCATTACAAATAAAGTCGCTTTATTTGGCACACATCCACCAAAAAAAAGAAAAATTAAATGAAAGAAAAATCTCTAAAAATTGCAAGATATTTTTGAGTTACTATTAGCTATTTTCAGTAAAACAAATAGGATAGGAATTTTCTTTAATACACAGCAACCGGCTTTTCTTGCTCCTATTTAGTGTTTTATAAATAATGCGCTGAAACAAATCAGAAGACCGGTAAACTATCGCATGTTTCACAACATGGTTACCCCATTTTACTCTCTTCCGTAAATCTACAGGCACACCGCTCCATCATAACCGCCAGACAGTTGGTAGCACAATCTCGCATGTCCCAGTGTGTGCTAATACAGGCATGACTGAGGCAGTCTTTGAGCGAGGCTTCTGATCGGCTAACCCCAAGCACATTTTTCTCCACACTCAGCAACTCTAAAACAGTAAAACTAAAATTCTAAAAAACTAAAGTATTAAAAAAAACTAAAAACTAAAATACAACATCCTATTTGTTATATAAGAGGCCAAAAACTTATTCCCACCAGCCCCTGGTTTCAAAAATCAAGAATTAAAGAAAAATGTGTTGTATCAAATCACAATCTCCTAAAATGAAATTAGCTTGGAATTTTTAGTTAAAAAATAAAGAAAGAATTAATTCATTCAACGGTGCTAACAAAATACAAAATCAACTCATAGTATAATTACTTTTACAGAAAGGTCCCAAAGAAAAGGACAGACAAAGGGTAGACAATGTACCCACTAGACTTCTACCCTACATTTATAAGAGTAAGTAGTATGCTTCATAAATAACGAACAAATAAAATGAGTTCAATCCTAATCACATACCTCTAAACGCATACATCAAACTACTACGGAAAAAACGATTTTTTCAAGCCATTATTTCACTCTTATGGTCGCGGATTACCACCCATAGCAGTGGTTGTACTTTAGCGACTATGCTAACAGCATGGTTTGTATAAAATACAGCAGACGGTAATATTTTTTCCAGAAGTGCTCAATTTAAACTCTATTTGGACCTGAAACTCGCAAGTCTTAGGCCCTTATATCCGGTTTAATTAACTTTCTTGAACTTGACAACTATCGTTTCTTCATTTTTAGACCATTTATCGAAAACTGTGGATTATTTTCAATCATAAAATTGAGTTAGGACCGAAGTGTAACTCATAGAGTAATTTCGGATAGGGTACACCGTCTGCTCGTCACGCTATCTTATTTTCGGCCGGATAGATTCGTGCAACTTCTTAGTCTAATACCGATCCTAATCTTACTCTTATACTATCTAGTCTCAGGTTGTTTAACTAGTCTCTGCTAGGCTCAATAGATCTAGGGTATACTGGTTTATTGCGGCTGCTGAAGTGCTCGGGAGAGTCCAACTAATTTCTAAGTTAAATTCAAATCTCTCTGGTGCTGAAATTACAAGTACCTTCAGCACTTACAAATAAGTGGGTTGTTAGTTAGATGGATCATGATTGGTTAATATTAAATACTTTACATTGGTAAAACATTTAATTTATCCAATCATAAAATGTAGTTTAGATCAGGTTCCACCCATCCGGGTTTTACAGAGTTTTTTAGAATAGTTCTTCTGCAATTCGAAGGATGGATGATGGACGTTTGTTTTTGGCGAACATCATAATTTTCTTCCGTTTCCTCTTTTGTTAGGGAAGTTCCAGGAAGCTGGAATTAGAGACATAAGACGTTGTGTCTTCTAGTGACAACGACTACGTCTTTGCAACAAACTCAAATCTGATTTCAGAATGGTTTGCTATGTCAGGTTTTTCTGTTCTGCGTGGAGAACTTCTTTTGTGTATGATCTAGTTTGGGAATGGCGTGGAGATTGTGCGTGGAGGGGATGCCTGGTTACTCGGATCTGTACGTATACTTGAACATCGAGGTGGTCATTGGTCTAGTTCAATGAAGTCCTTTTCTGCGAGGTCAAGTCGTACTCTAAATCCTTTGAGTTGTGATTGTGAGCGGCATATCGATTGTAGTTGGTCATTCTCTCTCGAGTGTAGTGGGGTCGTCTTGTCTTTTGATGTTCGTCCTTGGTGTTGTATTCTGATCTATATATTGCATCATGTGATTTTACATTTTATAAAACTTTTATTAGTTTAATATTTTTTAATAATGATTTTAGTTAGTTGTTTTCACAAAAGCTTTTTGTTTTAGTTCGGTTATTTTGAAGAGTTACTCACACTTGAGTAGCTCTTATTAAAAATAGTGGTGTGGTCACAAAGCGTGGATGTAGCGCGGTGGGTTAGGCCGGCTATAGAGCATGCTCAGGACGTCCTTCCTGGTGGGTTAGGCCAGGAGTGGGAGTATGATTTCATGCGGTTTTTGTGAGGGGTCCTGTTATGTGACAACGTTTTATGTTGGGTTTGTTGTGGTCTTACTTATGTCTTGTTGGTTATGTACTTTTTCCAAAAAGCAAATTGTTTGTGGTATGGGTTTGTCTTTTGACTTTTTTGTGTTTTATTATTTCTTTCTTAGACTTTATAATAGTCTTCAAAAGAATAAATTATCCAGTTTTAAACTGGGTTAATCCGGTTTGGGTACCGTTGGTTTCTTTTTCTAAGTCATGCTGTTATTCTATGATTTGTGGTATTTAGTCAGCTGCGTTGGTTAGTTTTGTTTAGTATATGATTCCTTTCCAACCGGGTTAAAGGAAAGTTTGAAACATGTTATTATATGTTAGAGTTGTTGAGTGTGAAAACTTGAAACTGAAATTCATTATTTTAAACAATTCTTCGTGGGCGAGCTGTGCGAGTGTGGATAGAATTTCTGTGCGAATGAATGAAAATATCAAAAGGTTAGTACTGCAATTGCATTTTTTTAATTTACTACATAGAATTTAGAAATTTACTGCTAGTCATGGGGGAATATTAAGATACAAATTTTCATCATAATTAGATTTACTGCTTGTGGGGGAAAATTTTAGAAATGAATTTACTGCATTGGTATTAAATTTATAAATTTATAAGTGTAAGAGATTAATAGAATTTTTGAAATCTGTTTGATGAAATTTGCGATTTTTATTTGTCTTTTGTGGTTTTTGTAGGTGATCGTCGGATGAAGGCTAAAAATCTAAAGAAAACATGAATAAAGTATGGTGAGTTTTTTAATATTTTAATTAGTTAGTTTTATTCATTTAATTCATACTTACCTGTTAGTCGTCGGGGAAAAAACCGTGGGGGAAGATGTCGTGAATTAGTTCTGAAGTTGTTAGTAGTTTAGCTAAGATGCGGATGATATTTTTAGTTTGAAGCAGTGGCCAAAGCAATTGAAGTGCCTTGATAGTGGTTAGTTCTTCAGTGCCAACTGCAAACTCATAAGGTGTGTTTTGGATTAGATTATATAATTTGTGATTGAATTTAGTGTTGTGGATGAATTCTAAAATTGGGATTTCTATGGGTTGTACAAACTCGTGCGGGATAAGGAAGGGTCGGGATTCTTCGGCGTTGAAGGTCTTGGTAATGGGACAGAAGATGTACATTTGGGTTATGGGGTCATAATTACGAAGAATACCATGGAGGTTAGTGTCTTTAATACAATATGTGAAATTTAGGAAAAATGGTGAAGTGTATTTGGAATTAATGAATTGAAAACGATGGTGTGGTTGTCTAGAGGGTGTGTGTAGGTCAAAGTGATTTTGGATGAAACGATAATAACTATATGTGTGGGTTTGTTTAGTGCGCAACATAATATCGTGTGAGCAGTGTAAATCTCTTTCGCGTGGTGCAAGGAAATGAAAGGTTAGTGAAAATATTTGGAAGCGTTCTTTAAAACTTTCGTATGCTTGTGTGTCTGTTAGTGCTTCTGAAATAATGTGATCAAACTTTCGGTCGAAGATGTTTAGTGTGAATGTATATGGTGTCTTGATGAAAAATTTCTCGGTAATTTGTGGATTAGCGAAGCGATCGTCGTCTAAGAATTGATCTTGGTTAGCTCTGATGATGTTGTGATCATAGTATTCGAGTGTATATTCGTTAGCTCTAGGTGCAGTGTGTGTTTTTAGTGATTTTTTATATCCAACGTAAGTAAATTGTCTAGCGGTTAGTGGTGTAGTGAGTCGATATAGCATGTCCGTATTTCGCTCTATATCGATGTGAGTGTTAGATAAAGGTAAGCAAAGAGGGTTAGTGAAATGATAATATGAGGTCCAAGAGAGAGTAGGCATTAAAACGTATTCATCTACGAAGTTGCGTGTTTCGTTAGTGTCGTGGGGGGTGTTTAAGGTGTATTGTGGGAATGAGGGTAAGGTGATGGCTAAAAATTCTTTTGTGTTAGTATGCTTGGGGTGGTTGATGTATTCACGGGCTGTTCCTGGTTTTGCTGGGAAAGGATGGTTGGGGAACTTTCTTTTAAAAGTGCGGTAAGCTCTATTAGTGTTGAGTGAAGATTCAGTTGATGTGGATGATGGTGCTAGTGATTCAGTATAAGTTGAAGAGGGTGTAGGGGTAGGGGGGTTGGATGAATTTATTGTGGAGGAGATTTGGTTTATGGTTGGGGTATTAAGGTGGTAGGGTTGTTGTTGAACGGTAATAAAATTATCTAGCTCTGGGGAGATTCGGGGGGTGTCTGGAGAATGAGATGATTGGTCAGAATGGTATGAGGAATAGGTTGGGGTAACTTGGGAAGCATAAGAGGGTGTGGGAGTAATTGGGTCAGGGTTATTGGATAATATGGGTTGAAAAGGGGGTTGAGAAAAATTAGAAGAGTTATGAAAATTATTGGATGGGGATGGTTCTGAGTCGGCGAATTCATCGGGGGTTTCAATATTCGGGTTATTTAGCTGTGAGATGGAGTATAAAACTGAGATGTGTGAATTAGTGTCGGAATTCATGCCTGATATTACATTACTAGATGGAAAATCGGGTGGCGGAAAAGCAAAAAGTGGTATTATTGGGATTGGAGAGGTAAGATTGGTTGGGTGGGAATTTGATCGGTGTAGTGATCCAAGTTGGCGGCTCGTCGTGGGCTAAAAAAATGATTATTTTGAGACTGAAAAGCGGTGGTATGGGGTTGTTCAATAATTTGTTCATAAGTATTATCATCTTGTGACTGGTGTGTCATTATATGTTGAATGGGACTTTGTGATGTGGTGAGTCGAAAATTTGGATTATGTGTGATGGCTAAGTTTCGAAAATTTCGTGGGACTAGGGATAGTGGATGGTTATTTGGTAGGGCTGGTAATTGTGGTGCCGTTGGCGTTATGTCTACATTGTTATGTTCTTCGTCGTATGTATTTTGTCGTGTTGTTATTTTTGTGTTATATTCTTTTATTTGCGCGTCTAAAAGAATTTTGTTTATAGATGTAGAAAAGATTCCAAAAAATCCTGCAAATAGTATGCGTGCTACACTTGCTTGTCTGTTTACTTGTGTGTGTATAGCACATGTGTTGTAGATTCCTTTTAAAAGTGAGAAAAGAAATCCAATAAAGTTAAACATTGCGTATAAAATAGTCAATTTTTCTAAGATGTAGTAGGGCCATCCTAGAAAATCGAGGATCTCATTTTTGAGTGTAACAAAGCTAAAAATGTTAATTGGTGATATATCTTGGGGACGGTATTTTTCACCGTTTAGATATATATAATCTTTAATGTCTTTAAAATATCCGCTATAATCTTGCGTGTAGATATCGGCAAATCCTGCGGTTTCTGCAAGTTTGCGTAAATTTTGGTCTATTGATTGTCTTTGTATAGTGTCCATTTGTGTTAATAATTCTTGGAATTGTTGTGTTCTAATGTGATGTTGAATATCTGATTTTGAATAGATTCCTATTGATTGTAAGTCTATATTTGGGTTTCGAGCAATAGCGCGAATGCTTTCTGGTGAAAATTTTTTGAGTGATTGCATTAATGTGGGATATGGAGTGAGAAGATAATATTTATTTTCATCAGGGTTTAGTTGTACTACATTGTGGCTGTTTTCTGATCCACATGGGACTGCGGTATCCCAGAAATAGGTTCTTCGTGAAAGTGTATCCACGAAATGTACTTTATTCTTATAAAAGATAGGGATTCTTTTATAACATCGTTTATCTTCAAAAACGTATAGTGGTGATACTTTTTTAGTACAAGTATAAAACCATAAGATGTTTCCTTCATAGTCTAAAAAATTTGATCTATTTCCAGATAATAAGTATCCTGCATAGGGTATTTTTAATACTGCTAGTGCAAGTGATTGTAATATTTGTGTTCGTTCTAATTCGCATAGTTGGTGTAGTGTTTCTAATTCGGAGAGTGACATTTCTTGAAAAATTCGGCTAATTGTATAATCTAGTTTCATATCTAAATGAATATCATAGTGGATATTACCGAAATATGTAGTGTTCATTAGTGATAATTCTTGTAAGCGTGTGCTTCTGGTGTCCTGAGGTTTTAGATGTCCACCAGGTTGTCCGTTGCTTTTTTGAAAATTAACTGGTATATAGGATGTTCCTTCGTTTAAAGGATGACCTGTGGCATATGGGTCGATTTTTATTTTTCCAGTGGTCATGTCGAATCCTTTTTCGTATTCAACTAATATTTCAGAGTATTGTGTTCTGTGAAGTGGATTCCTGTATTTACATGCAAGTTCTGTTTCTTGATATATTTGAAAACGTGTCAATTTGTTTTCTATATTGTCTATGTTTCTAAAATTAGAACTTAGTTTTCGTGATGGATGGACTTGTTCATATGGAATTGATTGTATAAAATATTTTTCGTGAAATTTTATCATACGAGCGTGTATTTTTGCTACTTGAAATGTTGTACATGTATCTTCGGGGAACCAAACAATTGTTGCTTGTGTTCTCGTTGTAGGGTCGCAATAACCTTGATCATTTTTACAAGGTAATCGGATTCCTTGATAGATCATTGTATTATCTGATAAATCTCGTGTTAGTTGTATTTTTTCGAGTTGTATTTTCCAATCGAAAAACATTATTTCTTGGTATCCTTTATTTTTTGTGTCTGCTTTGCAGTTTGATGGGTCATTTATACCAATGTGTGGTATCCAATGTTTATCGTGTAGGTCATAGGTTAATCGTCCGTGTGCGCCGTTATACGGGTATTTTTCGTCTAGTTTTATATGTCCTTGGTGTCTTTCAAGTTGTGATTGATGTACAGAGTCTGAAAAAACTTGAAAATTAACTAATTTTCTTTGGGAGTTTTTATTTTGTGTGATGTTTAGTCTTAGTAATTCATTTTTACAATCGTCGGGATTGAGATGTAAAAGACGTTCTATATTACTTTGATAGAATGATTCATGGTCAAGTCGGTTTTTGTTTCCATTCGAGACTTGTGAACAATGTACTTTCTTTTCGGAAAATGTTGCTGTGAATTTATAACCTGTAACTGTTGTTGCTCGGGCTTTTGAATAGAGTGTTGCTATTACATCTGTGGTTTCTATAGCTTGTGGTTCTGTTTCACATTGTGATACTTGATTTATTGCATATTTATGTAGTGTTTTTTGTTCATTTTCTTCACAGTCGTAATGTGTTACTAGTAAATCTTGTGGTCCTGTACGAGGAGAAGGGTTTATGTTTTGATTTGAGATTACTAGAAAAGGGAGTTGGAGAAAAATTAATAATTTTAGAATATACATGTGTATGATAATCCTGAGTATGGATTATAAAATGTAATGTAGCCAATTGTGTTTTTGGTATATCTGTCGTATTTGTATATTACTTCAGTAGTTATAAACGGTGGTGGTAGTGATTGAGCTGTTATGTTAGGTGGATTTAATGGGTAGGGATGTTGGGTAATATTATTTAACTTAACTGTGATTTCAAACTTTAATTGTAAACTGTTTTGTTGGAGTATTTGAATATTGTGATCACGGATATCGTTGTGAATATCTTGGCGATATTGTAATCTATTAAGTGCCCAGTTATGAAGGCGGTTACTTTCTTGATGTTGTCCAAATAGTGGTGGAGGTGCTGTAAATGTATTCCAATCTAGTCTTAAAGGAATATTTATTGATGATTGTTCTCGATATCTGGCGTCGAGATTATTTGGAAAATTTAAGTTAAAGGGTGGTGGTGAAAACTGGCTTATTGATGGTGTTGATGGTAGTGATAATGTTTCTGGTAGTGATGAGGATGTTGTTGTATCCGTAGAAATATCTATGGGGTCATTGACTAAATTTGGTTCACCTTGTGTAAATGAATGTGTAGTCCAATATGGGAGTCGTGATGTTTGGTTTGTGGGGTTGAAAGGATTTTCACGTATTTGCTCAGATGTTGGTGTTGAACCTAAGTAATCTGATGGTAGGCTTGAGGTGCTACGTTGTGAAAGAAGCGTAGGGGTTTCTGGTAATATACCAATGGGGTTTTCTGGAGTGTTTTGTGATGGGGATTGAGGTATATCAAAATGAACTCGGGGAGTTTGAAAATTTCTGTTTCGTCGAGGATGTATAATTTGTCTATTTATTTCGACTGTATTTTGGTTTTGACTAGAATTTTTTATTCTACTTAGTTCTTGTGGTAGTGTTGGATATAGGTTATATGTTGGTTCGCTTAAAGGTGCTTGTCGTTGAACTGGTTCTAGTGGTTCTGATAAACGAGCATGTCGTTCTTCAAAAGTGTATGGATTGTCTTGAAAAGAAATTCGTGTAGATGTTTGAGGATTTTGAGTAGTTGAAGGTGGTGTTTTGTTATCTTGGGATGATGTCGGTGAAGACTGATTCTGTGACTGTTGGGTAGCAATTTTTGATGGTTTTTTGAATTATTACTTTTAGTGAGAAATTTTGTGTTTATTATAATATTCTTCCAAAAAAAGAATTAGAAGGACTGTTGCTAGGGCAAATGTGAGGATTGCTTTCTTTATACATTTACAGATGGTCAAAATGAGGGATGATAAGAATGCTATGAAAATTACAAACAATAAAAAAATATCGGTTCTACTGAAAATTGTTCGTATCATTTAGACAAATTGTATAAATCGTACCTGTGGATATAATCAAGGGTTTTGGAAAGTTGGAGGAATAGTTCGAGTATAGTGTAGAAAATTAAAAAAATGTTACAAAAAATGATTAGGATTATTAGAAAAGATTCAAGTATATCAAAAAGAAATATTATAAAGGCTTCAAGTATTGAAAAAAAATGTTTAAAATTTATAAGTATTTGAGCAACTGTTTGAGAGAAGAGCATTTAAGAAATGATCTCTTGGTCGAATATTTTTTGCTGTTTGAGGCGATTTTCTAGTGTGGTCGAATTATTTATTAGTTTTTTGACAAGTGGGTTGAGTTTTGTAAAAAATTGTTGGGGGCAATTTTCATGGTGACTGGGAGGTCGTCTTTTTCTTTATTTTTGTTTGTCAAATGATCCGGGGTATGGTGAGATTTTTATACTTTAGGCTAATTAAAATCTTCATTTTGTTACTTTAGGCTAAGTTATCAAATTTGTTTTGGGGGTATTCGTGGTCTGAGTTGGGGAAATATTGTTGATCTTTGGGTTATTAGATAAGGGAGGGGTACGGTATTATGGTGATATTTATTTTAGCTGTCAAGTTGGAGTGATTTGCTTATTTTTGACCTGGAGGTTGTAAAGTTATAGTTAGATATGTGCCTGGAGTTCTAGATTATTCGTCTAATTGATCTTAGTTTGAGTTAGAGAAAGTGGCGGATTGGATGAATCCTATTGGTCTATTTTGAACTAGAGTTATTGCGTACTTGTGAGCATGTTATTTTGAAAAATTGAAATGAAAAATGTTACGGAGGTTTCAAGATTGTGAAGTATGAAATCTTAAAATTACTTTTTAAATTCTACTTTCTTTAATATTTTAGATTGGGGGATGAACATTTTGTAGTTTTTACGTGGTTGATTTCGGAGTCTTGTTGTTTTTCTATGTTCAGATTTGTCTATTTCTTCTTGGGGTATTATTTGTTCTGTCATTTTTCTATTTTTTCTTTGTTTTGGAGATTCTTTATGGTTTTGTGTATTGTTTTTGGTGGCGGTTGGTTTTGTGTTTTGATTTTCGGTGGGGTTATCATTTTGTTCTGTGTTTTTCAGATGTGGTTCATTTTGAATGATTTTTAATCCTGTGAAAGAATATAATTGAGTTAATTCGCGGAGTGCGTATTCTTTTGGGTAATAAGGTAATAGGTTGTTTCGATGTTGAACGATTTCTTTTGTGTTTGAGTCGGTAATTTTATATGTGACATCAGTGGGTTTTGCAATTATTTGGTATGGTCCTTTTCGAAGGGGTTGTAATTTTTTAGAAATTCCTTTTTGTGTATTAAAATTAGGTATTAAAACAAATGTTCCAATTTTTAAATCGGAGGCTGGTGTAAAACGTGAATTGATTTGTTCATTAATGTTTTGTCTTTGTAATAACTTTTTTGTTATTTTTTGATAAATTTCATTGTGTTTTTTATCTCTATTTAGAATCCATTCGGTGTGTGTACCGGAGGCTAGTTTAAGAATTTGTGGGTGATGAAAATGATCTTCATCATGTGTATGTAAAGGTAGGTTATAACAAATTGAGTCTTTATTTGGTTGACAATAACCTTGTGCGTTTTTATGAGAATTTGCTGTAAACATTATTGGTTTGCGTGGCTTTTGGTTAAAAACCATTTCGTATGGTGACATTCCTAAAGTTGTCGTTATTTGTGAATTATATGCTAAGGGAAATAATTTTACATCTGCTGACCATTCGGTATATTTTGTATCATTTCCGTTGATGATACATCTAAGATATTCTTGTAATGAACGGTTCATACCTTCGACTAAGCCGTTTGTCCAAGGTGCATGAGATGTACGTGGTTTGTGTTTAATGTTATATAAATGACATAGTGTGGTAATTTCATTATTTATGAATTCTGTACCGTTGTCTGTAACTAAAATTTCTGGTAGTCCGAATTTTGCTATCCAGTGTTCATAGAGTGTTGTGTAAGCGTAATAAGCGTTACAATGTGGTACTGGGTTAAGTGCTACATAATGTGTAAATGCGTCAACAATTACCATAATGTAGGAGTTTCCTTCTGATGAGGGTGAAATTGGTCCTTTAGTATCAAATGAGATACGATGATTAAAGTACAAACTTTGTCCTTTAAAATCTTGTTTTTGTGCTATTTGTTTTTGATTTGGGTAAGGTTTATTTAGTTGACATACTATACAGTCATTGCATAGTACTTTTATCCAAATTGGTGCATTTGGGAAATAAAATTTTTGTATAAAATTTGAATATGTTTTCTCTGATCCAGAGTGTCCTTTAATATTTTGTGTATGTGAAATATTAAAAGCTATAAGAATCATACTTAAAGGGAGACATGGAACTGTAGATTCATTTAGGTTATACTCTAAAAGGTCTGTATTTTCGTTAATTGTTGTGTTGTTAAATTTGCGAAAGTATCGGAGGAGTGTTTTGTTTCCTAGAATGGTTGAATCTGCTTTGATAGGTTTAGTTTTATATTTGTGCCATGATTTCAGTTGTCGAATTACTGGGTCAAGGTTTTGATATTGTTTCAGTGTTGAAATTGTAATTGTTTCTGTTGGGGGGAGAAAAATGTTTTCGATTTCTAATTTAGATAAGGGTATTGTATCAAGTGGGTCGTGAAGGTCAAAAACTTGATTTATTGTGTATTTTGAATCATTTGTTTGTGGTCCTGATAAATTTATTTTATCAGTTAAATCTTCTTTTTCAATTAGTGGAAAGTGGTCTTTCTTAGGTGGGTGTTGTTTTGTTCGTTTTTGTTGGGTGTTATTTTTTATCCATTGAGAATATGGGATTGGTTTGAAAGTTGATGTTCCTAGTAGATCAACTTCATAATGATTATTTTGACAATCTAAATAAAGTGGGAAATGTTGTAAATTATTTATTTGTGATTGTTCAATATCAGTTTTTACTGCATATTTGCATTCCAATCGGGGTGATGTTTCGTTTTCTGCAAGGTAGAATTTTATGTTTTTGGGTATTTCAACTGTTGTTTTTCGTGTAAGTAATTCAGGTGGTGTATTTCGACTTAAGGTGTCTGGTAATGCAAGATTTTTTCCTGCAGTCCAAACTATATGTAAGTTTGGAAATTTCATTAGAATTAGTTGAAATCTGTAAACTCGGTGGTTTGGGTTAGATTTTTGTGTAAAGAGAAAGATGATTGGTTTATGGTCTGTGAATAGAACTGTTGGATGTTTTGATCCAAGTATCAGAAATTCATATTCTGTCAGTGTATATATTATGGCTGTACATTCTCTCATTAGAGTTGAGAGTCGTAGCTCTGCTTGAGTGAATAATCGAGAATTTGCTGATATGAGGTTCATTTTATTTGTACCATTATGTGATTGTAATAGTGCTGCACCGATGCCAAAGTTCGAAGCATCGCACATTGCATAAAATGGTTGATTTGAGTCTGGAATTGTGTTTGAAATTTGTTCAGTTAAAAGTTTCTTTATTTCTTCAAATCGTGTTTGATGTTCTGTGTTCCATTCAAAATTATTTTGTTGTCTAAGGATGTTATAAAATGGTCGTAGATATAATTGCATTTTATAAACATATTTACAGTTTAACATTCCAAGAAATTCTTGGATTTTCTTTTTATTTGTTGGTGGTTGAAGTTTTTGAATAGCGTCAATGCGTGATTTCAATGGAGTGATTGTTTTTCTTTCTATATTATGTCCTAAGAATTTAACTTTTGTCAAAAAAAAGTGTGATTTATCGGGGGCGGCCTTCAGATTTTCGTTCTGAAGTATTTGGTGATATTTTTCTAAAACATTGAACATTTCGTCTTTTGTTTGTGATTGCATAAAAACATCGTCTAAATAGGTGATTGCGTTTTTCTTGAGTATTAGTGGTCTAAAAATTTTGCTCATAAAAGCTGAAAATGCTGCTGGTCCTATGGATATTCCATAGAATAAGCGGTTGAATTCATATTGTTGGTTTCCTATAACAAATTGTGTTAAACGTCGTGATTGTTCATCTAGTGGCATTTGATTGTATGCACTATTCATATCGGCGGTTGTAAAGTATTTGCCGTTTATTTTTGTTAAAATAACTTGTATTGGTTCAATGGGCCAATTACATTTTGATTCATCTATGAGTGAATTGAGGTATCTAGCGTCGAGAACGATTTTTAATGATTCTCCTTTAGCTAGAATGATAACAGGGTTGATGAATGTGTTGCCTTTTGGTTGTTCTTCTTTGTTTACTGGTGATATAATGTTGTATTGTTCTAAAATATCGAGTAATCTGTTCACTTTATCATGTAAGTGAATTGGTACTTTACTTGCTCTCTGTTTTTTGAAAACTGCGTCTGGTTTTAACGGGAGATGTAGTGATGAACTGATTTTCCCAACATCGAATTTTGATGTTGCATAGACTGATGAATATTTAATTAGCTGTTTGGCTAATTTTTCGAATTCGTCTTGTGTTATTTGTGAATGTTGGAAATTAAACATTGTTAAAAATTTCTGTTGGTCCTCTGTGTAGTTACTTATGTTGAATGTAGGTTTGAAATATGGAGTTTTTGTGAAATAATCCGTATTTCTGTTTTCGTTACTTATTATATTATTTATAGATAATTCTTCATTAAGAATTGTAGATTGGCAAATATCTAGTAATTGGAGTATATTATTTACGCGATAGGCTTTTTCGTGTATTGGTGATATTGTAGCGTTGGTTTCGCAGTATCCTAAAAGTCCTAAAGGTAATGTTACTTGGTAAGGTGTGTTGTTATAGACATGTAAAGAAATGATGTCGGAATTCGAATTTTTCAAATATTTTATGGATGAGATTGTGATTTTGAAAAATTTATGAATAGGTTTGAATTCAAATTCTGACATATAAAATTTTTGTTTGTTTTGTTCTTTATCATATTGGTGAACTTGTTTGATTGAAAAATTATAGATATTTCCTGATAGTGGTTTTAGGTGTTTTCTTTGTTTGTTAAATATCGGGTAGAATTTTGAAAAGAATGGTGGTTGTTTATTTAATCTTTGAAAAAATGTTAAGGATGTTTCTTTTGTTTTTGTATATTTATCTTTGATTAATATTTTACTATTTAGTATGTTAATTGTTGGTATATACTTCGAAATAAATGGTATTCCAATGATATTATATTTAATGTCGGTGATATGGAATATTTGTTTAAATGGCTTATTTAAAATTTTGCTTTGTTCCATTGTTCTGGTGGGGAGGAGAAATAATTGGATTTTTCCGTAGTTTATCAATGTTGATCCTTGTGCTGTTGCTAACTTACTGGAGGTTTCAAGAGGTATTAACTTTGGGTGTAAAGTTTTTATTTCATTCCATGTGGGGATGTTTATTATGTTTGATTCTGCTCCTGAATCAATTAAAAAATCTATTTCAAGGTCTGGTGGTTGAAATTCTTTATTTCTTGGGCTTTCTAAGAGAAATGGTATTGTCCAAATTTTTTCTTTGGGTTGTTCTTTTTGTATATTTTGATAAATGTGGTTTGTATTCAAGCATTTTGTTTTGGTATTTTTATTGGTTTGATCTGTAGTGTTAATCTCGTTTGTTTCTTGCGTCGTTGGTGTGGAATTTATGGGTGTAGTGTAATAATTTTGAAGAAATTCTGATTGATTTTCATATATGTGTGATGAAAAGGGTTGTTCATATATGACAGATTCATAGTCATTTTCGACTTTTATCATATTGATAGAAAGAGTGTTTTCAGTATCACTTTCTGAATCTGATGATGTACAGTTTATTTGATTGAGTTGTAACGTATCAGTTACTGTGTCATCAATACCTGGAGGGTCTGATGTTGTTTCTGGATTAGATTGTACTTGATTAATATGTCTTTGATGTTTAGGTGTACTACTTCTGTGGCGATTATTAGAATTATTATAGTTATTATTATTCCGGTGTGGTGATTGGGAATAATTTCTATAACGATTATTATAACTTGGGTGTCGATTTTGTGAATTATTTCGCGATCTGTTTTGGTAATTATTGTTTGGTCTGTTATAGTTCGATCTATTATATGAGTTATTCCTTGATCGATTGTTCGGGTAATTCTGGTTTCGGTTGTTTGAATAACTTCTATTTCGATTATAGGAGTAGTTTCTATTCCTATTGTATGATGAATTTCGTGATTGGTTGTTTGGATAGTAGTTATTTCTTGATTGGGAATTAGATCTAGAAACAAATCGTTGTGTGTTTGAATTTGATCTGGAGTAGTTATTTCGACTATTTGGTCTATTGTAGTGATTTTGTGATGAATTATACGTGTTTCTTCGTTCTGGTGATCTTCCTCTATAACTTGAGTTATATGGTGATTGATTTCTTGTATAATTTGTATTGTTCGGGAGTGGTTTTCCTGAACTGTTGTTGCTGTGGACTGTTTTGTTCGGTAGATTTTGATCTTTTTTCATGTATTGATAGAATGATTTATTTGGTTCTTTATATTTTTGAGGTTTATTTTGATTATCTTGCTGTTTTTGTCTACATTCGGAAATACTATGTCCGTATCGTCGGCAATAATTACACCATTTTTTGAAAGATGGTTTGCCTTTAAAGTTTGGGTTCTTTTCGTAGATATTGAGTATTTCAGTGATTTTTTCAACGAGGTCTGTCTCTGATTCCTGTATATTATTAATATTAGTGGGAGTCGTTTCAATTCTGTTAACGTATTGTAATTTCAGATTTTCCGTTTCTTCTAGTTTCATCGTGATTTCTGCTTGTTCTAATTTGTCTACTAGTTTTCGAAAATCTAAATCGGGTTCTCGAATTGAAGAAGGATGGGATGCTCTCTTTTTTATTGCTATTTTCCTTAATTGTGGTGTTAAGGTCATCATTAAGATTTCTGTCATCTTTGTGTTTTTATAGTCATGTGTATTTAATGAATATGCTTTTCGAACTAGTGTTTCGATTCGTACTGCTATTTGCTTGATGGTTTCGTTTGGTAATCTGCGAATTTCATTACATAAAACTCTTTGTTGTTGTTTGTTTCTTTCGGAGTCAAACATTTTTGAAAATTCCTGTGTAAACCTTTTCCAGTTTGATTTTATTTCTAGAGGTAGTACTGAAAACCATTTTTGGGCTGCGCCATCTAAGGTTGTTTGTATTAACGCTGTGCGTCGATGTATCCAGTTTTGATGTAGTGGCGTATTAATGGGTTCAGGTCCAATATTTAAAATCAGGTTTGCTGTTACTGCATTTAAATAATCTTCTACAGAGTATTCAGGGTCTGTTCCTGTGAAAACCATTAAAGGTTTGTTTGATGTTATTGATGATCCACCCATAAGGTATGGATTCATTGTCATTTGTAATGATTCTGCTGCATTTGGCATGAGAAAAATTTGAAAGTTGGTTTCTTGTTATTTCATGTTGTTGGAGATAATATGGGAGTGGTATTTCATTTTGCATTTGTGATGCTTGATACGAGTGTGCAGTCATTGGATTTTGTTGTTGAATTGGTTGAAAGGATTGTGTATTAATTAAATTTTGTTGTTGAATTGGTTGTTGATGTTGTGCATCTATTGATTGTGGAGAAAAATTTCTATGATTTGTACGTGTTCTCTGTATTCCTTGTCTACGATATTCTTGAGTATTTGGTGCAAATATATCTGGTTGTAAGAAATCATCATCTGAGGATAAATAATCCATTTGATAAGATGTCTGTTTTTTATTTTTATTTTGTTGAAAAAATGGGTAATTTTCACTGTGATCCTGTGGAGGATTTGTTTGGAAATTTATTGAATTAGGTTGGGTCATTGGGTTATCCCAATTTCGAGATCTTGTATATTGGTTAAAATTTCTTTGTGGTTGGTTATATGTTTTTGATGGATGTGTATAATTATAATTATGGTCTGCAAAGTTGTTTCTAGTGAATGTTTTGCGTGTTTTTGATGGTATTGTCATGGGTCTGTATGTTTGGTAATCCATATGTGAATATTTAGGGGCAACCGAAGGTTTAACGGTTGATTGTAAGGTTACCTGTGTTTGTGAAGGATTTGTATTTCTTGGTGTTGTCAAATTTGGGCGTATTGGTGAAATACTTTGTTGTGTAGTTGTTGTGTGTACAATTTCTTCATTTATGAAGTGTGATGGTGTCTGGATATCTTGTTGAGTAAGATTCCTAGTTCCATTGAGGTTTTCATTGTGTATAACTGTAGAGTTTAAACTATTATTTTGTGTATCGGGCAAAAATGTATTATAGTTTAATGGTGTTGCATCAATGGTTAATGGTATTACTTTTACATAATCTCTTATGTAAGATATCGTACTTATTGCTTGACTTGAGATTGATTGTGGGAAGCTTATAAATGCGGGATGAGACCATTCGGGGTCCCAAACATAATCTGATTGTTCTGTGATAGCGGTATCATCGTTCGAGTTTTGGGGTCTAAAATTTTTTCTTGCTTGTGCAATTAAATCAATATTGTGTGTGAAATAATCTATTATGAACCATGCCAAAATTTTTTGTAGATCGTGTTTTGTATGTTGTGAAACGTCGTCTTTCGTGAAATTTTCTTTAATGATGTTTAAATAACTAGAGAGTAGTGTGATTTCATGTCGTACTCTTAAATGTTTAGATGTTTCTGTCGGTGAGACATTTGTTATTGGGATTTCGTTTTCTAATATCGAAATATAACTATATATTATTGCGAAAACTTCATTGGTGAATATGGAGTTTGCTCTTTGTGAGTTTTGATATTGGATGCTTTTTATATATTCTGAAAAAACTTTTGAAAATTCTAAATCAAGATCGTCTGTTTGAATTGTATATTTTCTATTATTATGGTTTGGTGAGGTGAATTCTATGGAGTAGATTCCATACTGTTGTGTTATGTTGCATATATCTTTTAAGTAGTGGTCTATGATTTGTCTTTTGATTTTTACATCTGGGAACTCTGTTTTACATGGACTAATTCCGGGTTCAAATAAATTTACGAGTAAATTTTGACAAAATATGTGTTGTCCTCTATCAGTATCTGCGTCTACTATAAAAGGAAAGATTTCATCATCATCTGGAGTTTCTTCACCTGGAGTGTGCGTTGAGCTCATTTTTTCGTTCGATGACTGTTAATATGTAATTATTAATGTGTCGAATTGGTTGATTCCAATTGTATAAATGTACTGGTTTGTGTTTATACTGCTTTTTTATTCTTCTTTTTCCTCTTTTTGATGAATTTGAAGTTGTTTCTGAGTCAGAGAAATATAATTGATCGTGAAGTGGGTAATTTTTATCTATTGATTCTTTTAGTTTGTAAAGTTCGTCTAAACCGTTGGTTTCTGATTCTGAAAATGCGTTTCGATTTTTTGAAAATCTTTTTCGTGTTATTTGTCTTTGTTTCGTTATTATTTTTCTTTTTAGTGTTTGTCGTTTTGTTCGAATGTATCCAACTGTTTGTGTATGAGGTGTGATTACAAGGTCGTATTTTTTGTTATCTATTTCACAATTGTGTAAAACGATTGTTTGTTTATTTCCTAGGTTTTTAAATGACATAAGGTTTAGAATGACGGATGCAAAGGGTTGTTAAATGATTTCTATTTTCCTAAACTGTTAGTTCTTACGATTTTTTGGTTAGCTTAACCTGGGTCTGTTTGTTCAGGGTTGGAGAGAAAAGTATATCGATTCCGAAGAATGATTTTTTACTTTCTCGTGGCTAGTATAAGTTAAGGTGTTAACTTACTTAATCTTACTTAGGGGTAGTGATTGTGTTCAAGGGTTGGAGAATAGTAAATCGATCCACAAGGTTCAGGTATAATTAGAACGCGAGTAGTTCGTTAGATACTATTTTAAACTTACTAAGTCTAAGATTTATCCTGGGTCTGGTAAGAGGGGGGGTCAAGTGAAGGATGAATAACCGAAGTTCTTCACTGTTTATCCTAATTTGAATGATTAGTTTTGTTTAAAAATTTCTATTAGTCTTAGGTCTTTAGAAAGGGTTGGGTAGTGAATCGACGTTTGAGGTCGTTAGACACTAATTAAGTGGGTGGGGGAGAACAAAGTTGTTCTGTTTGATCCAAGGATAAGCCTTGATGATCAAATTTGAAATTTAATTAAGTAGAAAATGATTTAAGATCCAAGGATAAGCCTTGATGATCTGGTTTTAAAATTAAGTGAATTTAAGTTTTATTAAAATTTTAAATGTGTGTAAAGGAAAGATTTAGTGTTTTGATGATATTAGTGGGTTTATGATTGCTGTTATGTTTTAGATGATGAAGCTGGAACAACAGGATGATTTATGATTACTAACCATTTATTGTCATGCTACTAATTTTTATTTTTATTTTCCAATAAATATTTTTCAAACATGTTTTGTATAATACTGCAGAGTTTTAGGAAAACGATCTTAGATCTTTTTATCAATCGTTATTGTATATTAATAAATTTGTTTAGCGCCTGAAATGATTTTGAAGAGTAACTTCAAGGTTTTATGTTTGCAAATGGAAATCTAAATTCATTGCAAGTAGTATTCGAAATATAAAAGTTTGTTCTGGCTTTTGCCGAACTATCATATAACTATACGGTAAGTTTCTACTTTGTCGTATGTCGTCTTTGGTTCGAGGTCTTCTTCCAATTCCGGGTAGTTCTGTTATGGTTCGGAATATTGGCTCTGATCTATTGAGTCGTAGAGACATTTCGATTAAATTATTGTCGTATAACATTTTTGTAAATGTTTTTGTCTAATTTCTAATCTATTTTGGTTAATTCTAATCTATTAAGGTCTTGTTCGAGACTTATGGTCGCACCAGATGAGTTAGGACCGAAGTGTAACTCATAGAGTAATTTCGGATAGGGTACACCGTCTGCTCGTCACGCTATCTTATTTTCGGCCGGATAGATTCGTGCAACTTCTTAGTCTAATACCGATCCTAATCTTACTCTTATACTATCTAGTCTCAGGTTGTTTAACTAGTCTCTGCTAGGCTCAATAGATCTAGGGTATACTGGTTTATTGCGGCTGCTGAAGTGCTCGGGAGAGTCCAACTAATTTCTAAGTTAAATTCAAATCTCTCTGGTGCTGAAATTACAAGTAACTTCAGCACTTACAAATAAGTGGGTTGTTAGTTAGATGGATCATGATTGGTTAATATTAAATACTTTACATTGGTAAAACATTTAATTTATCCAATCATAAAATGTAGTTTAGATCAGGTTCCAAAATTTAGAAAATCTTGCGCTTCGAATTGTCAGTGAATAAGATTAGGTAAATAGATTTAGTTTTATAGAAAGTAGAACAATTTTCTCAAATTTGATTTAACTGAGAAACTGCTTTTTCAATGCTTTGTAACATTATCTGAATAACTCAGATCTTCAAAATTTCAAAAAAAAAATAGATTATTTATCAATTTACCTACTTTTTGGGCAATTCCAAACGTCCACAATATCATCTGTGTGTTTCTGCAAACACAATTTGAGCGCCTTTTCAAACACTTTCGGCTCATTTTCGTCCACTGAGTAAAACATTATGTCAATCAACAGTTCTTCTGGTACAGTTAACTGTATATGAAGCGGCAACGCGGTTAAAATATCCAATCGCAAAATAACTGGCTCAAAAATTTTGTCCGTCGACCAAATATGAGTT
This sequence comes from Symsagittifera roscoffensis, assembly GCF_963678635.1. Lineage (NCBI taxonomy): Eukaryota > Metazoa > Xenacoelomorpha > Acoela > Convolutidae > Symsagittifera > Symsagittifera roscoffensis. The sequence continues at coordinate 17,091,263 of NC_087071.1, read as the reverse complement.
AACAATACTTTCAAACAATTCGGGGCTTCTTTTTCATTTCCAAACAAATACGGCAGAACTTTTACGAGAGCACTCACTGGTTGCGCTTTCAAAATGAACTTTTGATTGTTTTCTGATTGATGCATTGATATATTATTGCACAGGTAATTTGTTAATTCTAGCTGAACAGATTTGTCCCCAGCATGAAATAAAGCGACTAGAGATTCGTAGAAACAAGCCTTGCTTCTGCTTTGTCTGATATAGTCTTCCATAACAATATCCCTGGATATTTCAGGATGTTTGAGAATGATTCTAGGATCCAATGGAACCTAAATGAACCTCAAGCTAATATAATTGACGCCGCTAGCTTCTTAAGATAATTTCACCAGTTTTTATTCCGTTTAGCCGTAAGCCCGCGGAAATAATTATTTTAAAAAATGTATGAAAACGTAGAAACAACCCAAATAATCACCAGAATCACGATTTTTTCAAACCAACTCCGAACGCACTTAGAATTTAACCTAAGCTAAAAATAATTTGGAATGTGGTGAAAATCTTCTTCCCACCCCTAGTTCCAACTAGTTTGAGAGAGAGGATGATCAGTTGTTCCTACGTGGGTATCAAGTTAATTGCGCATAGATCTAAGCGACGTTATACCAACTTAAATAGCAATGATAAAATCTTCAGCCTCTGAACTTGATTTAGTTGTTTACTTGATTCACGAACATAGTTAGTGAACAAGTTTAGCTATCGCTATGTGGAAAGATTTTTGTTTTTATTGTATATGCCGATTTTTTTTTTACTATAATTAACTTTCATTCTTTTCAAAAAAGTGACATAGAAGCAAAAATAATTTGAAGGCATGTAACTTTTTGTTCGCCGAATTCTGCAGTTCGTGCTAAGCAGTGGAAAGAAAACTATTGCGTCAACTAAATTATATTGAAAACATATGATTGGCTAATTTTCCTTTTTCCTGCCCCCCTCACATACGCATCAATTGTATATTTTAACGAATGGTTTCCAAAGGTAATATATACAGACTACATGTAATTGGAATGGCCTAATTAGACAGCATTCCAACTTTTGTAGCCACCGGACCAGGTAAAAAGGAACCTAAAAACTACAGGTGGAGGGGGAGTGGGGGAGAAAAAAAGGCAGTTGATCTAAACCTGTGATAAAATCCTGCGATGAATATTAGCCATCGAGTCTGCTGTCAAATCGACGTCAAGCAAAATAACCAAGCTGTTCAATTCAGAGTCTTCTAGAGTTTCTGCAGACAAAGTACAGGTGCATTCAGTATGAATCAGAGTCAAAGATTTTAATCGAATTTCATGAAACTGACATTGGCATTACTTTTTCTTTTCCAATTATTTGTTTCAAAGCATAAAAACCGGCAACACAATTGTTAGCTTAACGCCATTAGACTCACAATACTCGTTTTTTGTTAGAAATCAAAATAAAATAAAAGCACTGCAATTATGTTTTTTTTGGTTAGAAGCATTTGTTTAAAGATTTAGACATTAAAAAGACATAACTTAAAATAATTTGCACGTTAACTTGACCAAAATGTTTTCAAAAAATAATGAATATATTAAAAAAGAAGAGATTTTTTTCCAAATCAAATTTTTTGAGCTTTGAGATAAAAATAAAATTTATTTGCCAATTTCAGATAGCATATAGATAATGCTATCTGAAATTGGTAAAATTAAACTACATAGGTTGGTTGCGACTGGTTGATTAAGTGAAACAATCTTAAGAAAAAAGCGTTGCTCGTATGACTATTTCCACTTGAACTGATATAAAATTACGAAACCTTTTCGCGTCGTAACATTCAAAAACCAAAAAATTCAGAAAAAATATACGCCGAACTTCTTTTTTGACTCTAAATTAGCAATGAAAAGGTCCAACATAAATTGCTGCTCTCATAATTTCGTATTAAGTTCCCTGTCTGGATCAGACCCTTCCTCTTGTTTATCATTAAAAAAAAGAAACGCAACAATAATGTAAAACATAATAAAGAAAAAAATGGCTTCGCAAAAATTGAAGGATAAAATATATTTTAGGAAAATGCTATGAAAATGAACAGATTTGATGACGATGAGATATTTGCGCTTAACAGAATTTGTTATCTTTTAGTATTATTGATCTCTATCTCAAAAGTTGGTATTGAAAATAATGGTTTTGAAATAACTTGCAACAATCGGCTGAGTTGAAATATTATATTTTTAATTTTATTACATGGTCGACTATGATTTTTTTCTAGTTTATCCCTGAGTTCCACTGGGGGGATCTAGAATTATATCGATTTTTGACCAATGTTTCTGCGCCGCAGGCAAAATTTAAAAAAAACCAGGTCAAAGAACGCACTTTGAGCACTTTTTGGAAAATCTTGACCAAAAAATCGCGTTTAGTTTATAAAATCAAATTTAGTCTATATTGGCGCCAAAGGGCGCCTTTAGAAAAAATTATTGTCCGTCAGCCACGAAAGGAGATCTCAAAATAGTACAAACGAGAGACCATCCCCGCCCCAATCCCCCTAAACCCACTGGTGGTTCCACTATTTCCTCTATGATTAAATTCAACATTTTTTGTTGTTTTTTTTTGTTTAAATCAGCGTACCAACCCTGGTACCCTGCAAGAGTATTTTCCACGTTTGAAGTCAAAAATACTGAAGTAACCTTTTCTTCCATGAAATTCCAATCAAAATCAGTTTCTACACAAGCGCATATATTTTTTTAAGTGAGGCCAAGTGAATAATTTATTGGTTTAAGACTACTCAGCCAATTGTCGGTTTAGGGTCCCCGGTGGACGCCCTTTTCCGTTCTTCGGCAATAACCGGTTCTAATCTGCCTATCGAGTCATAGCCTCTTTTATAAAGCCCACAAAACATTGGCGCGACTGAGATTGCCATTATTGTACCGACTTTCGAAGAAAACGGAATATTTATGTTCGGTGTGGTTTTTTTATTGGTCAGTTTTCGCCGATCGAAATAATAGTTTTCAACAAAAATTTTTATACCCCATTGAAGATATCGACTTCTTGAGTTCAAATTTAAAAAGATATTGGCCATGTTCTGGACTTAATCATGCGCGCTTTGAAGAGTTTCTTCATGATGCTGAGAGCGTAACGGGAATTATTTATGCGTATCTATTTAGACATTAAAAAGACAAAACTTAAAATAATTTGCATGTTAACTTGACCACAATGTTTTCACAAATAATGAATATATTTAAAAAAAAGATTTTTCTCCTAATCAAATTTTTTGAGCTTTGAGATCAAAATAAAATTTATATAAAAATTATTTGCCATTTTCAGATAGCATATAGATAATGCTATCTGAAATTGGTAAAATTAAACTACAAAGGATGGTTGCGACTGGTTGATTAAGTGGAACAATCTTAAGAAAAAAAGCGTTGCTCGTATAACTAATTCCACCTGAACTGATATAATAAAATTACGAAATCTTTTCGCGTCGTAACATTCAAAAACCAAAAAATTCAGAAAAAATATACGCCGAACTTCTTTTTTGACTCTAAATTAGCAATGAAAAGGTCGAACATAAATTACTGCTCTCATAATTTCGTATTAAATTCACTTCCTGGATCAGACCCTTCTTCTTGTTGATCATTAAAAAAAGAAACGTAACAATAATGTAAAACATTTAAAAAAAATGGCTTCGCAAAAAATTGAAGGATAAAATAAATTTTAGGAAAGTGCTATGAAAATGAACAGATTTGATGACGATGAGATATTTGCGCTTAATATAATTTGTTATCTTTTGGTATTATTGATCTCTATCTCAAAAGTTGGTCTGGAAAATAATGGTTTCGAAATAACTTGCAACAATCGGCTGAGTTGAAATATTATATTTTTAAATTTATTACATGGTCAACTGTGATTTTTTTTTCTAGTTTATCCCTGAGTTCCACTGGGGGGATCTAGGGTTACATCAATTTTTGACCAATGTTTCTGCGCCGCAAGGAGAGAAAGGAGACAGTAGCTACAAAATCGTTATAATTATCTACAGCAGTTTCAAAATTTTAACAATTTGAGTAAAACATGTCAAAATTAGATTAATCAGTTTTAAACAAGCACTCAGAGTCACTTATCGAGCGAAAATTAAGACGATAATACAGGGGTAGACAGCCGTTGAATCGAAACACCAGTGAGACCCAAAAAAAATCAGGTTTTGCCCTTCACCCGACAATATCAGGTGGCCAACACAACATACAATTAAAGCAAAAATCGGAATCTAAACAATATCAGATTTTTCAATTTTAGACATAGAGGCGAAGCTGAAACTTCGCAAAACACGAGCAAGAAAGCGGCAAAAAATCAGGAGCTTTAAAAGCAGATAAATTCAAATTTTTCATGTAATAATTTGGAATGTAATAAGCCAATTAACTTTGCATGTATTAAATTAGAATGTATTACATCAAATGGCGTACAAATTATGAATTTCAAAAATCTCGCGAACAAATTCGACGTAGGCAATTTCCACAAAGAGATTTGATTATACTGTTATATGAAGCAAATAGCTACTTTCGGTTCAATTGATGGAATAAAAAAGCATCAACTGTGTAAGCTTATTCATAATCAAATGTCAAAGCACTTGGCATAAGACTGCTCATGAAGCTTACCCATTTGCACCGAGAGTAGCACTTTAATTTCAACTTAGATACAAAAAAGACCGACATTTCTAAAACTTTCGACACTGGACAAGCACAAGACCGACATTTCAAGCTTTCACAAGAAATTTCCAGGAAAATTGAAAGAACAAGATTTGTCATGGACTTGAAATGAAAACTTTACGGTGAAAAACCTTATTTTTAGCGGACACGATTACTGTAACGTGTTACTAAACGGGATCTCGAAATACAAGGTAGAAAAATTGCAACGCGTCCAGAACGCTGCATGTCGGTTCGTATTTGGAATCAAGAAGCACGAATCATGCAAAACGCTGAAATACAAATAACATTGGCTGTCTATCAGAGAACGAAAAGTTTTTAAATCAACGGTGTTTATGGTGTTTAAATCAACGGTGTAAAGCAATTCATGGCGAGGAGATACCTGAATATTTGAAAGATCTTTGCTCTCTACAGAAAAAAAGTGAGATGAAAGAGACCATAATATTTGAAAGCCGCAGTCAAAATTATCGTAACTCATTTGGAGGCAGTTCAAATCGGAATCTAAACAATATCAGATTTTTCAATTTAAGACATAGAGGCGAAGCTGAAACTTCGCAAACACGAGCAAGAAAGCGGCAAAAAATCAGGAGCTTTAAAAGCAGAGAAATTCAAATTTTTCATGTAATAATTTGGAATGTAATAAGCCAATTAACTTTGCATGTATTAAATTAGAATGTATTACATCAAATGGCGTACAAATTATGAATTTCAAAAATCTCGCGAACAAATTCGACGTAGGCAATTTCCACAAAGAGATTTAATTATACTGTTATATGAAGCAAATAGCTACTTTCGGTTCAATTGATGGAATAAAAAAGCATCAACTGTGTAAGCTTATTCATAATCAAATGTCAAAGCACTTGGCATAAGACTGCTCATGAAGCTTACCCATTTGCACCGAGAGTAGCACTTTAATTTCAACTTAGATACAAAAAAGACCGACATTTCTAAAACTTTCGACATTGGACAAGCACAAGACCGACATTTCAAGCTTTCACAAGAAATTTCCACGAAAATTGAAAAAACAAGATTTGTCATGGACTCTCTAACCTCAGACCTTGGGATACAAAAGCACGTTCTTTACCGCTATACTAGGTGGGAAATCTAGTGATTCATTAGGCAGAGTTCAGAGGTAAAAACAGGTAGTTCCTGATTACAAGTCACTTGCTCAGGTGAAAAAACGTTAACTCCAAAAATTACTTAAACATAATATTCTACTGGTGATTTGGAATCTGACACACAGGGAATACGAAGCGAACTGATCCAGGTGAAATGCCAATGAAATACTAAACTAGATACACAGGTTGAAAAACGAATAGAGACATTCACAGATAGACCGCTAGCTAGGTAGTATCTTATAACCTTTACAAATAAAAAGTTCATGAATTACCCACCTCATCTATCAAAACAGCATTGAAAAAAAGAACACTGCTACCAAACGCAATAAAATCCTAGTTGTAAAAAAACTGTCATGGGACCCGGAAGTTTTCATTAATTACAGATCAGTTGCAAATATAATAACAGTATCCAAGATTATTGAAAGGGTTGTGACCTCTCAATTAACAGTTTTTCTAGAAAGTAATAAGCTTCTAGATACCAACCAGTCCGCTTTTAGCAGAAAACATTCAACAGAAACCTGCTTGTTGAAAACAATGAACGAGATTTTATGTCAACTTGACGAAAACGCTCTAGTAATTGTGCTTGGAGTAGACTTATCAGCGGCTTTCGATACGATAGACTACAAAGTTTTGAGTGATATACTAGACGGGCGGTTCAAAACATTAGGGGTGTCTCTTGGTCTCTCTTGCCAAATCTACGCTGATGACACCTTGATATATGTATCACTAGATGAAAAACCGAACCATTCAACGATAAATTTTGAAATTAATACAATTAAAGCTGAAATTGAAGATCAGACAAAACAAATAATGAGCGCCAAGTCGAAGAGAAAGAACCCTGAGCTTGAAAATCTTATTCAGGGAAACACGGAAACCGATCTCGTTCCTTTTAAAACTTCTGTGGGCGTAAAGATAGATACGAATTTGAACTTAGAGAGACATATAAACTGGCTGTACTGCTTGCTATCTCAAACTCAAAAAACTGTACCGCAAAGAACAGTTTTTAAACCCTGAAATGAAAACTTTACTCGTGAAAAGCTTTATTTTTAGCGGACTCGATTACTGTAACGTGTTACTAAACTGGATCTCGAAATACAAGGTAGAAAAATTGAGTCCAGAACGCTGCATGTCGGTTCGTATTTGGAATCAAGAAGCACGAATCATGCAAAGTGCTGAAATACAAATAACATTGGCTGTCTATCAGAGAACAAAATGCTTTTAAATCAATGGTGTTTATGATGTTTAAATCAACGGTGTTAAGTAATTCATGGCGAGGAGATACCTGAATATTTGAAAGATCTTCGCTCTCTACAGAGAAAAAGTGAGCTGAAAAGAGACCATAACTTTTGAAAGCCGCAGTCAAAATTATCGTAACTCATTTGGAGGCAGTTCAATTTCTGTTTTAGCACTTAGACAATGGAATGGTCAACATGTGGAGCTTAGACGAGTTTCTGAACACTTTTTCAGAAAAACAATCGAAAAAGTACCTCTTCAAAACTGCTTTTAACCTACACTAGCTTTCAGAAGCAAAATGCGTTTTCATTGTTTAGGTTCATCGCGGATAAATGAAATGAATCGAGCTCTCAGCGAGAAGAACTGCTCAATTGAGAAAAAGCAGAAGCCTTTTCGGAAAATCGTCTACTTTGACAATGTAAAAGATTGCTCCAACATTATTCTAGGATCCTCCCTAATGTTTGGTGTTTGTCATAGAAACACAATTACTATTTCCTGCCCTGGTGGGGCAATATCAACTATGAAAGCAGTGACAATATCATGAAAGACTTAGATGGACTCAAACCTCAAAACATTATTATAATGGAGGAACAAAAATCTGTCAAAGAAACGTCATCGATGACGGAAGGATATATGGGAAAACTTTTAAACGTTTCATATTTTAAGCCAAGCGTCTTTTTATTTGACAGGTTGAAATTTTTAATCTTTCGCCTGTAAATCAAGCCTAGTGTAAGGCTGAATACTCATCGAATGACTGAAGATCAGGAATTAAGATTCATTGAACGGTTTCAGACTAAAGACTCTACGCAAAGCAAGCCCAGATCCAGTCTGAAGACACCTGTAACGCTTCGAATGCAACAAAATCAGGTCCATTTTAAGGTCGAAGACACCTCTGAGTTTCAAAAAGAGGCGTTAAAAAAAACATAATGACAGGCTATTCTCATTATTTGACTAGATTTGTGTTGGAGATTTCTGATTAAATTTTTCACGCTAATCGATTGATTTGTTTTTGTCATCCATGCAGAAGCCGAACCCGGAAGGTTTTTTATTCGGGTTGACACGAGCTCATATTATTAGAACCCAATAAGATATGACTAACTTAAAAAAGCTCATCTTGCAAAATGCAGGGGACGTGCGATTTGAACCCGCAATCACATGATTACTTGACACCATCACTGCCGGAGCGCCACAGAAAATTGTGACACAGAAGCGAAATGGAGCTTCGCAACGAATGCGATACAACATATATAAAAAAAAAACATAAGCGAAAACAAAATTTAGTTATTGAAAAAATTAGGTGAACCACATAGGGGCCCAGCTAAAGACGTGTTTGATATTGAATAAATTGCTATACTAATCCGGCACAAAAAGTTGGACTTTGCCTAAACCTTAATTGCCCTTTACTAAAATAATAGAGAAGACTAAAAAAATTTCGAGATAATCAATTTTACCAAGGAGCTAAAATTTATCTTATACAAAGTCAAGAAGTCGATGCTTCTGCGGGATCAATTATCGCAACCCTTTCAAATGAATTTTTCATCTCAGATTTGGTGGTAAATTTTACAAAAATTCAAAAACTTTGTAAAAAAAACGTTCAAAAAACTTTCCAAAATCCTCAACGTTTTTCCGCAAAAAGCAGGTTATGGGGTGGGGTCTTAAGCAGAGAAGATTCCCAAAACCGACTTTGAGATTGAATTGACATTTCCGAGAACCATAGCTTGGGTGAAAAAATTATGCAGAGCCACTTATACATAAGTCATTAAACCAACCTGCACTTAAGATTGAACCCAAAATCTCAGACGTGGGAGGGTAGTTTTCGAGAAAAATCAAAAACTTCAGAAAACGGTTAAATCGAAAAAATAACTTTTCCGATAACTTCTTGTGTGAAAACTGTTGCGAGTGTCCACTAAAACAGAAGTGCTTCCCACTGCCCATTATTTCCATTGAACCCACAATATCAGATTTGACAGGTTAGTTTTCGAGAAAATTTGAAAATATTCACAAAACGGTCATAGACAGAGAGGTCAAGTAAAGAAAAAGACTCTAGAGGAGTCTTTTGGGATACAAAAGCACGTTCTTTACCGCTATACTAGGTGGGAAATCTAGTGATTCATTAGGCAGAGTTCAGAGGTAAAAACAGGTAGTTCCTGATTACAAGTCACTTGCTCAGGTGAAAAAACGTTAACTCCAAAAATTACCTAAACATAATATTCTACTGGTGATTTGGCATCTGACACACAGGGAATACGAAGCGAACTGATCCAGGTGAAATGCCAATGAAATACTAAACTAGATACACAGGTTGAAAAACGAATAGAGACATTCACAGATAGACCGCTAGCTAGGTAGTATCTTATAACCTTTACAAATAAAAAGTTCATGAATTACCCACCTCATCTATCAAAACAGCATTGAAAAAAAGAACACTGCTACCAAACGCAATAAAATCCTAGTTGTAAAAAAACTGTCATGGGACCCGGAAGTTTTCATTAATTACAGATCAGTTGCAAATATAATAACAGTATCCAAGATTATTGAAAGGGTTGTGACCTCTCAATTAACAGTTTTTCTAGAAAGTAATAAGCTTCTAGATACCAACCAGTCCGCTTTTAGCAGAAAACATTCAACAGAAACCTGCTTGTTGAAAACAATGAACGAGATTTTATGTCAACTTGACGAAAACGCTCTAGTAATTGTGCTTGGAGTAGACTTATCAGCGGCTTTCGATACGATAGACTACAAAGTTTTGAGTGATATACTAGACGGGCGGTTCAAAACATTAGGGGTGTCTCTTGGTCTCTCTTGCCAAATCTACGCTGATGACACCTTGATATATGTATCACTAGATGAAAAACCGAACCATTCAACGATAAATTTTGAAATTAATACAATTAAAGCTGAAATTGAAGATCAGACAAAACAAATAATGAGCGCCAAGTCGAAGAGAAAGAACCCTGAGCTTGAAAATCTAATTCAGGGAAACACGGAAACCGATCTCGTTCCTTTTAAAACTTCTGTGGGCGTAAAGATAGATACGAATTTGAACTTAGAGAGACATATAAACTGGCTGTACTGCTTGCTATCTCAAACTCAAAAAACTGTACCGCAAAGAACAGTTTTTAAACCCTGAAATGAAAACTTTACTCGTGAAAAGCTTTATTTTTAGCGGACTCGATTACTGTAACGTGTTACTAAACTGGATCTCGAAATACAAGGTAGAAAAATTGAGTCCAGAACGCTGCATGTCGGTTCGTATTTGGAATCAAGAAGCACGAATCATGCAAAGTGCTGAAATACAAATAACATTGGCTGTCTATCAGAGAACAAAATGCTTTTAAATCAATGGTGTTTATGATGTTTAAATCAACGGTGTTAAGTAATTCATGGCGAGGAGATACCTGAATATTTGAAAGATCTTCGCTCTCTACAGAGAAAAAGTGAGCTGAAAAGAGACCATAACTTTTGAAAGCCGCAGTCAAAATTATCGTAACTCATTTGGAGGCAGTTCAATTTCTGTTTTAGCACTTAGACAATGGAATGGTCAACATGTGGAGCTTAGACGAGTTTCTGAACACTTTTTCAGAAAAACAATCGAAAAAGTACCTCTTCAAAACTGCTTTTAACCTACACTAGCTTTCAGAAGCAAAATGCGTTTTCATTGTTTAGGTTCATCGCGGATAAATGAAATGAATCGAGCTCTCAGCGAGAAGAACTGCTCAATTGAGAAAAAGCAGAAGCCTTTTCGGAAAATCGTCTACTTTGACAATGTAAAAGATTGCTCCAACATTATTCTAGGATCCTCCCTAATGTTTGGTGTTTGTCATAGAAACACAATTACTATTTCCTGCCCTGGTGGGGCAATATCAACTATGAAAGCAGTGACAATATCATGAAAGACTTAGATGGACTCAAACCTCAAAACATTATTATAATGGAGGAACAAAAATCTGTCAAAGAAACGTCATCGATGACGGAAGGATATATGGGAAAACTTTTAAACGTTTCATATTTTAAGCCAAGCGTCTTTTTATTTGACAGGTTGAAATTTTTAATCTTTCGCCTGTAAATCAAGCCTAGTGTAAGGCTGAATACTCATCGAATGACTGAAGATCAGGAATTAAGATTCATTGAACGGTTTCAGACTAAAGACTCTACGCAAAGCAAGCCCAGATCCAGTCTGAAGACACCTGTAACGCTTCGAATGCAACAAAATCAGGTCCATTTTAAGGTCGAAGACACCTCTGAGTTTCAAAAAGAGGCGTTAAAAAAAACATAATGACAGGCTATTCTCATTATTTGACTAGATTTGTGTTGGAGATTTCTGATTAAATTTTTCACGCTAATCGATTGATTTGTTTTTGTCATCCATGCAGAAGCCGAACCCGGAAGGTTTTTTATTCGGGTTGACACGAGCTCATATTATTAGAACCCAATAAGATATGACTAACTTAAAAAAGCTCATCTTGCAAAATGCAGGGGACGTGCGATTTGAACCCGCAATCACATGATTACTTGACACCATCACTGCCGGAGCGCCACAGAAAATTGTGACACAGAAGCGAAATGGAGCTTCGCAACGAATGCGATACAACATATATAAAAAAAAAACATAAGCGAAAACAAAATTTAGTTATTGAAAAAATTAGGTGAACCACATAGGGGCCCAGCTAAAGACGTGTTTGATATTGAATAAATTGCTATACTAATCCGGCACAAAAAGTTGGACTTTGCCTAAACCTTAATTGCCCTTTACTAAAATAATAGAGAAGACTAAAAAAATTTCGAGATAATCAATTTTACCAAGGAGCTAAAATTTATCTTATACAAAGTCAAGAAGTCGATGCTTCTGCGGGATCAATTATCGCAACCCTTTCAAATGAATTTTTCATCTCAGATTTGGTGGTAAATTTTACAAAAATTCAAAAACTTTGTAAAAAAAACGTTCAAAAAACTTTCCAAAATCCTCAACGTTTTTCCGCAAAAAGCAGGTTATGGGGTGGGGTCTTAAGCAGAGAAGATTCCCAAAACCGACTTTGAGATTGAATTGACATTTCCGAGAACCATAGCTTGGGTGAAAAAATTATGCAGAGCCACTTATACATAAGTCATTAAACCAACCTGCACTTAAGATTGAACCCAAAATCTCAGACGTGGGAGGGTAGTTTTCGAGAAAAATCAAAAACTTCAGAAAACGGTTAAATCGAAAAAATAACTTTTCCGATAACTTCTTGTGTGAAAACTGTTGCGAGTGTCCACTAAAACAGAAGTGCTTTCCACTGCCCATTATTTCCATTGAACCCACAATATCAGATTTGACAGGTTAGTTTTCGAGAAAATTTGAAAATATTCACAAAACGGTCATAGACAGAGAGGTCAAGTAAAGAAAAAGACTCTAGAGGAGTATTCAGGGACAGAGGGGACTGGGTGGCCTTTCTATTGAAACCCTTTTTTTGAAAATCATCAAAGTTTCAAGAAAAAACAATTTTTGTAAAATGTAACTATTTTCCGAAACGAAATATATAAAAACTCTTCCAAGATGTGACATTTAAGCCGTCAACAGATAAGCAGACAAAAAATTGGCCGACAATTTTATTTCAAACAGAATATTTCCCGTAAGAAAAAAAACAGGTCCTGGTCAGGTTCGAACCTAGGACCTTTGCTATCCCAGGTATATTCGTTACCTCCAGGCTAAGTTGGCCGCTAAAGCTAAATTTGAATACATTATGAAACAAGGTAAAGATGAGTCCAGAGAACAAAGTTGTTGACGGGAAAAAAATCTAGTACCCGATTGCAATACCCTTGCTTATCGCAGGGTTAAAAATTGTGAGAAACAATTTTCAAGCATGAAGGTTCAGAAAATCGTGGATTTTGCTTAATTTTTAGAGTTCTCTGCGGAGGATTTGAAACTAAACTGATGGAGATGATGCTTGCTTACATTTTAGTCGACCTATAAAGAATGCACCTGTAAAATTTAGCATGTCTTGGAAAATTAACAGATGTTTCGACCTTAAGCAGCTTAAGAAATGAGCAAGCTTTTGACGAAGGTACATATTTCGGCTCTTGAACCAGATAAGTACTTTCTTGGCTTCAATAAATTGAATCAACTCTGAATTCTCTGAATCTAATACAAAAATAAATAAATCAAGAAAAACTTCTTTGCAGCTTTCTTGGAGCGGACTACTTATCAGTTTCTTGAAAATTCGCAGAGGCCAGTTTTCATTACATTTAAGTATCGACAACAACAATTTGAGGTACATTCTTTGAGTTGATCCGGGCAAAACTGCAAATGAAAATTCGGTCATTTGCAATTTTTGTTGAAATTTTCCTGCTATACTGAGCAAACTGTACGCTGTGAGGTCTTGAAATGCAACAACAAACTTTTCAATTATGGTGTCATCTCGCACAAAACTGTCACAGTCTAGTAAAAAAGATACGGCATTGAGAGCAATCAATACATCTGAGCTATCGTCGCTTCCATCTATTGTCATTTCAGATCTAAATTTAAAAATTTAGATTTATAATATTTATAAGACAATACTTTTATGTAAACTCTTATACAGTGGCCAAATCGCGAAGATGCGATCATTGAAAAGCTGAGCAGTCGGCATCAGACATGCTAAGCGTATCTTTGCACCAATTGCGATACAATAAATGTACCAGTTACAGCGTAACAAATTTATGGTAACAATGAGCGACATCGCTGACCAAAAAAAAACATTGTAATAATCACTGAAACTAGAAAAAGTCCCTAATGTAGACTGGCTGACGTCAGATCTTCAAGGAGCGTTAATTTCACAGACAAAATAGGTCTCAAAAACGAATTCTTTTCTACCTATGGAAACACTTTGTAACAAACTACAACGAACATATCTCCAGTACTTTGAACTTGAAGAGAACTTGAGATAATTTGAACAGCAAAACTCATCTTGTTTAAGAGAGTACTCCCGGGCACACAGAGCCAAGTTCAAACTACATTCATAAAAACATACGTACCTATTTTTACTTTATCTATCTTTTTTTTGTTTATTTTACGATAATCAGAAGGTTGAAAATATCATAGTAACTGAGGTTACAGTCAGGAGTCCCTTCATCACATTATCCAGTCGAAATTATCGGAATTTATTAGATATGGAAGAGTAAAGTGTAACGCGCATAAAGTGAAGAGAGTCCGATGGTTTGGAATCAAGCCAACAAGATTGAGAAAACAAACTTGAAAATGTCGATTTTTAGTGCCGAGTACACAGGCAGCATTCGCAACCTGTATTGCAGGTATATTCTCTGCTTAAGAAAACTACCTGCTCTAATAAAACTTTTTCAGAAAAATCTCAGTGTTAGGGCCGGCGGCATCATGAACTTCAAAAGCTATCGGTTGAAAAATATATCCATCATTAAATAAATCTCTATATTTGTCAGAGTTTTGATCTTCTTCCTCGGCCGTCCGGTGTAACAAACCGAGCCTTCGCTCGGTTTGCACATTAACACAATTTCAATGACATTTACACAACGGATCTATAGTAGAGATGGATTGAACCTTACTTTTCTCTAAACTATTCATGCTCTGCAATAACCTCTTTCGAAATTAAATTCAACCATTCAGGGCACTACAGTAGTCGGAGAGATTTAAAAGTAATTATAAATTAAAGGGGCACCGGGCCCCCAATCTCCAACTCCCAAGATATAACGTCATTAATCTCTCTATTTCAGGGTATTGGAGAGTTTGTATTGTTCCCGAAACTGCCACTTAACCTTCCGGATCCACTCAATTTGTTCTTCTAAATTTTCTAAATCGACTGTCTCTCGTGTAGGATTCGGCTGTTGTTTTCGTTGTTCTTTACAAACAAACGGCGATTTTGACATTTCTCAAAATATTGGGTTTCAAATTGAATTTAAAAAAATCCATCTAGAGTCTTCTAATCATAATTTGCGTCTTATTTCTGTTCTAAAAGTGTTTAACTCCAACCCTACGAGCAATAACAAGTTCTGCTTGGAGGGTTCGAACATGCCTTCTGGCGGAATGGCACTTACTCTCCGGACAGCCCCATCACTACATCCGGGTTGTTGTCAACAATAGTGATCCGGTGTCGTTATACGCAACTTTACAAATCACATCAGTTTACAAATCATCGACTCTACCTCAGCTCACCACAAACGGCATCGTACTAAAATTTCAGAGGTGTCCCAAAATGTTCAACCTAATGATGTATCCGAGAATAAATTTCTTTTTTTTTCTGATCATCCACGCCAATGACACAGCAATTTCTCCGTGCTATCGATTTTCAAAAACTTTTGAATGTGGACTGTTCCATGCACCAGTTTAAAATCAACTTAGAGTTTCTTATCAAATATTATCTATTAAAAATATCGTTCCACCAAATATTAAAACCTTAGTGATTCAAGGTTAGGAAAGGTATTGCGGTACCCTCTCTTCCAGGTGAGCGTTCCCAAACCTCATTAAAACGTCAAAAAAAAAATAATTAAAGAAATAATGCGTACAATAACGTTGTGCCAGAAAAAGGCACAAAAAGTTTAAGGCTTAGTTAACTTAGTTTAACCAGTTTTGATACGCAAGGACAAATCAAAAATTTCATCTCTTTCACGTTCTGTCTTTTTCTACTTTCTTTTTAAATTGTTTTATGGGCCCATCACTTCACTGTACTCAAGTATTCATCCCAGAGTTTCAACAGAGTAACAAGACGTGCCCAAATTTTTTACTTACAAATAGGTTGAAGCTTCACTCCTACTTTTTGCACCCGATTCCGGCAGAAATTTGTATACGTTCTTCTCCAGGTCAACTTGTTTGACCTCATTGTTTTAATCTTTTTTTTTGTGTAGAGCAATCCAGTTAATCGCTTCACAGCAGTAGTCACGGATTTTCAGTGAGCCATGAAGAGCCTTTACGTCATAGCCACATGAAACCAAAGCATCGACCTCTGGCTCGCCCATATTATTTCAATCTCTTTGGCGATTTTCAGTATCTTGCAAGTGGTTTTCAAATCCAGGTTACACGACCGATCCACGCTGCTTAATCAGTCGAATGATTAGCCTCGGATTGTTTCGTGGTTTCGTTTTTCTTCTGTCTTCAAAGGCCAACAAGTGGTGCATCACAAACTAATCTTGCAGATTCTCATCGTTGTTCAGCTTGAGCTCAAATTCTGAGGTTATTTCCATATAAGACACGCGTTCGTACTCGAATGCCTGTTGGAATTTTAATGAGTTCCCACATCGTCACGAGTTTGGTGTTCAGTGGATCGATCCAAAAACCACATTTTATGCTCACGTGTGTAGCTGCAATGGTTCATAGGTTAATTTTTCAAACCCGCTCTACCGAATATTCGAAAACCACAGCTGGCTCGAAATCAAAGTTTGCTTTCCTGGCGTCCTCATCAACGAATGGGTTATTCGAAAACTATATATTTCTTCCAACTCACAGTATATGTCCATATAAGTCAATTCTTCGGCGGTTTTTTTCAGCGGCATGTCTTGATAATGCTTCAACAAAGCTCGCAGCAAGATTTTCGCTTGTTTCAAAGTCCATTGTACGATGGCGTTCAACCATTGTTCCAGTACGAGAGTCGTGATTGGTTTGACAACAAAACTTGCAAATTAAACAACATCCGTTTGCTTGACCCAAGCACCTGCTGAATCGTCTTTGGCACTCATGCTACCAAGAGCCTACCTCAGTTCCAAGTGTGCTGGTTTGATTTGGACCTCTCGTCGGCTTCCTATTTAGTTTTTCAATCACCACCAAGCCCTCTATCGAACTCACTTGCGATTCTGTTCTCGCAAATCGATAACATAAATAAGCCGTCACTGTCAACGGTATGTTCATTGTCGTGACAAACTGTCCGTCAAAAAAACGATCATCATAAAAAAATCTAGTAGCTGTTCAAGGCCCTCTTATTTATCACTAGATAACATCAAGGTGCCATACTCATTCGCCTTAGAGTTGATCCGGCTATTAATGTCGACAAGTAACTCTCCATAGCTTTCTTGTCGTCTGATGCCATGAAAACTCCTCTTGCTGAGTTCTGATTTTTAAAATTTCCAAATAGCCGGCGAGAGGGTTGCCCAAGTGGACTGAGTCAGTTATTCTAATCCGGCTGTACTCGACCAAGTCGAGCTGTCTCTCCATTTTCCCACGCGCAGCGTTGATTTTTGAAAGTTTGTATTCGCCGCTTCCACCCTGTCTATTGATTTTACTTTCGAGCCTAGTGCCCGCCCATTTTCTGCCATTAATCTTTGACATGAAAACTAATACATCTAATTTAGCCATTAGCATAGGCAGTATTTTGTTTTCTTTTTCTGTCCCGTTGAACGCTGCACTTTATCATCATCGTTTCAACTGAGCTATTAAATAGTTTCAGATACTTGAAATGTTTACCGGGGTAGCAATGGTTGCCCCGCGATAAAATGTCCGACAGAAGATATCACTTGCTCAAGACATCATCTTCAAAAAATCTCCTGATTGCGGATTCTCAAGCACGCCATCTTGATTTTCCAAATTTCAATATCTTGTCCCTACCTGGGGCCCGAATTGGTGCGGTCCAAAACTTCTTACCCGAGAAAGACATTCGCCCGGAAGATACATATCGACGGATAACAAAACTAAGTCTTAAGACGACTGGCTAGCGTCTAAACAGAGCTTTGCATGTTTTTCACCGTCTCTACCAAGCCAGTACTTTTCGGTGGTCTTTCTTACATCAGGCTGACAAAAACGTTACTGTTCTCCGGCTTCGACCAGAACGCTCAAATTAACTGAATTACATGCAAAATTAGTGAGCTCATGGCTGGGTCTCAGTATCCCCAGACCACGAGGTCACTCCTAAAAACAGGGCTACTACTTATCATATTACTATTGTTTTTGTTCAGTAGATAAAAATCATCATCTCCATCGAAGATGGATCAACCCTTTCCCCCAACTCCTAGCTTCTCATCCTTATCAAAACGAATCCAGTTGTTAATTAAATTCAATTCAGGACATGACAAGAAGCTAAAAGTTTATATAAAAGGCTAAAAGTTCCAGTCCCGAAACCCTTCCGGATTCTTGAATCCAGTGAATCAAGCTCCTTAAGTTCAATTTCACACCAATCCGGAAGGCTGGTTCTCACCCTTCACCGTTGTTGGCAACGGCCTTGCAACTATTGTAGCAGCACAATAGTTGCAACTCGGAACGTTCTCTGCTATTGTAGTTCGTTGTCGTTTTTCTTCAATCTCGATTTTCGTTCTGTTCGCAATCGCAGATAAAAGTTGTTCTGTTTTTCACTCGCTTTTTTGTTAAAATGGCCGTTTCAGCATTTCTCAGAAATGTGACGTCATCACTCGAATTTTTGAAAATTTAAAATACTAGAATATTCTAGCCCTCACCGTTTGGCTAAACGTTCCAATAACGTCGCTAATCCTTCGAAATCATCAAATCGGAAGGCTTCCTGCTCAAAATTCGAATCCTGCATAAATTTCATTTTGGCCATTCTGGTCGAATGTCACATACTCCCCGGACAGTCCGGTCAATGTCCTCATTGAATCGCGCAATGTTCTAAATGGTTACAGTGTCATCGAACAGAATTTACAAAATGCACGAAATTACTTTTATCTACGTCACATCGACTCACTGCAGAATATAAATGGCATCATACTACATCACTATAGCCTTCAAATTCTTTCATTAATCTGCACATTGAGGATATGACTTAAGATAAAACATATTTTCTGACTTCCAGTGTCAATGTCCCGATTGAAACCTTTTCTCCTAGATTTAAAAGGTGTTGGCTTGCAGGACAGTCCTGCCAACCAACAAGCTAAAATTATCCTACTATGCTCCTTCCCTTCGGAAATCTTGCTTGTTTATTGTCCTGAATATTAAAACCAAGAGACCTTGTGGTTAGAAAGAACAATGCAACCACCTCCCTCCTCAAGAAGTTATTCAAGTTTTTCATGTCACCACAAAGTGATCAGTCTTCCTAAGTGATTAAAAACAATCATGCAGGCTGGAATATTTAAATATACTCTTCACTCAAGCCTTTCTAAATAAATAATAAGTGAGTGTCTCTAAAGCCACTTCAACTAAAACCAAAATGCAAATTTATAAATGCAACAATTTCCAAACTCAACTAAATGTTTCAGTTTTCAATTACAACTTGGTTGCTTGGTTTCTCACTTGAGTTTTTCACACACATAAAACAATTCTGAGTTTTGACGTTTCTTCATCATCCCTTTGTTCTCTTCTTTTTTCGTCGTTTAGAAGTTCTAAAACTTCTAAATTCTTCTAATTTTCTTTCTTGTTGCCTCTTGTTTTCTCGACCATTCATCAATGCTCCATTTCCTCTTCCTGTGACACTGACTCCGCACTCTCGGTTTCCGTGTCTTGTAGCACGTCATTGACTATCCTGACGCTGTTGGAAGCCGTCCTCCAACACTTCTGCTCTTCCACCCTCTGTTTACAGCAAGGTAGGGGATCCACGTTTGATTCTCTGTTCCTACAGAAGCTGTTGTGGAGACACAACGTCACGTTTCTCTCCAAATCTTCTTTCAGCATCTCTGCCTTCTCATTTCCACTACGCTCGCTCGTCCTGGAAATTCTTTTCACAGCGGTGGTCACTGCATTCCGATGAGTCACGAAAGCTCGCTTGAAAGCTCCTGCCCCAATGTCCAGCTGATATTCACTGTACACTCTGCCATGTTTCGACATATGCTTTTTCGCATACTCGTACAACCATGCAGTCATGTTAGCTCTGAACCATGGCATCAATCGTTTTCTCGCCCATATCTTCTTCACTTCCATCGGAATGTTTAGAACTTTGCTCATTGTCTCAAAAAGATCTAAATCTTTTAGACAATCTAATTTCCGCAATTGTTCTCTCGTTGGTGCCTCCTTCCTGATGCTGTCAGGCTTCTTGCGTTCATTGGCACCGTGCAAACGGCCAGTACCGCGCAACTGAACTTCTGCCAGAGAGTAGTGAACAAACACACCATCATTGATTCCCACAGTGCTTCCTGCTCATCTGATCCTCTGGAGATATCATTCGTCCCAACTAAGATCATCACATTGGGTATCTTCCCTGGATTCATCAGCTCCACCATGCGACATAATTGGGCAATCGTCGCGCCTCCAAAGGCCATCACCGTGGTGACCCATGAGGTCCTCAAATTCGACAGCACTCTGACTAAGCTGTCTCCCAATATCAGGTGAGATGTCCCGAGTGGTGGTTGCTGCAGGTTCACAGCCGGGCTCCAGGTAGCTCGATTGAAGCAGGCTCTCGGATCTGTCTCCGGAACTCCCGTGAAATTATACTTCAATTGATTATTCTTCTGCACGTCTATTACACGAGACACTTTCTTCGCTGGCATCTTCCTTACTTTCCTCTCTGGGATTCTCGAGTTCCCCATGAATGGTGTCACGTTACTCATCCCTTGTCTGATTACTGTCTGGGAGAGTTGTACTCTGCCCGTATCGTCAATCGTTCCATAGGGTGCAGTCACCCCGGAACCTGGTGCATTCTTGTTAGCGACCAATCGTCCAGCTGTCTCTATCAGTTTTCTCACTGTCTGTTCTACGACGGGGTCACCCAAGGTGTCGCTAGGATCCGGGATCGTTAATCGATTTGTCTCCACTGGAGGTCGTGTCTCCGTTGTTTGACTCATTTCTCGAGGCGTCAAGAGCTCCATCGGGGACTGCCCACGAGGAATATCCCTTGCAGGTATTACTTTCTCCACGGCCGTTGTCAACGCCACCTGCTCCGATCGCTCTTTGTATTCCTGCCTTAAGCGTTCGATCTCTTGACCCTGCTTTTTGTTGCAGTCTTCAAACAACTTTCTCCACATGTCCCGGTCTTCCTCCATCGCCAGCATGGTCTTCGTCATATCGTCTAACTCCTTCTTCGTACTTCTCAACTGATCGTTCATCTCGTCCAGATCTTGTATGGTTTGGTTCGTCTGAACCTTCTGTGTTACTTTCGCCCCTTTTGGTGGCACAGCGCTACTCTCAGTGGTGAACCAGACGAGGTCGCCTCGCTGTTCATCTCCCGATGCATTCTCGTCAGCCCAGGTTTGGGCTTGGAGGGCATTGGCATCTCACCTGGTTGGTAAGTCCTAGAACTTCCCAACCCAGGCTCATTCGCCAAGTCACTCCCTGAGAGAGCCCCGTTTCTCCACCTCATCACTCTCATGTTCGGGCGGTCTAGTACTCCTCTTTCTCCATATGCTGCCATCAACAGGACTTCCGTGGGACGGTCCCCACGGTTGTCGTGCCCCAAGATGTTAATCCAGAGCGAAGTCTCGTTCGATCAGCCGACGATAGATCACATCTACCATCGGTCCTACATATGCCTCTGCCAAGTCCATCAATTCATCCAGGTTGAAATTGTCCATACTGTTCTTTCCAAGTTTGATTTGATTTTGATTTCAAGTTTTGACTCAAGTGAGCAATTAAATGATCAATCAGGATCTAGAAAAGAAATCACGAATGTCACACTTGTCAATTTCACCTTAACATACATCGTTAAAATTTGCTTAAAGACAGTTCAGATAAAAAGATATTTATCCTAAAATTTTTTAAAATCAATTGGTTTCTAAAATTTTGGAATTCGACCTAAGATTGGACAGTCCAAACTTTGGATCTATTCCCAAAATCGTCATTTAGTTGTTCATGGTCACTAACCCCTACTTACCCACGATCTTAATAACCTAACACATAACATTACATTACATAACATAACATGACACACATATCACATATTACATGTAACTTGGTCTTTGGCCTAACACCCTCTCGCTCATCACTCAGCCTATACTTAAGTAATATTTCTTATGTAGATATACTTGTATGTTCGTATCAGAGAATATCACGTGTACAAGCGCGTACAATTCCCGAGGATGCAGTCTTCCTCTATTTGGATCGTACACTGGAAGCGAAAGCTCCTTCACGTCCATTTCCACAAGGAAGTCCCTCAGCCTCGTCAAAGACAAGACTAGGTTTTCTGGGTCCACGTGCTGCTTCTCTGTCGCCCTCGTTACCAAGAAGCATAAGTACTTTCCCGGTATTTGCGACACCGCCGGGGGTAAGGCTGCTACGCCCCCTATCCCTGGTCTTTGCTTCCAAAGGAATTCCACGTTTTTATATTCCCTCTTAAAATCTGCCGCTAGCGCCGTCCTAAAACTCATGTCTGCGGTGATAGCTACCGCACATGTTCTGTTTGTGAGTATGAAATCACTGTCTGTTAGTATTATGTTACTAGAATATTCATTTGGTAAATTAAAATATGACTCAACTACCCTGCCTATGTCAGGTTTCTTAGGTTCTTCACCTGTTTCTGCTTCTAAGTTTCCTGTTTCTCTTGCTATTCTCATTTTTTTTATTATCAAGTTTTCAGTGTGGGTAAGTCCTACCCCCACTCCCCGGACAAAAATATCCATCGGCGTCCCCGTCGATCGCATACCGGGTATTAAGTCAAGATTAGAAGCTGGAATGAGAAGTTGTCCTTCCTGGGCAGCCCAGGAAGGATCATCTCGTTCGGTCTTAATGTATTTCGCGCTTTCGCGATCTACGTCTTGAATCGTAACGCTGGTCGTTTCAGGGTCTGATGTCATTTCGTTCAGCCACTCTAAGACACGCAGGTTCGTCAGGTCTTGTTCATTTGACTGCTGTTGATCATCGTCGAACTCCAACTCGGGTTTCGACCAGTCGTCAACCCACTCATCGTTGTGATCATCGACTATGTCAATGTCCTGTGACACGGTTATTTCCTCTAAACCCACTACTTCCTCCACTATTTTCTTTAGATCTATCCTATCCACTACAAAGTCGTCACCGTAAGGATTGTATTTCTTTCTTAGTCTCGTCCCGTCTTTCTGACGAGTCTGCATCGTGAACGGAAGATCTGGTTCCATGTTCTTGGGAACCTCTGTCTGTTCGGAATCCTGCCAATCTTCCTCTGCGTAGGGCAAGGTTTCATCGTCTGCTTCGATCTGTTCGTTGGGATCCAGGTCCAATGGTGTATCCGTGCCCTCCTCTACGACTTCGTTTCCATCGTTCTTCTCCCTGGTGCCTTTTTCATTGATCCCACAAGCAGGGTTCATCATTAGATAATCCCCCTCTTCCATGTCTGCAGGTATACACCAGTCTTCTGTCGATGGATTGTGTGGCTTGATGTTCTCGTAGTGGGCGGCTCGGCCAGTACTCAGTCTATAAAAACGTCCCTCTTGGTGCACCTCTGTAATCATGAAGGGTCCCCTCCACTTTTTTAGAAGCTTCTTTGTTCCTTTCGGTGGTATAACGTTCTGAAATACCCATACGTAGTCTCCCACCGAGTAAGCCTTTGCACCAGCTGCTTTCTTGTCGAATCTTTTCCTCTGCCTTGCCTGTGCTTGCTGAGTATTTCGTCTACACAGATCGTTCAACTCCTGTTGACGTCTGATCACATCCCTCACGTAAACCTGTGGAGATGTTTTCTTCCCCTCATATTCTGGGTAGAAGAATGTCAAGGGTAAAGACTTCTCGTGTCCCGTCAGCATCATGTGTGGACTGACCCCAGTGGTGGAGTGTTGCGTGCTATTATAAGCTCCCATTACCTGTGGAAGGTATCTGTCCCAATCGGTCATGTACCTGGAACAATATACCCTCAGCATCGACACTAACGTCCTATTCTGTCTTTCCACTAAGCCATTCGTCTGAGGGTGGTATGTCGTGGAGTGAGCCTGAGCGACTTGTGACCGTCTCATAAGCTCTTTCGTAAGCTCGCCTACGAAAGCCGTTCCATTGTCCGATTGAAACGTCATTGGACATCCGTGTCTTGCTATCCACGTATTGATCAGGTGGTCGCATGTCTCTTCCGCCGAGGCAGTTATGCAGGGCACGGCCTCTGCATACTTCGTGAAGTGATCTATCATGACCAAGACTTGGTTGTAACCGCTGTCTGTCATGCATATCTTCTGGTGATCTATCTGCACCACCTCGTTGAATTCAGACGACTCAATTGATTGTAAAGGAAATCGCAACTTCCTAGGATCCTTGACCTGTTGGCATGACAGACATGCTGTGACCCATTTCTCGCATGCCTTTTTCATCCCAGGCCACTCAAAGTGCTTCAGGATCCTCTGATACACTTTGTCGATCCCTTGATGGCCCATCTGATCATGCGACCTGAATAATAGTTCTGTCTGATAGAGTTGCGGCAACACTATCGCGTTATATTTGTATAAGACCTTGTCTTCTTCTCTTCTCCTGCAAGCCACGATCCCGTCCTTGTTCAGATATAACCTCCCCTCCTTCTGCATGAAGTATTGTCTCAGGATCCTATAGCTGTCTTCTTCCAGGTCACCTTTGTCAGGTGCACCGTTTTCTATCCACCTTTTTAGGTTGCTTGTCATGCGATCATTTCTCTGCGCCCTTAGAAGGTCCGAGAGTCTGTATCTCGCCTTCAAGTACGTCTTCATGACTCTCATCTGACTGTTCAGCTCGTTGGGCTGATGTGTGTCTTCTTCCATCTTAACGCACCAAATCTTCGCCAACGGTTGTGTTTCTTGTTGAAACGGCTGAAGATCAGTCCTGACTACCTCTTTCTACGGCAACAGGCTTATCGAACGTTTCGATACCGCTATCGTTTCTAAGTCATCCGCTGCGTTGTCAAAGACTCTTTCGCTTGGTATTAGGTAGCGATCACTGTCAGGATCCTGGTACACCTCTCTGTCCAGGTTTCTCGCCCGAGTTTCCACTAGTAGCGTGTGTATCGCCAGTTCTGACAGTTCTGATCCCGAGGTCGAATCCCTGTCTGAATAGGTGTTCATTCTCGAGCTTTCTGACTTATCATCCGTCGAAGGTGTTGTGCTGGAGACTGCACGCTCCTCCAGATCATGTCCGTATTTCCTTCGCATCCATCTGAACTCCCCGGACAAAACTTTGTTCTCTAGGTCCTGTTTCTCATCAGGAATTTTCTCGTCTATCTCGGACTCCCCGGACAAATTTTCTTGTCCCGGGTGTTGATCTTGTGATCGCTGGTTCTTCTCACCATCCGTCTCCCCGGACAAATAGTCCTGCAGCTGATTTTGTTCTACCTCTTCACCCTCTTTATCCCGGTCTACAAAGGTGACAGTTTTCTTTTGCTTGCCGCTCTCCTGTCCTTTCTGTCCGTAAGAAGTACTGGTTAAAATCTCCTGGGGTATTGAGGATACTAGTTGCTGAACTATTGTCCTACAATCCCTCTTGTGCTCTTCGTGCTGTTGTCTGGACGGCATGATCTTCACTTTCTCACTGACTGTTAGCGATGCCACTGCTGCTGTCCACTCGGGGTCATCTCTGGTCACTTCTCTTTCTAACAATCCACCCAGTATCCGCATCACTTGTGGTGTGACTTGCACCGTTTTATCCAATAATGAGAGGCTGTTTATATTCATGCGAGAGAGTTCTTGCTGTACCAGGTTCGAGCGCAGCAACAAATCCAAGGGGACCGGGTCCTCCCTTGACAGGATCTTTATCTCGGCTGCTTTCTCTACAGGTAACTCAGGATGCCCCGGAATTGGATGTCCAGACTTATCCAACCATCTCGTTAAGGGAAGCGCTTCATAAGTTTCTTTGTCCAGAAACGAGAATCCCTCCTTTACTTCCGCCTGATTGGCCTGCTTCTGCTCCAATCTTTCATAGAACTCAGTTTTCTTGCTGAGACTGTCAGCATTCTGATGTTTATCACGCATCCTATGTTCGATTATCATATGGTAGCCGTCCAATCTGACTATCCATCTACCAATATAACTCTGATCCATCGAGTAGGTCTTCAACCAGGATAACGCTCTGTTGTCCACGCGTAACTTGAAGGGAGCGCTCCCCAAGTATGCACGGTACTTTTCCACGAAGGTGACTACTGCAAACATTTCTGCTTTCGGTGCGCCATATTTCATCTCTGTGTCACTCAAGACCTTGCTGCCGTATGCAATGGGACGGAGGACTGTTCTTCCGTTCCATTCTTGCTCTTGATGCAATATTCCTGAGATGGCCACCACCGATGCGTCTGTGTCAAGAACATACATGCCCTTTTCTGTAGGCATGCCCAGCACTGGCGCTTCGCACAGTTCCCGCTTTATGTTCACGAAAGCAACTTGTGCCTCATCGTTCCATTCGAACTTTTTCCCTTTGTTGCGCATCAGCTTCTGCATCGGGTACACCTTGTCCGCGTATCCTTTTATGAATTCTCGGTAGTAATTGGCAAACCCTAGGAAGCTCATGAGCTGTGTGTCCGTTCTAGGAGCTTTCCATGTCAGCACAGCCTCTACTGCTTCTGGATCTGGCCTCACACCATGCCGGTCCACCATTCTTCCCAGGTACTTGATCGAATCCCTAAGGATTTCACATTTCGATGGTTTGCATTTCAAGCCTGCTCTTTTCA
This sequence comes from Symsagittifera roscoffensis, assembly GCF_963678635.1. Lineage (NCBI taxonomy): Eukaryota > Metazoa > Xenacoelomorpha > Acoela > Convolutidae > Symsagittifera > Symsagittifera roscoffensis. Next base: position 17,064,875 of record NC_087071.1, on the reverse strand, counting down.
TACATCCGAAGACCTCATCGAGTCGATCAATGTGATCCTCCAGGGTTGGTGTCGCTATGACTACGTCATCCACGTAGCACATCAAGAGATTCCCGTACTTTTTGGTCACTCCTGTCAAAGTCTGAGCCATCAGCCTTTGAAAGGTTGCTGTTGCATTGCACAAGCCGAAGGGCATCCTCTTCCACTGGTACAACCCCAATTCGCACGCGAATCCGGTTTTCTCCCTGTCCTTCTTTCGCAGAGGAACCTGCCAGAAGGCAGAACCCAAGTCCAATGTGGTGAAGAACTTTGCATCACCAAGTTTGGATAGGCTCTCGTCTATTCGCGGTATCGGGTACGCATCTTTAATCGTTACCGCGTTCAAGTAACGAAAGTCGCAACAAAATCTAAGCTGCCCCCCTTTCTTTTTCGCCATTACTACTCCGCAAGCCCATGGTGATTTCGAGGGTTCTATCATGTCGTATTCAAGCAACATTTCTATTTCCGCTCGGCACGCTTCCGATTTATGTGGCGTCATTCGCCTTGCGCCTTCCCTATGGGGAACGGCGCCCTCTTCTAGTTCGATTTCGTGTTCGACGAAATTACAGCAACCGATGTCCGCCTTATGTTTTGAAAATACTTCGGCGTTCCGATCTAGGAGGTCCCGCAATTTTTCAAAGTCTCCCTCACCTATTTTTCCTTTTAAATGTTCTATTTCTGGCAAAACCGGTTTGTCAGAATCTAGTTCATATGACGAGGGGCGTTCCGGAAAATTCGAGCAGCTTGATAAGCCGTCGTCCGTTTCGGATTTCATTGAAAACAATTTACGAATAGATTTTAATTCATTAATTCTCTTTAAGATTTTATCTTTATTTGCATGATAAGGACAGTCTTTCACACTATATTTCTTCAAGTTTTGTGTCTCTTCATAGTCGGTCCTCATCGGCAATGCGTAACCAAGCTTCTTTCCACGCTGGATTGAAACCGTGGTGTCCAGTGTGTTCAACAACACACTGACACACAGTCCGTTTCGCGTTACCGAGAAGCTCCGGCCTAAAATCACCGAACTCTGACTATTTGGATTCGGTACTAAGCAAACCTGTTTACTATCACTTAACGAATTTAAATTTCTCATTCTAAAAATCGCTACTACAGCTTGTCCTGGTTGTAACTTTACTTTTCTATCCAAAAAAACTGGTACCTTATTTTCATCTGTTATTATCCTATTAATGGGTCTCTTAACATACTTTCGGTCCGGGTTTCTAATCCGTATTAGACCGTTGTTCAAGTCAATCATCACGTCAAAATTCCTGACAAAATCTCTGCCCAAGATGAATTGGTCGGCGTCGTCCAGATTCTCTACCACCAGGAAGCTCATCCAAAGGTTCCGTCCTCCCATGTGGAGGACCGTTATTGGTGTTCTTCCGGCTACGTAGATAGCTCCTCGATTGGCTGCAGCCAGTCGGAGATTCGTTGGAATCAGATCTTCCCGCGTGAAGCCCATTCTCTCCCAGGTTTTTATCGGCATCACACTCACCACCGCGCCTGTGTCCAGAAGCCCTGTGACTCCGATTTTTGTTCCGTTGGTGTCAAGCAGGTGTGCTGTCACATCTGCTTCATATCCAATATGTACCGCGTCTTGTTCCATCATGGCGTCATGGCCTATCCTGCGGACTTTGAGTTCCTCTTCACCCAAATAGATCTGCCCCATTTGGTCATCATCTGTTGTTATGTAAGTCCTGGTGTAGATGCTGATTCCATCCACGTTCAGCATTATTTGATACGGCCCATAGACCTCCAAGTAGCGTCCATGAAGTTTCTTCATGCGAGGGCCACCCGTCGTTAGTAGTGCTCGCACAGCTCTCGACTCAGTGCGTGGCTCCACCTGCCTCAGATAATCTGCATATGTGTCCAAATGCATTAAAGTGAACTCTGATGGTTCACTCAAATTTCTTATTACCTGGTGTCCAGCCACTGAGATTATCGACTGTATCTTCTTTCCCTGCGGCGCCATGCCGAACCTCTTACCGGAGATCACTTTAAGTTTCATATCTAGACTGCTTGGTGTTTTCGTCTCTTCGAACTCCGTTGCCTCGAAGGTATTCAGTTGCTCCTGAAGCTTTTCATTTCCCAGTTCAAGTTTCACTTTTTGTTCGATCTCTTTCGTCACCAATTCCTGCTGTGCTCTATTTAAAGCATCCTTTGCGGCTGCCTTATAATCGATCTTGAAGTCATCGGCCGCAGTTGCTTGTTCCGGTTCACGTGCTTCTTCTGTTACTGCTTGCATTTTCTTTGCCGCCAGCTCTTGAGGTTTGTCCTTCCTGCGTGCCTCTGCTTCGCCCAAAAGTCGAGCCTTGCTTGCTTTCACTCCTGACAAAGCTTCTTCATGCCTTGGATGCTTGATGTCTGCCACTGCATCCCAGAATTGCGGACAATCTGATTTAAAATGACCTTCCAATTTACAAAAGAAACACCTCGGGCCAAATTTCGCAATTACTCCTCTCATGAAATCCTCATGATCCAACTCTGACGCATCTTCGTCCTCGAGGCTAAAGCCTATTGCTTTCATGCCTTGTTTGTAAGCTGGGCATGCTGACACATGATGGTCTGTTGAACTGCAATTAGCACAAGAACGTCTCTTGTCCATATCATCCCTCGGTTTGTACCAATTGTTCCCTTGGTTAGCTGGTCCGTTGTTAAAATTGCCATAATTGTTCTTGTAATATCCAGATCTCGAAGGAGGTTTCAACAATAGATACTCTTTTGATTTGAGCCTCAACTCCTCCGGTGTTGGCGCATTAGTTGATAGTGGTGTGTAATGCGTTGCTAGCATCGTACGAAGTTCATCATTTTTCACACCATCGATGAATTTTGAGGCTACGGCCAGGTTCATCCTTTGGTTTGACTCATCCGGTTGGCTGCGTCTTCTCAGCATTTCCAAATCATCGAGAAACTTGTCTATGGTTTCATCTTCCCGTTGCCTCCGTTTCTCGAAGCGCATCATCGCCTGGTGCCCCTGCACCCCTGATCCGAAACGGTTTAACAAGATTTCGAAGATTTTCTCTGCAGTGTCACGTTGATACTGTTTCTTGGCCATGACACAGTTCAGGGCTGTCCCTTCTAAGTTGCTGGTGAGCGCGCTGCATTCCTGTCTCTCAGACAAGTCTTCTTCCTCGAAATGCAGCTTCATTACCTCTATCCAGGTATCAATACAGCCATCAGATTCGTCTTTGTAGCATCTTGGTTTCTTAAAGACTCTTCTGGACTTTTCACTGCGTTCATTGGTTCTAGATAACCGCGTCAGGAATGTCTCCAAAGACCTGTTCAGGGGTTCAAATGCTGTGGCCATTGCCGTAGCATCCCTTGAAAGTCCCGCTTGAGTGTCCTCACACCTTGTCGAAGGCTCTGTGTGCGGTGCATCCCTGCAATCCGAATCACCATGAGCGTTTCCCGCTTGGCCTATGTGACTCCTCCTCGGGCTTGTATGCCCCATGTTGCCAGAATCGCTTCTCCCAGTCGCATGTGTGCTTTGCGTTGGTCGTTCGTTCGAGGTTTGTCTGTTCCCCGTTGAACTCGCTCTACTGTTCGGGCCCCATGCTGTATTACCCCTTGTGGCATAGCCTGATGAACTGCCCCTGCCTCTAGTGGATCCATACGTCTTCCTCCTTTGATGTTCATTGAAGTTCACCCTCGGTTCCCTGCTGGGACCTCCCGAGTTCGGCTCTCCTTCTTTTGGTCCACTCTTGCTGCTTAGTAGCCCGTCCAACCTATCCATGATAGCCTGAGTTCGCCTCTCCATCATCGCATCTATCTTTGTGTCAAGAGACCCAAGAGACTGCTCTTGCTGAATTCTTAACTTCTCCATGTCGGCTCTTAAGCGTAACTCCCTCTGTTCCGCCTCTCTTGTCATTCGTGACAAGTTCCTCGTCATATGTTCGTCCGTTCTTTCTTTCAAGCGTTTTTCGCTTCTGCCAACTTCTTGTCTGTTGCGGTTTATTTCTTCCCGCAGACTTTCTCTTTCAATGTGAACTGCTCTTTCCAGTTCACTCATCCTTATCGACATCTGTTCATTTTGTTCTCCTAAACTGCCCACTATGTTGTTTAAGGCTTCCTCTAGTGCTGCCCCGTTATCCATGAGTGGCGTCACTAGTGGTGGTGTAACTCTGTCGGTCCCAGGTAGCTTCGTGCTGGTAGAGATCCGGGCCTTGACTCTCTGTCTTGACGTTTTATCATTATCTATTTCAGGATCCGCTAACGCGTTGCCAAGCCCTCTGGTTCTACTCTCTTCAGGTTGTGGCTCCGAACTTGTCCTAAACACGAAGTCCTTAGACTGGCCCGGTGTGTTTGCCTCTTTGCTTATCGTTGTCACTACACCAAATTTATCCATGGTTCCAGTCTCTCTTCCGACGTGTGCCTCACTCTCCTGGATCGAACTATTGAGACTGACTTGAGATCCAAAGTCCCCTTGCTCCTCTTCATCCTCTTCCTCCTGGGATTCACCATCGTTTCCTGCTCCTCCTCCCATGCTGAATGGAAAGATGTTTCCGAAGGTGTTCTTCATTCTTTCTGAGAACGATGATGAGGTTGTTTGTTTCCCAGTTCCGCTTGCCATCATAGTGTTGTCTGTCGGAGATCTTCTAGTTGCCGTTACTTCAGTTGAGATGTCGGACAGTTCCGACATCTCCTCTCGATCCAACGTCCCGGTGGAAGTGGCAAAATCATGGCCTTTTTCTACCGGAGTAGATTCACTCGCCAGCCTTCTGCCTCTCCCTTCCAGTCCATTTACTCCCTGGTTGTCATTCATGGTATGGTCCGTATTGACCTCCACTTCTAACAGTTCTCTTCGCTCTTCTGAGGTCTTTTGACTTCTCGTTTCAACCATTCTGCCGGAAACCGTCCCCTCTTTATCGGACCGGGTTCGCTTGATCCAATCCACAAAAGGATCGGTCATCGTTTTTCTTTGCTTTTCAGGTATGAATTTCCTAGAGCTATTACCTCGTTTTGGTATCCTTGACTTGTCTAAACTCATTCTTTATTTGTCACTTTCCTATGCCTACTCTTGACTCAATTGCTGGAGACCTTATAGTTTTATTAACAATAATAATGACACAACACAATAAATTTCACCAGATTCTATTAAATAGTGACCACGAATCCCTGTATGTTGTCAGAGTACAGTTTGTATAAAATTTATTCACACTAGCCGATTATCGGTCCAAAGATCTGGAAACTAGCACAATATGATGTTATCAGTCAATTTAAAAGATAGTGTATTCACTACCCAATCAAGCACAGTTTACGTTGATTTAAAACCAAAAACAAAAATATACGTTGACACAATATGAATGTATATATAAAAAAAACGTATGTGTCTTGTACTCTTAGTCGGTCGCAGTACAATAGTCGAACCTGTCTTTTAAAGAAAAAGCTTTCCCTGCTTGGTGCTGCACCAAACAGACAAAACTTTGAAGGCAGTAATTTTCTCAAGTGGGCGTCTATTGCACCCACCGAGTACTGTGTTACCTATCTGCCTTCGGACTGCCCGAGCTAGACCTACTAAAATCCTCAGGGCAGTCACTTTTCCCAAAAACGTATTATGCTTCAATCCACACCAATGAGTCACGCTCTTTTTAATTTAGACTTAGTGTCACGAATATCCGAGTTCGGACCTGTTTTGTATTAGTCTGGTTCTTTTTGAAAGGCAAGTTACCAGTGCAGTCACTGATACCTAGCCTGTGTATTAATAACCTAATACCTCTCGCTTTTTAGTCTTTCTTTCGTTCACCTAAGTCCTTAATAAAATAATACCCCTCCGGATTGGCACAAATAGGACCCTTCCGGACTGTCAGAATATAGACCCCTCGGAATTAGCAACTATAAGACCCCTCCGGATTCGGACCCCTCCGGTTTTGTGGAAAGTAGACCCCTCCGGATTCGGACCCCTCTGACTTTGAAAAATTTCGACCCCTCCGGATTGGGAGCCCTTAGCTCTGTCAAAGTAGCTTTTTGTAGTTTTCTTAATTTCAGCTTATACCCCTCCGGATACGTTCTGCGTTGCTATTATGCTGTTTGAATTAACTGGGAAGGGTATAGGGTCCTTTCCTAGACCCCTCCGGATTGAAGTTAAGGCACTTATTTGTCAATTCACACTAACGGTGAAGGGTCTTATCACTTGCCTAATTTCGACTCTATTATGGTTGTCTTGTGCCTTCAGCCCTCCCTTTTTGTCTAGAACTGTCCTAAATTACTTAGTTCAATCGCTATCAACTTTTGGTAGGGGTATAAGGGTTTTTCAGAAAAATTTATAAAATGTGAAGGGTGTACCCCTCCGTAATTTGTGTAATTTGCTAAAAACAATCTCAAAAAATTTTCTCGCTCGCTTTTCCGAAAAATTTCTGATCCTATTAGTAAGCTCAGCTAATTTCTGATCTATTGGTACCAAGATCAACTCGATATGATCAGTAGTTCCAAAGTTATTAACCAAAACGTCTTTTTTCCGAACTCAAAAAATTTTCTCTCTTATAGGTTCCGCCTAACTTTTTCCGCAAATCTGGTCCTTTCGACCTAAAAATTATTGATCCGAGCTCAGAAGGCCTATACTCTTCTAGTTCAATGCAAAAGACCCGATCTAAAACGCTATTGTAGAAAAATTTTGCGGAAAACTATGCTACCTGGACCCCTCCGGATTGATGAATCTACCAAATCAAACACGTTATGTTCGATTTCTCTGCAACCCGGAAGGCTTTCAGGTAGCGGATTTTAAGACTTGTAGATTCACTAGTGGACGTTGTCCGAACAACTATTTTTACTGTCCTACCTCAAAAATTTCAAAAAATTTTCTAAATTTTTAGTGTTTCTTACCATCAAAAATTGGGAAAATTTGGTTTTTGGTACCAAACTAGTTCCAACCACTTCCGAACTAAAGTTAACCGGTTCTACTTATTACAGTAGTGCAGTTACGATGTAACACACTAACTTAGCGCTTTTTTCCGTTTCAAAAAATATCGATATCTCAAAAATCGCGACTTGTGGGGGGATCAAAATATCGCTATTTTGACCCTAAAAACCGGTCTGTTTTCGTTGTTTTTCACTGAAAAACGATATAAGACTATTAATATAGGCTATTTAAGTAATAATATTAGTAATACTATACCCCTCCGGGTTTGTTTATTATCCGAATTAAGGTGCTTAACTCGGATATTCGCAGTTCGGTGAAGGGTCACTACAGTGCAGCACTGTCGAGCCCCCCACAGATTATTATCTTACTTTTTGTACCAAAAGGGATACAAAGCTTGTTAACGATACCCAACAGTCGATTGTTGTTGTCGTTGAGCGCCTTCTTGTTGCTCCTTGTACTGCTTGCCGGATCGGTCTTCACCCAGGACCCTTCCGAATTGAGCGCAAATCAGCTGACCCCTCCGGATTGAGCGCAATTTATCATTAACGTGCTTAAATGCTCAAATAACCCTACAGTACAAGCCTCACAAACGGGCCACAAAATTGATCGTAACGATCCTGACTGATATAAATGCCTGTAACAACAATATATCTATCAACAACAAACGGGGGGGTTGAATCACATCTTGTCTGGGGGGATGATTTCTACTGATTTTTTACTTTTTTACTGTTTTTGGTTTTTTCGGTTATTTTTTATGTTTTTTGTTTTTCTTGGGTACTATACTACTTTTTGTTTGGTTTTGCTTATATCTTTAAGTGTTTTTGGTCACAAACCACTCAGGGGACGAGGGGTTCGCGATTCCCCCCACCCTTCCTGGTTCATGAATTTTCGGTCTTAACTAGGTTAAAAAACTATTCACGGCAATCCGGAAGGCTTCCGCGTTCCGAACTACCCTTCCGCCCCGGCAGTTTAGGCCTATTAAGGGCGTTAATGTGAGCATCCGCTCGGCGCGGAGTGCTCGTTAACGGTTCCGCCGGTCATGATGTTACGAAAGAATAACACCCAGGAGCGCCATAAAAACATACATGTAACATTCGCCCGGAAGATACATATCGACGGATAACAAAACTAAGTCTTAAGACGACTGGCTAGCGTCTAAACAGAGCTTTGCATGTTTTTCACCGTCTCTACCAAGCCAGTACTTTTCGGTGGTCTTTCTTACATCAGGCTGACAAAAACGTTACTGTTCTCCGGCTTCGACCAGAACGCTCAAATTAACTGAATTACATGCAAAATTAGTGAGCTCATGGCTGGGTCTCAGTATCCCCAGACCACGAGGTCACTCCTAAAAACAGGGCTACTACTTATCATATTACTATTGTTTTTGTTCAGTAGATAAAAATCATCATCTCCATCGAAGATGGATCAACCCTTTCCCCCAACTCCTAGCTTCTCATCCTTATCAAAACGAATCCAGTTGTTAATTAAATTCAATTCAGGACATGACAAGAAGCTAAAAGTTTATATAAAAGGCTAAAAGTTCCAGTCCCGAAACCCTTCCGGATTCTTGAATCCAGTGAATCAAGCTCCTTAAGTTCAATTTCACACCAATCCGGAAGGCTGGTTCTCACCCTTCACCGTTGTTGGCAACGGCCTTGCAACTATTGTAGCAGCACAATAGTTGCAACTCGGAACGTTCTCTGCTATTGTAGTTCGTTGTCGTTTTTCTTCAATCTCGATTTTCGTTCTGTTCGCAATCGCAGATAAAAGTTGTTCTGTTTTTCACTCGCTTTTTTGTTAAAATGGCCGTTTCAGCATTTCTCAGAAATGTGACGTCATCACTCGAATTTTTGAAAATTTAAAATACTAGAATATTCTAGCCCTCACCGTTTGGCTAAACGTTCCAATAACGTCGCTAATCCTTCGAAATCATCAAATCGGAAGGCTTCCTGCTCAAAATTCGAATCCTGCATAAATTTCATTTTGGCCATTCTGGTCGAATGTCACATTCAACATCATCGCTCTGCTCATCGGCGGAAACGACGCCTTCAACGGAAAAGACCCCTCCAGTATACCTGCAGGCGACATTGCTGAAGAACTGTCGAAGCTAGCCGAGGAGCTGTGTGAACGAGCCAAAAAAGTTTTCGTCACCGGAATCCCTCATCGTAGTGAGAACCGAGCTCGATCTGCAAAAATAAACGAATTCCTAAGAAAGATAAAAGGAACTTGGAACTTTAGAGGAGTGAGTGAAAAAATCCACAGCTCATATCATTTGAAAACTGACGAAGTTCACCTCAGTGAAGAAGGTCTGAAGGGCATTAAAAGTATTCTCAAGAATAAAATCTTATACGATAAACATTCGAACATCTGCAATACAGAAGGACATCTGGTATATAACGAGTGTCGTTTCAAGAACTGTCAGTGCCCCTATTAACGTAAGTAGAAATAGTGAACCGCAGGCCTCCCCTTTTCGGGAACCACCAGGTTTGTCTATTTCTTCTTTTTCCCCTGAGTGAGCCACAGGCCTCCCCTTTTCGGGAACCACCAGGTTTAACTGTTTTTCTATCCATAGTATAAGCAAAAATGGGCAAAAACTGCAAAACATGTAAAAGAGGCTTTGCCGGCAACGAGAAAACATACACTTGTGTCGCATGCAACGCTCAAATGCATTTGGAACCAACTTGTGTTGGGTTGCCTCTAGTGGCCATAAATGGAATAAAAGAACTAGGGCCGAATGTCATGTTGCTTTGTAATACTTGTGTGCAAAATAATGAACGAGACAACTTTATAAGATGCAAAACCCTGGCCAACATAGACGAGAAGCTCTCAAACATTGATGTAACTGAAAGCCTTAAAAGCATGGAAAGAAGACTTACCGATTTAGTAGATCAAAAAATTGGAAATGCAATGAAAACGACATGCGATAAAGTGGAAAAAACTTATAGTGCCGTTGTAGCTGCTGAAACCAACACCCGGATAAATCAAGCTCAAACCACTCAACATGCTGCCAGATCTAACTCTGATCACAACGTAAATCAAAGTTTTAGGATACAAGGGGTCAAAGAGGACCCTGAGAAAACAAAAGGAGAAAAACTTGTCCCAACAAATGACGAAGTAAACGAAATACTAGACATAATTGGAGTGAAGCCGAAAATAATAGAACTAAAACGACTGGGAAAATTTGATCGTAATCGAATGAAGCCAAGAACACTGCTGGTAACTGTACCTAGCGAACATGAAGCACGACTAGTACTAGCAAAAAGCCGAGAAAAGCGAGAACAATTGGTCGAAAAAGAGGTCTACCTGCTACCAGCATTGACCAAAGAGAGTGCAATTAAAGAGAACGAAATCCTTAAGAAACGAAGACAACTACTAGATGAAGGCGTTCCTCGCGAAAAGCTGAAAATAAGGAATCTAGAATTGTTCAATGATGGTGTGAAAGTAACTATTGACACTGAAGTTCAGGAACCCCAGCATTGACTAGGATTCCTCAACATTCTGCAACTAAATACTAGAAGCCTAATCAACATAGAGAGAAGAACTAAGCTAGCAAATGCAATTGCAGTTGGAAATTTTAATGTCATATGCTTAAGCGAAACTTGGCTTAACGAGAATATTCAATCATCAGAGCTTTTTCTAAGTGAATATAACATCTATAGATCTGATAGAGCTATTGTGAGTGGTAAAAACTGTCACGGAGGCAGCCTAATAGCTGTCAAGAATAGTCTAATTACCGAGGACTTATCCACCAAACATGACATTCCTGATTCATGTGTGCTATGTAGTATAAAACTTCATCAAACTGAAATGATAATTGGCTCATTCTACAATCCGCCAAAAAACAGTAATTACAGATACAAAGTGCATGAATTTGAACAACTGATCAAAGCCATTCCTAAAAACAAACCGCTTCCCTTATGTGGGGATTTAAATTTCCCAGAAACAAACTGGAACACCCTCACCAGTACTGACGAGGAAGAAAACCAAATACTGCAAATTTTTGAAAATGGACTCTTTAGGCAGGCGATAGATTTCCCAACATGTGTGAAGAACATACTAGACGTAGCCTTCTATCGGAATTGCTATACAAGTGCCAAACAAGATTTTAACGTTTCCAAGATTTATGACTGCTCAGATCACAATGCCATAATGTTGTCTATTGAATGCACGGTACCAGAGCCGAAACCATACTTGGAAAATTTTAGAAGTTTTGGAAATGCCGATTTTGAAGGAATAAACAATTTTATAAACGAGAACCCATTTGAACCAGTATGCCACACAAACATTAACAAAATGCATGAGGAGTACACCCAATATTTGGATGAAATCATTAAGAGTTTTGTGCCTCTCAGAACAAGACATAGGAAATCACTTCCACCTTGGATAACAAGTAGCACTTCAAATTTGATCAAAAAGTTACAAACAAAACGGCAATCATGTATACTCAAACCGACCAACTACAGAAGACAACAAGTTAAACTGTTTGAAAATTTAGTAACTGAATCATCGGAATTGGACAGGAAAAACTACCAAGAGGAATTGTTTAGAACACGGAACACTAATGTAATTTTTAAACACCTAAAGAACTTGAATAAACATACAAATCTTCCTAAGTTACTCATAAAAGATGAAGTTGAAAGCACAAATCCAAACGAACAAGTCAACATGCTAAACGACTTCTTTCATTCAGTTTTTAATCCTAAAGAAAGTTTTAGTATTAGAGATATTCAATTTGAAAATCCCTTGTTAACGAATTTTGATAAATCGAAAAAGACAGTAAGTGAGATTTTATCAACTCTGGACGTAACAAAGTCACGCGGCCCAAATGGGTTGCCACCTAGCTTTTTTCAGAAAACGAACCGCAATATATGCAAACCGATGAACAAACTTTTGTGAAACGTAAAACGCCTACGAAAAATACCTGATTCATGGAAAACAGCTGCAGTTACTCCTGTTCACAAAAAAGGTGACCGAAAAATGGTGAACAACTATCGACCAGTATCGCTATTAAATATTGACAGCAAAGTCCTTGAAAAATGTATATACAAAGACCTGTACCCTTACTTTGCCTGGTATTTGACGAAACATCAACACGGTTTTACTAAAGGTAGATCAGTTTTGACAAACATGCTCTCTTTCCTGAAAGAAATATATGAAGCGCTTGACAATGAATCAAACGCAGAAATTGTAGCAGTCTACACTGACTTTGCAAAAGCCTTTGATAAAGTTCCGCATTTTGATCTACTTAAGAAAGTTGCACTTATAGGAATAGGAGGCTGCATGTTAGAGGTACTCTATGACTATTTGAAAAACAGGAAACAGTTTGTACGAGTAGACAATATCAGCTCAAAAGTTTTAGAAGTCACTAGTGGTGTTCCCCAAGGATCACTTTTAGGACCACTGCTCTTTTGCGTTTTTATTAACGACCTACCTGAAGTACTCAAATTCTCTGAACCATATATTTTTGCGGATGATCTTAAACTACTTTCCATCAAAAAAACATCAATTGAAATTCAAGAAGATCTGGACAAAATTCAGCAGTGGGTAACTGAAAACAAAATGGAATTAGCACTAGATAAATGTGCAAAAGTAAGTTATAGGGGCGGAGACGCTAACTCTATGCTTTTTGGTGTAGTGCTTGGAACATCGATGGTTGTGAAAGATCTGGGAATTTTTGTGTCGGGCGATTTAAGTTGGAAGGTACACATTGAAACAAGATTAAAGAAGGCAAACCAAGTACTGTACCTCCTGAGAAGAAACCTATCAGCAAAGATAAATACGTTTGTAAAGTTAGGCCTGTCTAAGTCACTAATACTCCCAGTGTTATTATACGGACTCTCATGTACACATATATCGAGGGGGGATCAATTGCAGTTGGAGCGATTTCAAAAGAAAGTAATCCGTTGAATCACTGGAAATAAAACGGGAGTGTACATCAACGAACTACGCTTGCTAAACATTTTACCCCTGCCCATGTTCATCCAGCTAAATAACATCTTACTTCTTGCCAGTCTTGATTCTAATGAACGAAATGAAATAGTGTTAAACAGGCGAACCACACGGGCTAGAAATACAGAAATTTTTGAGATGCGAAAAGTGAGAACGGAAAAAGCGAGAAACGAATTTGTTTTCAGAACCAGTAGGATTGTAAATCGATTAGAACCATATATTCATTTTGATAAACGAATCGGCCTCAAGACGAGAATTTTAAACACGATGTGGAAATTTGTAAACGAGAGATTTTCAGAAATGACAACGTGCACGTGGCAATTATTCTGTGATTGTATCACGTGCAGAAACAAGTGGACATTGTTTTAGAGAAGACGCCGGGACCAAGAATCCCAACAGCAGTGCTGTGAATCCCCAACAACAACAACAACAACAACAACAACAACAACAACAACTGACAGTTCTTCTCCAATGTTGGTTTTTATCTTGGTGGTTTTGGGCTTCATCTCCAAATAGTTAATGATATTATTTATGTCCTTAATTTTCAGTGTTCTCTCTATAGGTTTATCATTCCTAATCCTTTTTTGGTCTTTTGGCGGCTGATCTGGTATGATTGGGTTGTAATCAGCATGGTACTTAGTGAATGACTCGGTCGGGCCATCGGACTCTGCTGACTTCATGAGCTTTTCAAAAATCTCCCGCATAAGCGGTTGATTTATGCCCAACTTCATCACGGGTTGAATACCGTGTCACTGAAACCCATCCCTACAGTCTTTCCATGAAGGCTACTTGCGCCCCCTAATTCCAAAAGTTGCTCAGGGAGAAAACTGTCAATATTTCATCGATCCTCATCCTCCTTCGAGGCGATTCACTAAGCAATCTCTGTCCACTTTTCCTCAGATATTCATTCAAGACGGAAAATGATTCCATGGTTGAAAAACTCACAGGGGGTTCCCAAGTGGAAGATTTCAATCATTACAGTATTTTCAGTAAAAAAGGCTCCTCCATCTGATCTACATCAACAGTTTGGTCAGCTTCCTCGAACTCATATTTCTACAGGTCTCTCTCTCTCTCTCTCTCTCTTTCTCTCTCTGAAGCTCACAAATCCGTTTCTGACACCTTTTTATTTCCGCTATTCTGGGGGTAATATTCTGCCTGATATTTTCTTGCTAAATCGTCCTGTTCCTTTTTAGCATCGCCCGGCTTCGGTCCAGATTCAGCGGATCCTTGGCTCATGTCCACGCCAGCAACTGGCGGAGCCGGCTTTATCACTCGCTTGGTTAAAAACTTTTTCAACTACAAGTAGCTCTACGCAGTCTTCAACATGCGGCGCCACCTCTGCTATCACGGTATACTTGCCTCCTCTGGTTCTTTTTGCATCTGCGGTAATATCATTCGAGGTACGTTTGTTCAACTTATTCTAAACTGGTCATTCGATTTGAATACAAATAACTACAGAGGTCCGCCAAAACTTCACTTTTACTTGACGGGAAAGCCTTAATTTTCCTACGGCCCATTTATCTGGGATTTCGAACACTAAGCATTATTGGGCGGTAGCTTTCCGGCTAACCTAAACGCGGTTCCATTTTTGCGCAGCATCTTCTGAATGTTTTTTCGACAACTCGTAACGGTCCAATTCTGGACGCCAGGACTGGCGAGCTTACATCCACTAACAATCTACGAAATGAATATCGTGTACCCACGGCAAGCATTGGTTTCTGGTCAAGCTGGTAACTTCGTGGGGTTGATCGTATGCTTTTTTACAGGGCAGTAAATTCTAAAGCCTACTCGTGACTTGGGCATAAGCCAGATTTTCAGCGGCCGTGATGACCTTGAAGCTATTATTGAAGTCCAATAGCATCACACCTGGTCCCGCGCTTTACCCGAAAAACATATCGTCACTAGATAATCCTCTGTGTACTTGTAGTTCGACCCAGTTCAACACTTGGCAATCCACCGCAAAAACTAGATTGTCACTGTAACAGTCGCCTACTGCAGTCACATATGAGGCTTAAGAAAAATAAGCCCTATAACCATTGGCTCAAGAGTCAGGGACACTATCTCTTGTGTTTTTCTACCTCAAGAACGGTCGGAGCCAATTCGGTTCGCTTGCGACATGAGACTAGACCTCGCTACAGCTTGAAGGCTACTACCAAAATATCCCCCCACTCTAGAAAATAAGAACGTCCCCATACTTAGGTTGTGCCAGTCGGTCATGTCTGGAGGTTTGACCTTGAGAAACACGTAATTTTGGAGTGAAGTTTTAATTTTAAAAATTTCGAATGGAGACTCATGCTCAGTTTTCTCGAACCAACTGAAAACGCAAAACTGAAAAATCAGAACGTCCGAACTAACAATTGCGGGAAACTACTCAAGAAAAAGGCAGGAAATTGCTATTCGCAATTTCTCGATACGAAATAATAAGAGAGTAGAGCTGTCTTATCCCGAAAACAGGAGAATAGAACACAGACTAGAGAAAGGACGATTATTCGAACGGAACAGAGTGAACGTTCAATGGAAGAGAGGACAACTCGAGTGTCCCGATGGTTCATACAGAAACTTTGATTCTTGAGACAGAACTTACTTCGGTTGTTAAAACTAATTAGCATCAAACTTATTTAGTTATATTATTTGATTCTCGAGCTGCTTATCTTTTAATTACTCCTCATACTCAAGTGCATCGACATGTGAGTTCTCAATTTAAATTTCTCGAGTGTATTTTATGATAGTTATGTTGAGATAAGGCGAGTTTTAGGTTGATCCATCTGAAATGGATCAAAGTTCCACTGTCCAATAAAAAGTAACTAAGCGGATTGTTCCGACCCGGTTTTTAACGGCGTTCATGTATTTTGGGTATTTCGAGACCTAAGTATGGGGACGTTTTTATTTCTAGAGTGGGGGGGGGGGGTATTTTGGTAGTGGCCTTTAAGCTGTAACGGGTTCCAGTCTCATGTCGCAAGCGAACCGAATTGGCTCCGACCGTTCTTGAGGTGGAAAAACACAAGAGATAGTGTCCCTGACTCTTGAGCCAATGGTTATAGGGCCTATTTTTCTTAAGCCTCATGTGTGACTGCAGTAGACGAATGTTACATAGTGTTTTTATGGCGCTCCTGGGTGTTTTTACGACATCATGACTATGTGCCAGTCGGTCATATTTGGAAGTTTGACCTTGAGAGAAGCAAAAAACACTTGATTTTGGAGTGAAATTTAATTTTTCAAAATTTCGAATGGAACCTGTCATGCACGATTTTCTCGCGAGAACTGAAAATCAGAAAAAGAGATCAGAACAATTTCAGAACAATTGAGTCGCATACGCGGGAAAGTCACAAGAAAAAGCAGTAGGAAATTGCTATTCGCAATTTCCACCACTATAATAATCGAGAGTAGAGCTGTCCCATCTGTGACAGAGACGAGAGTATTCCCTCGAATTGGATTATAACGACTGGAGTATTATTCGGAACTGGACTAGAGTGAACCTTCGGTGGAAAGGTGGACAGCTTGAGTGTCCTAATGGTTCACAAGAAAACTATTGTCTGGAGTATAAACTCGTTCTCATTGTCAAAACTATAAAACATTAGACTCATTTAGTTGCGTTATTTAATTCTTGAGTTAATTACCGACTGGATTATTTCCCACTTCTTGAGCGTGCTACTATGTGAGTACAAATTTAAATTCCTAGAGTGTGTTTTATGATTGTTATGTTGAGGTAAGGCGAGTTTTAGGTTGATCCATCTGAAATGGATCAAAGTTCCACTGTCTAATAAAAATAAACTTAACGGATTGTTCCAACCCGGTTTTTAACGGCGTTCATGTATTTTGGGTATCTAGAGACCTAAGTATGGGGACGTTTCTAATTCTAGAGTGGGGGGATATTTTAGTAGTAGCCTTTAAGCTGTAACGGGTCGTAGTCTCATGTCACAAGCGAACCGAACTGGCTCCGACCGTTCTTGAGGTAGAAAAACACAAGAGATAGTGTCCCTGACCCTTGAGCCAGTGGTTATAGGGCCTATTTTTCTTAAGCCTCATGTGTGACTGCAGTAGACGAATGTTACATAGTGTTTTTATGGCGCTCCTGGGTGTTTACGACATCAAGACTACGGAGTCGAACCCACTTGAGACAGCTTCGGGCTGAATGCCCATTCTAGAGTACCGGCGGTACGGTTCGACAGGAACGTGCAAACCTTCCGGTTGTACCGTGATAGCTTTTTAAGAAAACTCGAGAAAATTTCCTGGTACGCTCTCCGAACGAGGCTTAGCTAACCGAGTAAAGGGGGGCAACTAGGGGGACAAAAACACGAGCAAAAAGACAAAAAGCAAAACAAAAACCAAAAAAAAGAATAGAAAAAGGAACAAAAACCATAAAACGAAAAAAGACAGTGACTTTGACACCAGATTAGTTGGATCAAACCTTTATATTAATTAAATAGTATACCCATACTGTTTTACAAGTTCGATCGTTTCGATCAACCAAGCAATTTAAACCAGTAAACTGAATAAAGTGCCCGAAGTGGGGCGTGGTCAAAGGTTTTCAGATAGCTTGGAACTTAGCTGGACCAATAGGAGACTTGACTGGAAGAGGTGACCAGCCGAGTGGGAAAGTGGTTCAGGGACACTTGAGCTGAACCAATAGGAGACTTGACTGGAAGAGGTGACCAGCCGAGTGGGAAAGTGGTTCAGGGACACTTGAGCTGAACCAATAGGAGACTGGACTGGAACAGGTGACCAGTCGAGTGGGAAAGCAGCCAAGAAGGATTTGGCAATTCTCGAGTTCTCAAGTTGGGCAGAACGGGTATCGTTAGAATCCACATTACATTATAGGAGATAAGTGTAAAATTGGATAAGCGAAATCCCCCAGTTTTGAGGAACGTTTTTACTTGAGCAGGCCTGGAAACAGGTCTACGGTTTTCTCTTGAGAGGTTTAGCACCCGGCGCTTAAAGTAATTTTTAGGCTTAAGAAGGGGGGCTAGAAAGGGGGGAGGTTAGAAGGGGGGCTGGTTAAGTTAGAGGTTGGCGGTTGTAAATTGTAAAAAGGGGGAAATTAGAGTAACTAATTAGTCGACATCGTTGACTTAGTTACATTAGAAATTAACACGCGTTGGTAATATTAGGTGGAGATCCAAAATTCAACTCGAGTTAAGACTGGTACGCTGGTTGGTTTGGTAGGGGGGACCGGATATAGACAGCTTTTGTGATACCCCATAAGATCACTAGTGGAGGGAGGAAAACGCGTGGCAATTAGGTACCAGACATTTTTTTTTAGACGAAAGGTAGACATTGGTCACCTTTGAATTTCAGGTGGGCTCATTTTTCTGTTTTTATTATTTTTCTTACTTAGATTTTTGTTGCATTTTAGTGAGGATTTGTGTTTGGTTTTATACGAACAGGTGATCACAAGATACCTGCGCACCTACATTGAAATAGAAACAACCAAAAAGAAGAGGGGGGTCAGCATTTGGCTTTTAAGAGAGGGTTTTTGGGAAAATTTTACTAGAGCTTGAGTGGTGGTACAAGGTACGGTGATTCAAGAAGACCCTACAACGAGGAAGACACTCCGTGACGAGTATTGGGACAAGACCGAAGAAGTCTTGGGACAGAGCAGTCTTGGGATAGTGGTCTTGGGACAGGGTCTTGGGACAGTGGTCTTGGGACAGGGTCTTGGGACAGTGGTCTTGGGACAGGGTCTTGGGACAGTGGTCTTGGGACAGTGGTCTTGGGACAGGGTCTTGGGACAGGGTCTTGGGACAGTGGTCTTGGGACAGGGTCTTGGGACAGTGGTCTTGGGACAGTGGTCTTGGGACAGGGTCTTGGGACAGGGTCTTGGGACAGGGTCTTGGGACAGTGGTCTTGGGACAGGGTCTTGGGACAGGGGTCTTGGGACAGTGGTCTTGGGACGGGGGTCTTGGGACAGGGTCTTGGGACAGTGGTCTTGGGACAGTGGTCTTGGGACACTAGTCTTGGGACACTAGTCTTGGGACACCAGCCTTGGGACACTGGTCTTGGGACACTACCCTTGGGACACTAGTCTTGGGACAGTAGTCTTGGGACACTAGCCTTGGGACACTAGTCTTGGGACAGTAGTCTTGGGACACTAGCCTTGGGACACTGGTCTTGGGACACTACCCTTGGGACAGTAGTCTTGGGACACTAGCCTTGGGACACTAGTCTTGGGACAGTAGTCTTGGGACACTAGCCTTGGGACACTGGTCTTGGGACACTACCCTTGGGACACTAGTCTTGGGACAGTAGTCTTGGAACACTAGCCTTGGGACACTAGTCTTCGGACAGTAGTCTTGGGACACTAGTCTTGGGACAGTAGTCTTGGGACACTAGTCTTGGGACAGTAGTCTTGGAACAGTGGCCTTGGTACAAGGGTCTTAGGACACTAGCGGAGAGTACTGTGATAGTGACGAATAGTCTTGGGACGGTATAGAAATTGAAGTCAAATTACAACAAGGGTGTTTTAAGACAGAATAAGACAAATCGAAATAGGTACAGTTGAGACCACATTAAGGGAAATTTTTCAAAGGTTTTAGAAAGAGAGCTACAACAAGGTTTTTAACACGTTGTACTAAATTTGTTACCACAAAAAAAAATTTTTTTTTTGTTGTCTTGTTGTTTTATTATTTTTTTTATTCTTAGAATAGAATCGTGTATATAATAAAATTGTAAATAAAAGCAGTTGTAAATAGAAATAATGAGGCGGAGTAGACTACCGGTGCTCGAAAAAAGGTCAAGTGGATCAAACACGAAATATAATTCATCGCTGCGCGGAACGACATCAACGGGCCCAAAGATAACGAAGAAGAACTTTTCAGTTAACATGGTCAGCACAAGGAGTACAGCGGAGAACAGGGCGAAAGAGGGCACGGAAGGGGAGCGAGTAGAACCCACCATCGAGATTGATCTAGAGACACCCGATCAAAGTGTGGATGAAACAAGGAAGATGGCGACAGAGTCAACTCCAATGCCCAATGCAGAGGAACCGAACCAGAAACCCATAGAGTTCTCACCGATAGATGACGCGGAAGATGCAAAAGGCAACACCGAAGAAACGGTGAAAGAAGACTCTCAAGTAAAGAGGACATCTTTTACGGAAAAATTGGGAATAATGTTCGGAATAAAAACGAAAGAAAACGTGACTGAAGAACCAAAAGCAGAAAGAGCACGAACATTTGGGACAGTGAGCACGAAGACCTCAGAAGCCAATCCAAGAGAGGAACAAGCTAAAGCAGAGGCTACGGCCGAAGAGAGACCGACGGCTGACCATGAAGAAACTACCATTGAGCTGGGTGACTTGTTGGCGAAATTAAATCAGATTGACAAAAGACTTAAGCACAGTGAAGAAGACAGAGAGGTGATAAAAAAGGAGATAAGATACAACAAGCACGAGTATCTAGACAGTTATTTTAACCTAGCTAAGGCAACAGATGAGAGACTCAAGGAAATGTCAGATAAGGTAGAAGCCACCAATGAAGAACGAGAAAAGAACATCAAAACAGACATGCAACAGTTGAAGAACCGATATGATGATGTCAACAGCCAATTAGGGAGCCTGGAAAGGAGAATGGACACAATGAGCAAGAGTCAAGCCGAGAGTTCGTGTGCAATACAGGCGAAGTTGGATGCAATCTTGAGAGGTTCTACTCCACAAGAAAGACCAGCAGCGGATCGTACGCAAGGCACCAGAGTTGACTTTGTAGAACCACAAAGGAACAAACGGCAATCGACACCGTTGCCCTTAACCAGGGATGCGATAAGCATAGCACCAACAGCTGCGAAAACAATAATGAAGAATGGAACGTCGAATACAACGACTGGTCCGGGAGATGCAACAGCTAACAGCAACACAGGACCAGATGCTATGACATGGGCCAGCACTTGGGAGATGATGAACAGGACTCTAGAGGCCTTCGCCACGAGGAACACTGACTCGAGCGACAGGAGAGAGGGAAAAACAAGAAAGACATTCAAGAAGCCAAAAGAATTCAAGGACGACTCCGATGGATGCATTGACACTTGGGTGGAAGTGATGAGATTACATCTAGAACAAGATAACTTGAGTGACGAAAGACAAGCATGTACAGCCATACTGAGCAACTTGGAAGGAACGGCATTAAAATGCGTGGTCGCAAAGAAGGAGGAAGAACGCGACACCGCGGACAAGATCTTCGAGATATTGCTGAATCGATTCGGGTCAGGCATGAAGGGTCACCAAGCGATGATGCGATTTGAAAAGAGAAGGCAGAGGGACGACGAGTCAATAGATCGGTTCCTAGATGACCTCGAGAGCTTGAGAAGGAGGAGTGACCCAGAGGAGTCGACAAATAGACGGAACTTTAGCATTGCCTCGAAGTTCATCGATGGGGTGAAAAGTGATGACTTAAGGACAATGTTAGCAACATACTACACATTGTCGAAGGACAGCGCACCCACCCCAGAAGAAATGAGACAGAAATCAAGAGAATACATGCTGATGAAACCTAAGAAGTACTCATATTCTGAAAACAGGAACACGCAAGGGGGAAGAACTTTTCAGTTAACATGGTCAGCACAAGGAGTACAGCGGAGAACAGGGCGAAAGAGGGCACGGAAGGGGAGCGAGTAGAACCCACCATCGAGATTGATCTAGAGACACCCGATCAAAGTGTGGATGAAACAAGGAAGATGGCGACAGAGTCAACTCCAATGCCCAATGCAGAGGAACCGAACCAGAAACCCATAGAGTTCTCACCGATAGATGACGCGGAAGATGCAATAGGCAACACCGAAGAAACGGTGAAAGAAGACTCTCAAGTAAAGAGGACATCTTTTACGGAAAAATTGGGAATAATGTTCGAAATAAAAACGAAAGAAAACGTGACTGAAGAACCAAAAGCAGAAAGAGCACGAACATTTGGGACAGTGAGCACGAAGACCTCAGAAGCCAATCCAAGAGAGGAACAAGCTAAAGCAGAGGCTACGGCCGAAGAGAGACCGACGGCTGACCATGAAGAAACTACCATTGAGCTGGGTGACTTGTTGGCGAAATTAAATCAGATTGACAAAAGACTTAAGCACAGTGAAGAAGACAGAGAGGTGATAAAAAAGGAGATAAGATACAACAAGCACGAGTATCTAGACAGTTATTTTAACCTAGCTAAGGCAACAGATGAGAGACTCAAGGAAATGTCAGATAAGGTAGAAGCCACCAATGAAGAACGAGAAAAGAACATCAAAACAGACATGCAACAGTTGAAGAACCGATATGATGATGTCAACAGCCAATTAGGGAGCCTGGAAAGGAGAATGGACACAATGAGCAAGAGTCAAGCCGAGAGTTCGTGTGCAATACAGGCGAAGTTGGATGCAATCTTGAGAGGTTCTACTCCACAAGAAAGACCAGCAGCGGATCGTACGCAAGGCACCAGAGTTGACTTTGTAGAACCACAAAGGAACAAACGGCAATCGACACCGTTGCCCTTAACCAGGGATGCGATAAGCATAGCACCAACAGCTGCGAAAACAATAATGAAGAATGGAACGTCGAATACAACGACTGGTCCGGGAGATGCAACAGCTAACAGCAACACAGGACCAGATGCTATGACATGGGCCAGCACTTGGGAGATGATGAACAGGACTCTAGAGGCCTTCGCCACGAGGAACACTGACTCGAGCGACAGGAGAGAGGGAAAAACAAGAAAGACATTCAAGAAGCCAAAAGAATTCAAGGACGACTCCGATGGATGCATTGACACTTGGGTGGAAGTGATGAGATTACATCTAGAACAAGATAACTTGAGTGACGAAAGACAAGCATGTACAGCCATACTGAGCAACTTGGAAGGAACGGCATTAAAATGCGTGGTCGCAAAGAAGGAGGAAGAACGCGACACCGCGGACAAGATCTTCGAGATATTGCTGAATCGATTCGGGTCAGGCATGAAGGGTCACCAAGCGATGATGCGATTTGAAAAGAGAAGGCAGAGGGACGACGAGTCAATAGATCGGTTCCTAGATGACCTCGAGAGCTTGAGAAGGAGGAGTGACCCAGAGGAGTCGACAAATAGACGGAACTTTAGCATTGCCTCGAAGTTCATCGATGGGGTGAAAAGTGATGACTTAAGGACAATGTTAGCAACATACTACACATTGTCGAAGGACAGCGCACCCACCCCAGAAGAAATGAGACAGAAATCAAGAGAATACATGCTGATGAAACCTAAGAAGTACTCATATTCTGAAAACAGGAACACGCAAGGGGGAAGCCAACCCCAGAGGTCATCATGGTACAAACCTAGAGATGATATGGACAAGCGCAGATCATGCGCGAACTGCGGGTCAGCGGATCATCATGTGGCTGACTGCACAACGTACAAACAAGGCATGAAGAGCCTAGGTTATGCACCGGATGAAGAGGATATGAGCGAGATGGAGGAACACGAGTACTATAATGGCTTAATCATCAAGATAGGCGCCAGATGCTTCTTCTGTAACCAGGAGGGGCACTTCAGAATGGATTGTCCCTTGTTCTGGGAAGCGGTCAAGGACCAGAATCACCCCAAACATAAGTTGGCATTAGCGGCGGTGCAGAATCAGCGGAACAGGCAAAACGAGTTTGAATCTAGGAACTTGGGGGCACCAAACACCGAATTGCCGACGAAGACAGTGAAAGCTGTTACACATGTTAGCGGTGCGTTAGAGTCCGCGGCCGGAAGCTCTCTAGAGATAAATTATGAGAAAGCGGCGACGGAAGCAATTGCCAAAGTGAAACAAGATCTGGCTGCGAAAGAAATTGAGCAACGACTAAAGTTGGAGATCGAAAGACAGAATTTTAACGAAGCATTAACCGGATCGAACTCAATACCAGAGGCTAGAACGGGCTCAATGAAGACCGGGAATTGTAACACCGTGAAAATGGTGACAGGTAAACCTTTTGGAATATCGAAAATCGGAGCAAGAATAATGTCGATAATCACAGTGGGCGGACACGAGGTAACCAGAAACTTGAGCGAGCCGAGCGACCAGACGATAATGCACATTGACGTGTATGCAGACTACTTGAGTGGAATAAGTCCACAAACGACTTCCAGAGCGCTCAGGGCACTACTCACGAGAGGGGGCAGCAAGTCGGTACGTGTTGATAATAGGTACACTGAAGCTTATGGTCCACACGAGGTCATGCTAAATATAGATGGAATCAACATCTATACCAAGACGATGATAACATGCGACGAAGACCTAATTGGACAAATCTATGTAGGGAAAGAGGAAATGAAAGTAAGATCGATTGGACACTGTGCTATGCTTGAAGAAGATGCAATGCACATCGGGACGGAAGCAGACGTGACAGGGCACGTGCTAGACATAAATGGCAAAAAGACTCAGTTACGTGGATTACTTGACACGGGAGCAGTCTTGAGCGTCATACCAATCGAAACATGGGAAAAGATGGGCTTTGACAAAGGTGACTTGATAGACTCGAGAATACGGCTGTCAGCTGCAAACAAAGGGGCCCTTCGGGTGTTGGGCAGGACGCCGATAATAGCCCTCAATTTGGGTGAACGTAACCTGTGGATGAGCTTCATCGTGGTAGAAAACCTAGATGAATCTGACCAATTCATTTTGGGCAGAGACTTCATCAGGAATTTCGACGTAACGATAGATCTAAATAATGCAATGTTCAGGATACGGAACCCGGATAGGAGGTACGCAATCAAACCGGTAAATTTAATAATGGCAAATGAGAACAAAGCACCGGTATTCTTGAGTAGGAGAGTGAGGTTAAAAGCTAATGAAGCGGCAATCGTAAGCTTGAGGATGAAAAATTATAATGAACTAAGTGACAACAAGCAAGTGTGTATAGTTCCAAATCCCAATAGTCAAAGCGCTGCTGTTTTAGGAAGATCATTTTCGATAACGAAGAGCGGCCTCTGCGTCAGTGTCTTGTTGAATACCCTTGATATACCGATCACGATACAGAGAGGGAGGAAGCTGGGATATGCTTTACCAGTTAAAACTCGATACGAAACAATTGAAAACTCAAAACAAAATGAAGTTGTTGATTGTCCTAATCACAGGGACAAAATTTGTATCTTGAGACGATTGCAGAGAATAAAAGATTCTTCAGGTCTTATCAAATCACTTAAGTCAGAAACGGACGATGGGCTTTCGAGCTGTTCGAACTTTCCAGAGCGACCCACGCTAGATGAAATGCAAACAGATAAACCGGTTCTGCCGGAGATTGAACATTTAAGGGGCAAACTGAAAGATGAACAGCTCGAAGCTATCAAGGACGTACTAGAGCGGAACGAGGAGGTTTTTTCAAGGCATAAGGCGGATATCGGGTGTTGTAATTTTGTTGAACATGAAATAGAACTTGAGGAAAACGCGGTGCCACACAGGGAGGGGGCGAGGCGCATGACCCCACACAAATCGGACGCGTGTAGAAAAGAGATCGAGACGTTACTAGAGTATGACATGATAGAACCATCCAAGTCACCGTGGGCGTGTGGAGTAGTGATGGCCAAAAAGAAAGGCGACCAGTTGAGGTTTTGTTGTGACTTTCGATACCTGAACTCCGTCACGGTGAAGGATGCCTATCCCATACCTAGGATTGATGAGAGCCTCTCGAAGATAGGTGATGCAAAATTTTTTACGACTCTTGATTTAGGCTCAGCCTTTTGGCAAGTACCACTAAGGAAGCAGGACAGGGACAAGACAGGGTTTGCCTGCGAGTTGGGTCTGTTTCAATGGAAACGGATGCCGTTTGGACTTTGCAATGCCACAGCCACGTTTCAGCGGTTGATGGCACACGCGCTGATAGGCGTAACGAAGAAGTATGGCAACCTGGTAATGTGCTACGTGGATGACGTGGTAATAGCGACGCCAACACTGGAAGACCACATTGAGAGACTAGACGAAGTGTTCGCGTGCATGAAAAGATCGGGGCTGAAGTGTAAACCATCAAAGTGCGAGATACTCAAGGACTCGATTAAATACTTGGGCAGGATGGTAGATAAACACGGTATCAGACCTGACCCAGACGCCGTGGAAGCAGTCCTAACCTGGAAATCACCGAAGACGGAACACCAGCTGATGAGCTTCCTGGGTTTCGCCAACTATTATAGAGAATTCATCAAGGGCTATGCGGACAAGGTATACCCGATGCAACAATTAATGAGACATAAGGGCAAGAAGTTCACGTGGAACAACGCGGCAGAAGAGTCATTCCAGAGAATAAAGAAAGAGCTGTGTGAGGCACCAGTACTGGGTATGCCGACTGAGAAGGGGATGTACGTGCTAGACACGGATGCGTCAGTAGTCGCTATTTCTGGGATTCTCCATCAAGAACAAGAATGGAATGGGAAGACAGTCTTGAGACCAATAGCATACGGGAGCAAGGTCCTAAGTGACACAGAAATGAAGTACAGAGCACCGAAAGCAGAGATGTTCGCGGTGGTCACCTTTGTCGAAAAATACAGAGCATACTTAGGCAGTGAGCCCTTCAAGCTGCGAGTCGACAACCGAGCACTAAGCTGGCTGAAAACGTACTCAATGGACCAGAGCTATATTGGGAGGTGGATAGTTCGCTTGGATGGATACAACATGATAATTGAGCACAGAACACGAGATAAACATCAAAATGCTGACAGCTTGAGTAAGAAGACGGAGTTCTACGAGAGGCAAGAACAAAGAGAGGCGGACAGACCTGAGATCAAAGACGGCTTCTCCTTTATGGACAAAGAAACGTACGACAGTCTGCCACTCACGAGATGGCTGGACAAATCAGGCAAACCGATAGAAGATCATCCCGAATTGCCGAAAGAGCCTCTTGAAAAGACCATCTTGAAGAAAAACAGAGGGATTCCGATAGGAATAATGCTCAAGTCCAAGATCGTGAGGGAAACACTCAAGGCAAAAGGTTATGATCTCATCCAGGTAGAGGAGGGAACGGTCCGAATAGATGAAGACTTAATGAGGTTGCTTGAGAAACTATCAGATAACAAGCCCGTGATCCAAGGGAAAGGTCAGGAGGCACCGGAACTAACCATACTTCGGAGAGAAGAAACAGTGAACAATACTGATGTCTCAAAAGGAAGCATCACTGATAGCAAGGAAGTCGTGCGATCACTAGTTGAAAAAATCCCCGAAAAAATTCTGGAGCAGACAAAAGTCAGGGATAAGAAAGTAACATTCAGAGAAGAAGTTGAACACCTGGGACTAGATCAAGAGTCCGGGGAGTGGTCCAGATTCATGGAAGAAGACGAAACCGGAGAAGGGAAATTGTCCGAGGAGCGTAAGGAGTGGGATGAAGACTCGGATGAGAGCAGCGAAGACCAAGACAGTCTATGCATGATACTGGCGGAAGAGAAGATGAGACAGCACGACAGGGAATTACAGACGGATCCATCTTCAGGGACGTATAATCTGGAAATACAAGAGGTACGAGGTGGTGAAGAGCTCGAGAAAATAGCAGTTTCAAGAAAATCACTAAGGGAACTATCGTGCAACTCAAACGTCAGAACGAATCTGGTACCAGAAGACGACATGAAAATCGTGAAAAGGATGATATGTGTGAAACTGAGCGATGACATCCACAACCCTGGTGAGATGAATGGACAGATCATGGCGCTAAAGGAGCACGTTAAGGCGAGATACAGGCTGTCTGACCTAATAAGGGCCCAGAAGAATGACAAAATGACAAGTAACCTCTCCAAATGGATCCATTCGGGAGTCAAGGAGAAGGGGGAACTTGAGGAAGACAGCTACAAGATCTTGAGCCAGTTCTACAAAGAAAAGAGAGACCTACTTTATCACACAGCTGAAGGGGTGGTAGCGTGCAAGAGAAGAGATGAGGAAAAGATATTACACAAACACAACCTCATCATACTACCACAATTGTACCAAACGGAGGTGCTTTTCAGATCACACGACCAGATGGGCCACCAGGGGATAGATAAAGTACAACAAAGGATACTTCACAGGTTTGACTGGCCGGGAATGAGAAAAGCTTGCGAGAGATGGGTGAATGCCTGCCTAGCATGCCTTCAAGTAAAAGACCCAAGGAAGATGAAGTTTCCCCTCAAGTCTGTCGAGAGTTCGGAATTCAATGAAGTGGTGCAGATAGACCATCAGAAAATCTGCATGACGGAGTCGGGTTATAACCAAATACTAGTTATAATAGATCACTTCACCAAGTTGACGGAAGCGGTTCCGTGCCAGACAGCCTCGGCAGAGGAGACATGTGATCACCTGATAACGCATTGGATATCGCGGTATGGTTGCCCAATGACTTTCCAGTCGGACAACGGCAAGGCTTTTGTGGGGGACTTGACAAAAGAATTGATGAAGAGATCACACATTGCTCAAGCGCACTCGACGACCTATCATCCACAGACCAATGGGTTGGTAGAGAGACAGAACAGGACACTGGTCAACATGCTCAGGGTGTACTGCTCGAGATACATGACGGACTGGGACAAATACCTGCCACAGGTAGTAGGAGCCTATAATAGTACTCAGCACTCAACGACGGGTATCAGTCCTTTCATGATGTTGACAGGCAGGGAAAGGGCAATGCCTATAACATTCTTCTACCCGGAGTACGAGGGGAAGAGGACGTCACCTCAAGCATACGTGAAGGAAGCGATCAAAAGACAACAAGAGCTAAACGAGCTATGTCGGAGAAACACGGCGCAAGCGCAAATGAGGCAACGCAAGAAATATGACGAAAAGATACTAAGAGCAAAGCCATACGAAGTGGGCCAATACGTGTGGGTCTTCCAAAATGTCATACCGCCCAAGGGAACAAAGAAACTACTCAAGAAATGGAGAGGACCGTTCATGATTACGGAAATACATCAACAAGGACGGTTCTATCGCTTGAGTACAGGGCGAGCAGCACATTACGAAAATCTGAAGCCTCATGTCCCGTCCCCGGAGGACTGGTGCCTACCAAAAGACATGGAAGGTCTTGAGTACCTGGTGGTGGAACCAGCGTGCGAGGTGAATGAGAAAGGCACTAGAGAGAAAAATGATGGTAATGAGAACTTGAGTTTGGACGACAACGAAAAGATAGAAGTGGAGTCGGATGCAGGTTCATTTGTAGAAGAAGACTGGAACGACCCAGAGCAAAACGAGGTACCGAAGTGGATGGAGCCGGATCGACCAACACCACCGGAAACCAGGACTGGCAATCGTAAACGAACAGGTATGAGGTACAATAGGTACGGGGATGACTTCTTGATCGATAAGATACAGCCAGACAAGTTGGGCGATGAACTACTAAGCGCAGGCGAACTGGAAGCCGAAGAGGAATGGCAGGTCATTGACGATGGTGGACATTATCCGCAGGATGATTACTCGACGCCAGAATTGGAGACGGATCTCGAGCAGAGTGAAATAGAAAGGAGGGAGAACACGAACTTGAGGATTCTAGAGTGGATGCGTGATGTCAAAGACGAGAGCCGCGAAGGACAAAGCATTCAGCAAATCGATGTATCAGCAGCAAATTACATGAAGACAGAGGACCCTCTTTTCGGATGGACAGCAACAGACAGGCCACTGGACATCCCCAAGGACAATTCAGACCCGACTACATCGACGGGGACGTCGATAAATATTTTTGTCCGGGGAGTGGGGGTAGGACTTACCCACACCGAAAATTTGATGATAAAGAAGCTCAAGGAAGTGAGGGAAACAAGCGGATTGGAACTAGAGGAAGAAGAACCAGAGCCTACCATAGGAAGGAATTTCAAAACGAAATTCGAAATACCCAATGAATACTCAGAGAACATCATGATAACGGATAGCGACTTCATCCTGTCAAACAGGACCAGCGCGATCTGCATCACGGCGGACATGAGTTTCAAATCAAGATTGGAGGCTGACTTCAAAAGAGAGTACCAGAACGTAGAGTTTCTGTTCAGACAGAGGCCAGGACTGGGAGGCATAGCAGCGCTTCCACCGTCAGTGGCACAAGTCCCGGGCAAATACCTCTGCTTCCTAGTAACGAGAGTCAACGACAGAAACAGAATTGATCCCGAACACGTGATATTGGCACTGACAAGACTACGTGACTTCATGATTGAAAGAGGAATAGTGGAGGTCTCGATGCCGGTGTACGACCCAAACAGGGGCAAACTGAGCTCGAGGGAATTGTACGCTATCCTACATGTGGTCTTTGCAGAAACAGAGATAATGGTGCATCTTCACAAGAAGTACTACTTGAGCATCGCCTGAGTCGGGTACATGGAGGTATCAGGTCGGGTGTGAGGGAGGAGTCTTGAGTTAGGTACTGGGGTGCGGCGCAGGTAAAGGGATCTTAAGATGTGATTGGCATGACAATTGAATTTTAAAAGAAAGAATTGATGGTGCTAAAACATAAAATGAATCTGCATGTTCTTAAGGGAAAATCCAATCGAATTGCTTTAAGTGATATGAGAATGATAAGATTTTAACCATATGGGTAGAAGGGGGGTCTCTAGGTTAGGAACGTGACATGCTAAGTTTTAATGAGCTTTCTGTTTTCAGATCAAGTTTGAAAAACAAAGTTGAAAATCCAACTACACTCAAGCGAGTAACAGAAAGAGAGAATCTTGATTGAACACGCGATAATCCGAATCTACAGCAAGTACTTGCAAGAGAACAGTTCTAGGTAATTCTTGAGTTGGTAAGGTAATTCTTGAGTTGGTAAGGTAATTCTTGAGCTGGTTAACATCTACCTACATACATCCCGAAGTTACAAAGAATGGCAGACCGATTCTGGAACTCCGTGCCCGCGGCCCTGAGGAAGCCCACTCTTGATGAGCTATACAGGCGCCTGAGGGACTTGGACTATACCCAAATAGACGAGAGAATGGCGGTGATGCTGAATGCCATCCTCCAGTTGGAGGACCAGGGTGAGTGCAGGGAGTCTGCAACGGAGGCTGTCTTGATGATCGGCTACACCACCGAGGGAATATCGAACCAAGAACAGACCAGATGGTTGTCTTGGAATGTGGATGGAGGAGTAAGGGGTTTTGACTTGGCAAGGAATCCTGGCCTGAATAACAATACCGAATATGGCGCAGGGGAATTCCCACTACCGACTAGGCCAACAGTAAGGTCCACCAGCCAGAGCTCGAGTAGGGTGCCATCGATGTCACGAATGCAACAGACGACCGAGGCATATCCGGATCTAGGTGTTCTAAAGAAAGAGCTCGAGAAGACGCAGAAGGAAAGGAATAAGGCGAACCTCGATCGGGATCAGGCAAATCTGGATCGGGAGAAGGTTCAGCTGGAAAGGGACCAGGCGGTCAATGAGCGAGACCAGGCTCTGAGGTTGCTTGAGATACAAAAAGCTGAGCATCAACAGGAGTTAAGGGTGCGGGAGAACGTCGCGAATCGTGATCAATTGAAGTCGGAGTTGGAAAGGATAGAACAGCGACAACGCGAGCTTGACGCACAGAAGGGAGCCAGGTCAAACGAACGAGTGGTGACCAGCTCGAGGCCAGAGTCGCGCATGGAGGTGGATGAAGCTCCCAGGGCTAGAGGACGGTTCAACCTTGACCGCGAGGCCAGAGAACACATGAGTGAAGGGTTGGAGGTCTGGATACCGAATGACGTGACGCCTTCCCTGCGCAACCTAGAGACACAACCTGTACGTCCCCTGATGGATGTGGTGTTACCAGGATATACCCCAACCTCGACCTCGAGTGGCAGTCAGGTGAGCGGCGCCTCATCGCGCCTGAAGGAGCTAGGCGAGAAATTGCAGCAGCAGAGTCGTGAAAGATCGACAAGGCCAGAGCTTCCCCCAACTTGGAGGGAACAGCCGGTCAGGAATGTCGTGATCGCGAGCTATAAGAAGAATACAGAAGGGAACTACCACAGGCACAATCGGCTGGACTGGAGTGCGGAACAGGGAGCCAGGAGGGACTGCTTCCATGACGCAGCCTGGGTGGAGTATCTAGCGCCACCTCGTGTGCCAGAGGGTGCAGTTCACCTAATTATAGGGGATAGCCTGGTGCGGGTGTTGACCCAGATACGGTCACATTGGCAGACAGGAGTCTTGAGTTTCGCTGGAGCTGCCACGCCACAGATGTTGGCAACCCTGGACATGCTAGGGATGACCAAAGTTTACACAGTGACCCTGATGGTTGGGACCGACGACGTGTCAAGGGGAGAAGCGAGGAAAGTAACGAGGTTGTGCGACAAGATGAGCTGCCTTCTTGAGGAACTGAGGATCCAGATGGATCCCATCCTGCTGACGGTATGCACGGTCCCCTACAACATGATGTTTGATCAGCACGCCCTAGAGATGAACCAGAAGGTGCGGAGCCTGAACAAGGTGATCCGAGACATACACCGAAAGAGTGTGCTTCCTCTCAGGCTGTTGGACATAGCAGAACGTATGGAGAAAAAGGGATTCCCTGAAGACACCTCAAAAGATGGAATCCATTTCGATAGGCCAAGGGGAGCGGAGTGGCTGAACGACGTCTTCCAGGAACACATAAACACGCTAGAGGCGGACCTGCTGGAGACAGCCCAATTCACTTTAGGACCACCTCCCAACCCACCATTCCTTGCCTCGAGGGCCTTGGCTGGTCGCTTGGGACCGAGAGTTGACACTAGAGACAGTTCAAGGAGCAGCCAGACCAGATTGCAGAGTGCCACGCCAATGGAGTCTGAGGAGGTGACGTCATCAACACCTCCAAGCTCGGCGATATCCTCAGTGGTAGTGGCAGAGAGCAAACGGGAAAATAAGTCTATGGAGACCGCTCGCTTGAGATATCCCCAGAAGGTGAAAGAACTGGATCTAGAGAGTTTGGAATGCAGGCAAGAATTGGCGGAAACCCTGGGGATCGAACGAGTATCACACGAGGACTTGAATAGGCATCATTGCGTGGACTGGTTGAAAGCTCATGAGGCGCACTTCTCGAGAGCGAAGTTGATGGAGACCACAGACCTGACGGGAATTCCCACAAAAACGATCATGGGACCCATTAATTACAGACCTCTCAAGCTGCTGGGGAGTCCGGGACTTATAGCAGAACCTCCCAAGCACCGAACTAGCATCGCCAGAATCAGGTTGGCAACCCCGGCACAGTTGAAGGTGGTAGACAAGCTACTCAATCCGGGAGGAACGGGATTGCCAGATGCCGCTTACGAAGGCTCGAAATTGGCGGAAGATCCCAGGTACGGGAAGCCCTGTGGGAGTACCCAGCTGGCCAAAACCCTGGCAGTGTATGATAGAGCAGACCCAGCTGCTGCGAGAGTAGTCATTGTGGCGGGATCAGACTTCGAAGGAACGTCTCCCAAGTTGTTCTGGCCGGAGACTTTGATATACTCTTTGCCAGGAGCTGAATTGAATCAGATGTTAACTCTGGTAGTGGCAATAAAGTCGGAGATGCCCTGTGAACCTGAACTGCTATTGTTTGCAGGGATGAATGATCACCTGCACGCGATGGGACTTCTTGAGCAACTAAAGGGGGATGAAATTCCGACATCGAGGAAGATATGGGAAGCTATTCAGGCGTTATTTGCGGCGATGAATGAGGTACAAGAGAACGTAGCCTCGAGATTTGGGTCTAAGACGAAGGTGGTGTTTACCACATCCCCAGGATACGCAAATATGCCACCCGCCCTACAATTCGTGTACGCGGTCTTGATCCTGATAGCAGAAGGGAGTGAATGGCGGATTCTGATGGCAGCCCCCAATCGAGAGCTGGAGCCATCGAACTTGAGGCTTTACAAATCAGAATTGCCGGCGGCATGGGCTGACATATCTCATGCACTGAGGGGTTTTTACGGACTGGCCGACGTCCTGATTGTATTGGATGAGGTACTCTTGCTAGAGATATCGAACTTTGCTAGACAACTCAAGTTCAGCCCAGTCATCGGGGACGACCACCCGGCGATAAACCAGTTGACGGCCAGCCTGTGGTTCCGGAGAATGGATGTGAAAGTCGCAAATTCCACCAGCAGGTCTAGAGGTCCCAGCAACGAGAGAAGAAAGCTGGACGAGGTACGGAGGTTCTCTAATAAGAAGTTCGAGGAAGAACATGATGTTCACCGTAACCTGGCCTCGTCAGAACAGTACTCGAGACTCAGTGAGAAGGGGGACTACCAATATGTGTCTGGAGTGATGGGAATAGCCTACAATCCCTTCTTAGCCTCGGAAGCTGGAGGAGCCCACAGAAACCATGAGGTAGCGGAGCTACTGAAGTTTTGGACAGAAAGAATAATGGAGATAGACGCGGTGGAGAAAGAGGGGCCGAGCCTGGGCCTGATTCTTGAGAAAACACCAGAGGTGATAAGCATACCGCGCTCAAACAAGAGGGTTGAAGTGAACGTGGGCGGTGGAAATGGCTTGTTAACTACGAACTTGGGAGTGATATGGAAGCTACTAAGACCCTCCTGGTGTCCACATCCCCATGCGAGTCTAATCTAGGAAACCACCGAGCGAGTGAGGTTAGCACCAACGGAAGATGAAGATCTGGCGAAGTTGAGTGTGCTACATAAGCTAATCACGCCCCAGAAGCAAGAGCCAAGCGAAAGGACGAGCGACCCCGGGTCAGCAAAGAAATTGGAGCCGGGTAGCTGTCTGGATTCGACGTGTGGGAACGGAGAGCACATCTGCGATGGACGGTCATGCGTCAGAATACTGTCGTTTCAAAAAGAAGACCTGATCACTTGGTTCGAAGACATCACAGAAAGGGAGAAAAGTGAAGTGCAAATAACAGCGGAATGTTACGCGAGAACCACGGTGAATATAGCGACAGCTCTCGGATTCTTCTCGAGAATGTGTGGTCTGCAGGCACTGGAGAGACTGGAATCTGAACATCATTTAGTGACGGCGTTGAGCGTAGAATCATGGCCCGGGGTGTTGCAGGTGACTCAAAAACACATCCGGAGCTGGAAGGTTGGTCTTGAGGCGGAAATGGGATTTCCCATGAGCGAAGCTTATGGCTTGCCATTGAACGCGAAATCGCTGATAGGGTCAATGATGGCCAACTTGTGCGGAAGTCACTACCCGCTACACATGGCGATGGTGGAAGTGTCCAGCCAGAGAATACTGGTGGACAAGGCCTTCTCAGTGCCCAAGTGCGTGAGGTTGGCTCGGATGTCGCATCACTCGCACAAGTTGTTGAGAAAAATCAAAGGGACAGTACCAAAAGAATTGAGAGAGGACTTAAGCGAAATCTGGGGAGAAGATCTTCTGAAGTTGGAAAGAGAAAACACAAGCGATCACGAGAGACAAAACGTGATCGGGAAACCTGTGGAAAGTACTCCGAACCTGGAGGACAACGACACGATGCACGAGAAAATGATGGAGCTTGAGCCTCTCTTGGAAGCCTCAGGGGAGCGTAATCTCAGGAACATTGAGATCTCTCATGGGGAATGCCCATGCCACTGTTTGGCACAAACGGTGTGGTATCCAGATCACAAGAACCTTTGCCTGGTGTGGGATGTGGAAGAGATTCGGTCGATCGGACTACCGGATCACCGGCAGAAGGTGACGCTCTTAGTAGTGAGTACGATGTTAGCTCTGAGATGGATAGAAGAGAATATAACGAAGTATCGGGAGGCGACGACGCCAACGGCTGAGTCAATATACGCGATAGACTACAGCAGGAGACTCGAGTTGTTTGAGACTGCGTGCAAAGTATTCGCCATACCGACGGAAGTCAGGCACGTATGGAGTCGCTTGAGGTACTTTCCATGGTTTCGGGCGACACTGACGTCTTGGTTGTACATGACAACGAAAGATCACATGAGAAAACATCAAAAGGAGTATCGACAGTTCCAGGCCGAGATTGGGCCGGAAGCTTTCAAGAGACCCCTGCTAACCCATCGTAATGCGATCACGACAGGATGGAAAAGAGTGGGTAAGATGTCTAGAGACAATACCAAAGCGAGGGAGTCAATACTAGAGGAGGACCTGGCGAAGAACGTGAGCTTGAGCCTGCACAACTCCTTTTGCTTGAACCGAGAAGCTAGGGTGAAGGCACTACCCAACCAAGCAAAGAGATTGCAGGAGCAGAGAGAATGGATGCGATCCTATGAACAGCTGAAGGCTTGGGAGGAGATTGTGATTAGTTCCGATGATGAAGAGGAACTGTTGAGACAGTTTGCCGCATCTAGCACTTCAGGATGCAGTACCTCCAAGGCGAAGAGTACGAGATGAATGGGCAAATCGGATGGATCTTGAGTCTTGAGAGGGAAGGGGGGCTTGAGCGTGGATCCGAGTGAAACTTGGATTCACGAAAAAGAAATTTTAACAAAGCAAATATTGTTACTAATATACTATATTTATTATATAAATCGAAATGCTGCATGACAATTTCCTGATTGAATAGGACAAAAGAGATTTTAAAATGATTGGCTTGAAAAGCGAAAATTCAAGGGTGCAGGTGTATGTAGATTTTGGTTGCTGTTTAGCAATAGTGTGAAAATTTTAAATGGCTGTGAATTTTGGGGTGTAGATAAGCTTAAATCTGCTGCAAACTTCTGTAAATGACCACTGGCATTGTATCTTGAGCAACACTCGGTTTTTCTGGGACTCACTGGCAGAAGACAGCGCGCGATGAGGACATCGATCTCGAGTCCGGGGAGTATGTGCCAGTCGGTCATATTTGGAAGTTTGACCTTGAGAGAAGCAAAAAACACTTGATTTTGGAGTGAAATTTAATTTTTCAAAATTTCGAATGGAACCTGTCATGCACGATTTTCTCGCGAGAACTGAAAATCAGAAAAAGAGATCAGAACAATTTCAGAACAATTGAGTCGCATACGCGGGAAAGTCACAAGAAAAAGCAGTAGGAAATTGCTATTCGCAATTTCCATCACTATAATAATCGAGAGTAGAGCTGTCCCATCTGTGACAGAGACGAGAGTATTCCCTCGAATTGGATTATAACGACTGGAGTATTATTCGGAACTGGACTAGAGTGAACCTTCGGTGGAAAGGTGGACAACTTGAGTGTCCTAATGGTTCACAAGAAAACTATTGTCTAGAGTATAAACTCGTTCTTATTGTCAAAACTATAAAACATTAGACTCATTTAGTTGCGTTATTTAATTCTTGAGTTAATTACCGACTGGATTATTTCCCACTTCTTGAGCGTGCTACTATGTGAGTACAAATTTAAATTTCTAGAGTGTGTTTTATGATTGTTATGTTGAGGTAAGGCGAGTTTTAGGTTGATCCATCTGAAATGGATCAAAGTTCCACTGTCTAATAAAAATAAACTTAACGGATTGTTCCAACCCGGTTTTTAACGGCGTTCATGTATTTTGGGTATCTAGAGACCTAAGTATGGGGACGTTTCTAATTCTAGAGTGGGGGGATATTTTAGTAGTAGCCTTTAAGCTGTAACGGGTCGTAGTCTCATGTCACAAGCGAACCGAACTGGCTCCGACCGTTCTTGAGGTAGAAAAACACAAGAGATAGTGTCCCTGACCCTTGAGCCAGTGGTTATAGGGCCTATTTTTCTTAAGCCTCATGTGTGACTGCAGTAGACGAATGTTACACTACGGAGTCGAACCCACTTGACACAGCTCCGGGCTACATGCCCATTCTAGAGTACCGGTGGTACGGTTCAGCGGGAACGTGTAAACCTTCCGGTTGTACCGTGATGGCTTTTTAAGAAAACTCAAGAAAACTTCCTGGTACGCTCTCCGAACGAGGCTTAGCTAACCGAGTGAAAGGGGGCAACTAGGGGGACAAAAACACGAGCAAAAAAGAATACAAAAAGGAACAAAAACCATAAAACGAAAAAAGACAGTGACTTTGATACCAAATTAGTTGGATCAAACCTTTGTATTAATTAAATAGTATACACATACTGTTTTATAAGACCGATCGTTTCGATCAATCTAGCAATTTAAACCAGTGACTTCAGTAAGGTGCCCGAGTGGGGGGCGTTGTTAAGGGTTTTCAGACAGATTGCGATCGAACCGGACCACTAGGAGACTTGACTGGAAAGGGTGACCAGTCGAGTGGGAAAGTGGTTCACAAGGATCGAAACGGACTACTAGGAGACTTGATTGGAAGAGGTGACCAGTCGAGTGGGAAAGTGGTTCTGCTGTCAAGTGCAGAACAGAGACAACCAGCACAGGACCACTACAAGAGGACGCACAGGGGTGTTCTCAAGTCGAACAACGGGTATCGTTAGAATCCACATTACATTATAGGAAATAAGTGTAAAATTGGATAAGCGGAGTCCCATTGTTTTGAGGCAGTTTTTACTCAAGCAGGCCTGGAAACAGGTCTACGGTTTTCTCTCGAGAGGTTTAGCACCCGGCGCTTAAGGGATTTTTCGGCTTAAGAGGGGGGCTAAAGAGGGGGGAGGTTAGTAGGGGGGCTGGTTAGGTTAGAGGTTGGCGGTTGTAAATTGTAAAAAAGGGGGAAATTAGAGTAACTAATTAATCGACATCGTTGATTTAGTTACATTAGCCATTAACACGCGTTGGTAATAATAGGTGGATATCCAAAATTTAACTCGAGTTAAGATTGGTACGTTGGTTGGATTGGTAGGGGGGAACGGATATAGACAGTTTTTGTGATACCCCATAAGATCGCTAGTGGGGGGAGGAAAACGCGTGGCAGTTAGGTACCAGACATTTTTTTTCGACAGAAGGTCGACATTTGTCTCCTTTGAATTTTAGGTGGGTTGATTTCTCTGTTTTATTATTTTTTTTTCTTGTTTAAATTTATTTTTTTTATATTGTTGCATTTTGGTGAGGATTTGCGATTGGTTTTTATACGAACAGGTGATCACAAGATACCTGCGCACAGGTTTTGGTTTCAAGTTGCTTGGAACATAGAAAAAGAGTTAATTAAAAAAGGGGGGTTAGCATTTGGCCATTAAGAGAGGGTTTTTGGGAAAATTTTCACTAGAGCTTGAGTGGTGGTACAAGGTACAGTGAATCAAGAAGTCCCTACAACGAAGAAGAAAGAGATCCGATATCCAGACACTCAGTGACGAGTCTTGGGACGTTGGTCTTGGGAAATTAGTCTTGGGACGTTGGTCTTGGGCCATTGGTCTTGGGACGTTAGTCTTGGGACGTTGGTCTTAGGCCATTGGTCTTGGGACGTTAGTCTTGGGACATTAGTCTTGGGACATTAGTCTTGGGACGTTGGTCTTGGGCCATTGGTCTTGGGACATTAGTCTTGGGACGTTGGTCTTGGGCCATTGGTCTTGGGACGTTAGTCTTGGGACGTTGGTCTTGGGCCATTGGTCTTGGGACATTAGTCTTGGGCCATTGGTCTTGGGACATTGGTCTTGGGACGTTGGTCTTGGGCCATTGGTCTTGGGACGTTAGTCTTGAGACATTAGTCTTGGGCCATTGGTCTTGGGACGTTAGTCTTGGGATGTTGGTCTTGGGCCATTGGTCTTGGAACATTAGTCTTGGGACGTTAGTCTTGGGACATTGGTCTCGGGACGTTAGTCTTGGGACGTTGGTCTTGGGACGTTGGTCTAGGGACGTTGGTCTTGGTACATTGGTCTGAGGATACCAATAAGAAGTACTGGGACAACACTGAATAGTCTTGGGACGGTAGAGAGAAAGTCTTGGAACAGTATTAGGAAGGGGGTACTACAAGAGTACTAAGTTAGGTTGAAGTAACCAATTATAACAACACATTCCCTATCCTAACCTAACACATAAAAGTTTTCAAAAGTTTAAGAAAAATTGTTTTTAGCGAATTGTCAATTTCTTTTTACTTAGAGTTTTAACCTTAGAGTAGAAATTTTGTAGATAATACTGTAAATAATAACAATTGTAAATAATGAGGCGGAGCAGGGTACCGGTAGCTGAAAAAAGGTCTACCGAAGCAAAGACAAAGTATAATTCGTCGCTACGCAAAACAACATCAATGGGTCCGAAGATAACAAAGAAGAGCTTTTCAGTTAATATGGTCAGCACAAGGAGTACAACGGAGAACAGAGCAAAAGAGGGTACGGAAGGGGAACGAGTAGAACCCACCATCGAGATTGATCTAGAGACACCTGATCAAAGTGTGGATGAAGCAAGGAAAATGGCGACGGAGTCAACTCCAATGCCCAATGCAGAAGAACCAAACCCGAAACCCATAGAGTTCTCCCCAATAGACAATGTGGAAGATGCAATAGGCAACACCGAAGAAACGGTGAAAGAAGACTCTCAAGTAAAAAAGACATCTTTTACAGAAAAGTTGGCTATGATGGTCGGAATAAAAACGAAAGAAAACATGACTGAAGAACCAAAAGCTGAAAGAGCACGAACATTTGGGACAGTGAGCACGAAGACGACGGAAGCCAATCCAAGAGAGGAACAAACTAAAGCAGAAGCAACAGCCAAAGACAGACCGACGGCTGACCATGAAGAGGCTACTCTTGAGCTAGGTGACTTGATGGCGAAACTGAATCAGATTGACATAAAACTAAAGCACAGCGAAGAGGACAGAGAAGTGATAAGAAAAGAATTAAGATACAACAAACACGAGTATCTGGATAGTTATTTTAACCTGGCCAAGGCAACAGATGAGAGACTCAAGGAGATGTCAGATAAGGTAGACGCCACCAATGAAGAACGAAGATAAGAACATCAAAAAAGATATGCAACAGTTGAAAAACCGATATGATGATGTCAACAGCCAATTAGGTGGCCTGGAAAAGAGAATGAACACAATGGGCAAGAATCAGGCCGAAAGTTCGTGTGCAATACAGGCGAAATTGGATGCAATCTTGAGAAATTCTACCTCACAAGAAAGACCGGCAGCGGATCGCACGCAAGGCACCAGAGTTGACTTTGTGGAACCACAAAGGAACAAACGGCAATCGACACCGTTGCCCTTAACCCGGGACACGGTGAGCATAGCACCAACAGCTACTAAAACGATCATGAAGAATGGAACGTCAAGTACAACGACTGGTCCGGGGGACTCAACAGCTAACAGCAACGCAGGTCCGGATGCTATGACATGGGCAAGCACTTGGGAGATGATGAATAGAACTCTAGAGGCCTTCGCCACGAGGAACACTGACTCGAATGAAAGAAGAGAGGCAAAATCCAGAAAAACATTCAAAATCCAAAAGAATTCAAAGATGACTCTGATGGATGCATTGATACTTGGGTGGAAGTGATGAGATTACACCTAGAACAGGACAACTTGAACGATGAAAGACAAGCATGCACAGCCATACTCAGCAATTTAGAAGGCACGGCATTAAAATGCGTGGTTGCGAAGAAAGAAGAAGAACGCGATACCGCGGATAAAATCTTTGAAATACTGTTGAATAGATTCGGCTCAGGCATGAAGGGTCATCAAGCGATGATGCGATTTGAGAAGAGAAGGCAGAGGGACGACGAGTCAATAGATCGGTTCCTAGATGATCTCGAGAGCTTGAGAAGAAGAAGTGACCCAGAAGAATCTACCAATAGAAGAAACTTCAGCATAGCCTCAAAGTTCATTGATGGGGTAAAGAGTGATGACTTGAGAACCATATTAGCTACGTATTACACATTGTCGAAAGATAGTGCGCCAACTCCAGAAGAGATGAGGCAGAAGTCAAGAGAATACATGCTGATGAAACCCAAGAAGTACTCGTACTCAGACAACAGGAACACCCAAGGGGGGAGTCAGCCACAAAGGTAGTCATGGTACAAGCCCAGAGATGACATGGACAAACGCAGGTCGTGTGCTAACTGCGGGTCAGTTGATCATCATGTGGCGGATTGCACGACATACAAACAGGGCATGAAGAGTTTGGGATATGCACCCGATGAGGAAGATATGAACCAGATGGAAGAACACGAGTTCTATAGTGGCTTGATCATCAAAATAGGTGCAAGATGCTTCTTCTGTAACCAAGAGGGGCACTTCAGGATGGACTGTCCGTTGTTCTGGGAAGCGGTCAAGAATCAGAGTCATCCAAAACACAAGTTGGCATTGGCAGCAGTGCAGAACCAGAGAAACAGACAAGGTGAATTTGAGACGAAAAAACTTGAGGGACCAAATGTAGAGCTACCAACGAAAACAGTGAAGCTGTAACACAATGTGGTAGTGCAGCAGAGGCCACGGCGAAGAAAGCCCCAGAAATAGATTACGAGAAGGCGGCAGCGGAGGCCATCAACAAAGTGAAGCAGGATCTGGCAGCGAAAGAAATAGAACAACGACTAAGGCAGGAGATCGAAAGAAAGAATTTCAACGAAGCATTAACCGGATCAAACCCAACACCAGAGGCCGTATCAGGCTCAACAAAGGCCGGGAATTGTAACACTGTGAAAATGGTGACGGGGAAGCCATTCGGCATATCGAAAATCGGGGCTAGAATAATGTCGATAATCACAGTGGGCGGCCACGAGGTAACCAGAAACTTGAGCGAACCGAGCGACCAGACAATAATGCACATTGACGTGTACGCAGATTACTTGAGTTGTCTAAGCACAAACGACTTCTAGAGCGTTGAGAGCACTACTCACGAGAGGGGGCAGCAAGTCGGTACGTGTTGATAATAGGTATACTGAAGCTTAAGGTCCACATGAGGTGATGTTAAATATAGATGGTATCAACATCTATACCAAAACAATGATAACATGTGATGAAGACCTAATTGGGCAAATCTACGTAGGGAAGGAAGAGTTAAAGGTGAGATCGATTGGACACTGCGCCATGCTTGAAGAAGATGCGATGCACATCGGAACAGAGGCAGATGTGACAGGGCACGTGCTAGACATAAGTGGTAAGAAGACTCAGTTACGTGGGTTACTTGATACGGGAGCGGTCTTGAGTCTCATACCAATCGAAACTTGGGAACGAATGGGCTTCAACAAAGATGACTTGATAGATTCGAGAATACGGTTGTCGGCTGCGAACAAAGGGGCCCTGCGCGTGTTGGGCAGAACGCCGATAATAGCGCTCAATCTGGGGGAACGTAACCTGTGGATGAGTTTTCTTGTAGTAGAAAACCTAGATGAGTCTGACCAATTTATTTTAGGCAGAGACTTCATCAGGAACTTTGATAAACCGGTAAATTTAATAATAGCAAATGAAAGCAAAGCACCGGTGTTCTTGAGTAGGAGGGTGAGGCTAAAGGCGAATGAAGCGGCAATCGTAGGCTTGCGGATGAAAAATTACAATGAATTAAGTGACAATAAGCAAGTGTGTATAGTTCCGAATCCTAATAGTCAAAGTGCTGCTGTTTTAGGAAGATCATTCTCGATAACGAAGAGCGGCCTCTGCGTCAGTGTCTTGTTGAATACCCTTGAGATACCGATCACGATACAGAGAGGGAGGAAACTGGGATATGCTTTACCGGTTAAAACTCGAT
This sequence comes from Symsagittifera roscoffensis, assembly GCF_963678635.1. Classification (NCBI taxonomy): domain Eukaryota; kingdom Metazoa; phylum Xenacoelomorpha; order Acoela; family Convolutidae; genus Symsagittifera; species Symsagittifera roscoffensis. The sequence continues at coordinate 17,021,771 of NC_087071.1, read as the reverse complement.
ATGAAACAATTGAGAACTCAAAACAGAATGAAGTTGTTGATTGTCCCAATCACAGGGACAAAATTTGTATCTTGAGACGATTGCAGAAAATAAAAGATTCTTCAGGTCTTATTAAATCACTTAAGTCAGAAACGGACGATGGGCTGTCGAGCTGTTCGAACTTTCCAGAGCGACCCACACTAGATGAAGTGCAAACTGATAAACCGGTTCTGCCGGAGATTGAACATTTGAGGGGCAAATTGAAAGATGAACAGCTCGAAGCCATCAAGGACGTACTAGAGCGGAACGAGGAAGTTTTTTCGAAGCACAAAGCGGATATCGGGTGTTGTAATTTCGTTGAGCATGAAATAGAACTTGAGGAGAACGCGGTACCGCACAGGGAGGGGGCGAGGCGCATGACCCCGCACAAATCGGAGGCGTGTAGAAAAGAGATCGAAACGTTACTAGAGTATGACATGATAGAACCATCCAAGTCACCGTGGGCGTGTGGAGTAGTGATGGCCAAAAAGAAAGGCGACCAGTTGAGGTTTTGTTGTGACTTTCGATACCTGAACTCCGTCACGGTGAAGGATGCCTATCCCATACCTAGGATTGATGAGATCCTCTCGAAGTTAGGTGATGGAAAATTTTTTACGACTCTTGATTTAGGCTCGGCCTTTTGGCAGGTACCACTACGGAGGCAGGACAGGGACAAGACAGGGTTTGCCTGCGAGTTGGGTCTGTTTCAGTGGAAACGGATGCCGTTTGGACTTTGCAATGCCACAGCCACGTTTCAGCGATTGATGGCACACGCGCTGATGGGCTTGACAAAGAAGTATGGCAATCTGGTAATGTGCTACGTGGATGACGTGGTAATAGCGACGCCAACACTAGAAGACCACATTGAGAGACTGGACGAGCTGTTCGCGTGCATGAAAAGATCGGGGCTAAAGTGTAAACCATCAAAGTGCGAGATACTCAAGGACTCAATAAAATACTTGGGCAGGATGGTAGACAAGCACGGCATCAGACCTGATCCAGACGCCGTGGAAGCAGTCCTAACCTGGAAGTCACCGAAGACGGAACACCAGTTGATGAGCTTCCTGGGCTTCGCTAACTACTACAGAGATTTCATCAAAGGCTATGCGGACAAGGTGTACCCGATGCAACAATTGATGAGGCACAAGGGCAAGAAGTTCACATGGAACAACGCAGCGGAAGAGTCATTCAAGAGGATAAAGAAAGAGCTATGCGAGGCACCAGTACTGAGAAGGGGATGTACGTGCTGGACACGGATGCATCGGTAGTTGCGATTTCAGGAATTCTCCATCAGGAACAAGAATGGAATGGGAAGACAGTCTTGAGACCAATAGCGTACGGGAGCAAAGTCCTAAGTGACACAGAAATGAAGTACGGAGCACCGAAAGCAGAGATGTTCGCAGTGGTCACCTTTGTCGAGAAATACAGGGCATACCTAGGCAGTGAGCCCTTCAAGCTGCGAGTCGACAATCGAGCACTAAGCTGGCTGAAAACGTACTCAATGGACCAAAGTTACATTGGGAGGTGGATAGTTCGCCTAGACGGATACAACATGATAATTGAGCATAGAACACGAGATAAACATCAAAATACCGACAGCTTGAGTAAGAAGACGGAGTTCTACGAGAGACAAGAACAAAGAGAGGCGGACAGACCTGAGATCAAAGATGGCTTCTCCTTCATGGACAAGGAAACGTACGACAGTCTTCCACTCACGAGATGGCTGGACAAATCAGGCAAACCGATTGAAGATCATCCGGAATTACCTAAAGAACATCCAGAAAAGACCATCTTGAAGAAAAGCAGAAGGATTCCGGTAGAGATAATGCTCAAGTCCAAGATCGTGAGGGAAACGCTCAAGGCAAAAGGTTATGATCTCAACCAGGTAGAAGCGGGAACTGCGTCGCTGATAGCAAGGACGTCGTGCGGTCACTAGTTGACAAAATCCCCGAGGACGTTCTGGAACAGACCAAGGTTAAGAAAAAGAAAGTGGCGTTCAAACAGGAGGCTGAACACCTGGGACTAGATCAAGAGTCCGGGGAGTGGTCCAGGTTCATGGAAGAAGAAGAAACCGGAGAAGGGAAATTGTCCGGGGAGCATGAAGAATGGGATAAAGACTCGGATGAGAGCAGTGAAGACCAGGACAGTCTGTGCATGATATTGGCGGAAGAGAAGATAAGACAACACGACAGGGAGTTACAGACGGATCCATCTTCAGGAACGTACAATCTGGACATACAAGAGGTACGAGGTGGTGAAGAACTTGAGAAAATTGCGGTTTCAAGAAAGCCATTCAGGCAACTGTCGTGCAACTCGAACGTCAGAACGAATCTGGTACCAGAAGACGACATGAAAATCGTGAAAAGGATGATATGTGTGAAACTGAGCGATGACATCCACAACCCTGGTGAGATGAATGGACAGATCATGGCGCTAAAGGAGCACGTTAAGGCGAGATACAGGCTGTCTGACCTAATAAGGGCCCAGAAGAATGACAAAATGACAAGTAACCTCTCCAAATGGATCCATTCGGGAGTCAAGGAGAAGGGGGAACTTGAGGAAGACAGCTACAAGATCTTGAGCCAGTTCTACAAAGAAAAGAGAGACCTACTTTATCACACAGCTGAAGGGGTGGTAGCGTGCAAGAGAAGAGATGAGGAAAAGATATTACACAAACACAACCTCATCATACTACCACAATTGTACCAAACGGAGGTGCTTTTCAGATCACACGACCAGATGGGCCACCAGGGGATAGATAAAGTACAACAAAGGATACTTCACAGGTTTGACTGGCCGGGAATGAGAAAAGCTTGCGAGAGATGGGTGAATGCCTGCCTAGCATGCCTTCAAGTAAAAGACCCAAGGAAGATGAAGTTTCCCCTCAAGTCTGTCGAGAGTTCGGAATTCAATGAAGTGGTGCAGATAGACCATCAGAAAATCTGCATGACGGAGTCGGGTTATAACCAAATACTAGTTATAATAGATCACTTCACCAAGTTGGCGGAAGCGGTTCCGTGCCAGACAGCCTCGGCAGAGGAGACATGTGATCACCTGATAACGCATTGGATATCGCGGTATGGTTGCCCAATGACTTTCCAGTCGGACAACGGCAAGGCTTTTGTGGGGGACTTGACAAAAGAATTGATGAAGAGATCACACATTGCTCAAGCGCACTCGACGACCTATCATCCACAGACCAATGGGTTGGTAGAGAGACAGAACAGGACACTGGTCAACATGTTAAGGGTGTACTGCTCAAGATACATGACAGACTGGGACAAATACCTGCCACAGGTAGTAGGAGCCTATAATAGTACTCAGCACTCAACGACGGGCATCAGTCCTTTCATGATGTTGACGGGCAGGGAGAGGGCAATGCCTCTAACATTCTTCTACCCGGAATACGAGGGGAAGAGGACGTCGCCTCAAGCATATGTGAAGGAAGCGATCAAAAGACAACAAGAGCTAAACGAGCTATGCAGGAGGAATACGGCGCAAGCGCAAATGAGGCAACGCAAGAAATATGACGAAAAAATATTACAAACAAAGCCATACGAAGTGGGCCAGTACGTGTGGGTCTTCCAAAATGTCATACCGCCCAAGGGAACAAAGAAACTACTCAAGAAGTGGAGAGGACCGTTCATGATAACGGAAGTACATCAACAAGGACGGTTCTACCGCTTGAGTACTGGGCGAGCAGCACATTACGAAAATCTGAAGCCTCACGTCCCGTCCCCGGAAGACTGGTGCCTACCGAAATACATGGAGGGTCTCGAGTACCTGGTGGTAGAGCCAGCGTGTGAAGTGAATGAAAAGGGCACCAGAGAGAAAAATGATGGCAATGAAAACTTGAGCTTGGACGACAATGAAAAGATAGAGGTGGAGTCTGAAGCAGGATCGTTTGCAGAAGAAGACTGGAACGACCCGGAGCAAGATGAGGTGCCGAAGTGGATGGAGCCAGATCGACCAATACCACCGGGAATCAGAACTGGCAATCGTAAGCGGACCGGTATGAGGTACAATAGATACGGGGATGACTTCTTGATTGACAAGATACAGCCAGACAAATTGGGTGAGGAACTACTGAGTGCAGGCGAACTGGAAGCCGAAGAGGAATGGCAGGTCATTGATGATGGTGGACACTATCCGCAGGAAGATTACTCGACACCAGAAATGGAGACGGACCTCGAACAGAGTGAGATAGAGAGGAGGGAGAACACGAACTTGAGGATACTAGAGTGGATACGCGACGTCAAAGACGAAGGCCATGGAGGACAGAGTATCCAGCAAGTCGACGTGTCAACGGAAAAACACATGAAGTCAAAAAACCCTCTCTTCGGCTGGGCGGCGACAGACAGGCCGCTGGACATTCCACCGGACAATTTAGACCCGACAACATCGACGGGGACATCGATAAATATTTTTGTCCGGGGAGTGGGGGTAGGACTTACCCACACCGAAAATTTGATGATAAAGAAGCTCAAGGAAGTGAGAAAAACCAGCGAATTGGAGCTGGAAGAACAAGAGCCAGAGCCTAACATAGGCCGGAATTTCAAAACGAAGTTTGAAATACCCAATCAGTACTCGGAAAACATCATGATAACAGATAGTGACTTCATCCTGTCAAACAGAACGAGCGCGATCTGCATCACGGCAGACATGAGTTTCAAATCAAGACTGGAAGCTGACTTCAAGAGAGAATACCAGAACGTAGAGTTTCTGTTCAGACAGAGACCAGGACTGGGAGGGATGGCAGCGCTCCCACCATCAGTAGCACAAGTCCCAGGGAAATACCTGTGCTTCCTAGTGACGAGGGTCAATGACAGGAACACGATTGATCCCGAACACGTAATGTTGGCACTGACAAGACTACGAGACTTCATGATTGAAAGAGAGATAACAGGGGTCTCAATGCCGGTGTATGACCCAAACAGGGGCAAACTGAGCCCAAGGGAATTGTACGCTATCCTACATGTGGTCTTTGCAGAAACTGAGATAGTGGTGTATCTTCATAAGAAGTACTACTTGAGCATCGCCTGAGTCGGGTATACGGGGTATCGAGTCGGGTGTGAGGGAGGAGCCTTGGGCTAGGTACTGGGGTACAAAACAGGTAAGGGATCTAAGGGGTGATTGGCATGACAATTATTATTTTAAATGATTGATGGTGCTAAAACATAAAATGTATCTGCATGTTTTTAGAAAATTTCAATTGAACTATTTTAGTAGGGCGAAAAGGAGAGGGTTTTTAATCATAAAAGTAATGGGGTTTTCTGGTTAGGGACAGAGCTTGTCAGTCTAAAAAATCGGGTGTTATTTTCAGATTGATTTGTTGAACTCACGTTGACTACTCATCTATATTCAATTGAAGGAAGAAAACGATATCTCAAAAAGAAAACTCAAGCTGCTCATACTCAAGTTGCCCAGGTAAAACTCAAGTTGCTCAGGTGAAACTCAAGTTGCTCAGGTGAAACTCAAGTTGCTAATACTCAAGGACCCAATTGAAATCACAGAAATGGCAGATCGATTCTGGAAGTCCATGCCATCGGCTCTGAAAAAGCCCACACTTGACGAATTGTACAGGCGGCTGAGGGACCTGGATTATACTCAAGTGGACGAGAGAATGGCAGTGATGCTGAATGCCATCCTCCAATTGGAGGAACAGGGCGAATGTCGGGAGTCTGCGACGGAGGCGGTTTTGATGGTAGGCTACACCACTGATGGAGTGTCCAATCAAGAACAAACCAGATGGCTGTCCTGGAACGTGGATGGAGCGATAAGGGGGTTCGATTTGGCGAGGAACCCTGGCCTGAACAACAATACGGAGTATGGCGCGGGGGAATTCCCACTGCCGGTCAGACCATCAGTCAGGTCCACGAGCCAGAGTACGAGTAAAGTACCATCGATGACACGGGCACAGCAGACGGGGGAAGCTTATCCGGACGTCAGTGCCATGAAGAGAGAACTCGAGAGAACCCAGCGGGAAAGAAACAAGGCGAACCTCGACCGGGATCAAGCGGTGCTTGAGAGGGACCAAACGCGGAGAGAACTGGACATGATGAGAGCTGAACGGCTACAGGCAGAAAGGGTGCGGGAGAATGCCGCGAATTGTGAGCAGCTGAAGCAGGCTCTCGAGAGAGATCAGGCAAAGCTTGAGAGGATCCAGCGACAACAACGCGAGCTCGATATGCAGAAAGGGGCTAGGCCCAAAGAACGGGTAGTGACTGTCTCAAGGCCAGAGTCACGCATGGAGGTAGATGAAGCTCCCAGGTCGAAGGGACGATTCAACCTCGATCGTGCGGCTCAGGAACTTATGAACGAGGGGCTGGAGGTATGGATACCACCCGAATCAGCGTCCTCCCTGCGCGGCATGGAGACTCAAGTAATACGACCATTGATGGACGTCGCGCTGCCTGGATATACGCCGAGTTCGACCCCGGGTAGTAGTCAGGTGAGTGGCAGCTCGTCACGATTGAAAGGGTTGCACGAGCGGCTACAGCTGAGGAGTCGCGAGGGTTCGGCAAGAGCAGACTTACCCTCGACGTGGGGGGAGCAACCTGTCAGGAGTGTGGTGATCTCAATCTACAAGAAGAATACGGAAGGGAGATATCGCAAGCACAATCGGATAGACTGGAACGCGGCGCAGAGGGAGAGGAGAGATTGCTTCCACGACGCGACTTGGGTGGAGTACTTCACGCATCCGCGAGTGCCTGAAGGCGTGGTTCACTTGATCATTGGGGACAGCTTGCTGCGGGTGCTGACCCGGATCCAGTCCCATTGGCAAACGGGAATCTTGAGCTTCGCCGGAGCCGCAACGCCGCAGATGTTAGCGACACTTGAGATGTTAGGGATGGTGAGTGCATACACGGTCACCCTGATGGTCGGGACGAATGATGTGTCCAGGGGGGAAGCGAGGAAGGTGACAAGGCTGCACGAAAAGATGAGCTGCATTCTCGAGGAAATACGGATCCAAATGGATCCGGCCATTCTCACGGTATGTACTGTTCCCTACAACATGGGAGCGGATCAACATGCAGTGGAGATGAACACAAAAGTGCGAGGCCTGAACGAAGCAATCAGGAAGATACATCAAAGGAGTGTCCTTCCCCTTAGGCTACTGGAAGTGGCTGAACAAATGGAGCTATCCTCTTTCCCTGACGATGCATCTGCGGATGGCATTCTCTTTGATAGGCCCAGAAGGGTGGAGTGGTTGAACAACGTCTTCCAAAGACACATATGTGCGCTAGAGGCAGAATTGCTGGAGACAGCACAGGTCACGTTCGGACCACCTCCAAACCCACCCTTCTTCAACCCGAGGTCTTTGTCCAGTCGCTTAGGCGAGAGAGCCGATTCTAGAGACAGTTCGAGGAACAGCCGGACCAAGTTACCGAGCACCACACCCATCGAAGCTGATGAAGCGATATCAGCAACTCCTCAAGGGTCGATAATATCCTCAGTGGTGGTTGCGGAGAAGAAGAGGTCAGAGAAGCCACTGGAGACCAGCAGGTCGAAATATGAGGAGAAGGTCAAGGAGCTAGCGAGAGCTTTGGGTCTTGAACAGGTGTCACACGAAGACTTGGGGAGACACCAGTGCGTGGACTGGTTGAAGGCTCATGAAACACATTTCTCGAGAGCGAAGTTGATGGAGACGGCGGATCTGACTGGAATTCCCACAAAATCGGTGATGGGACCGATTAATTACAGACCTCTCAAGTCATTAGGGAGCCCGGGATTGGTGGTGGAGCCTCCCAAGCACCGAACCAGCATTGCCAGAATTAGAGTGGCCACTCCAGCACAATTGAGAGTGGTAGACAAACTGATGGACCCGAGAGAAATGGAGTTACCAGACGCCGCATATGAAGGCACAAGACTAGCCAACGACCCCCGATATGGGAAACCCTGCGGGCAGACGCAGCTGGCCAAAACCTTGGCAGTTTACGACAGAGCAGATCCAGCTGCAGCAAGGGTGGTTATCGTAGCAGGATCAGATTTTGAAGGAACGTCTCCCAAGTTGTTTTGGCCAGAGACCCTGATATATGCCTTGCCGGGAGCGGAGCTAAACCAGATGTTGACCCTGGTGGTGGCAATGAAGTCAGAAATGCCCTGCGAACCTGAGTTACTACTGTTTGCAGGGATGAACGATCATCTGCATGCAACGGGATTTCTTGAGCAGCTCAAGGGTGGTGAGCCCACGCCAAAGAGGATCTGGGAGGCCATCCAGACCTTATTTGCGGCCATAAATGAAATACAAGAGAATGTTGCCTCAAGATTCGGCTCCAAGACAAAAGTGGCGTTCACAACGTCCACCGGGTACTCGAGCATGCCGCTCGCTCTGCAATTTGTGTACGCGATCTTGATCTTGATCGCAGAGGGGAATGGGTGGCGTGTCCTGATGGCAGCTCCTAACCGAGAATTGGAACCGACGAACTTGAGACTGCGCAGATCAGAACTCGCGGTGGCATGGGCGGATGTCTCCCATGCGTTGAGAGGCTTTTACGAGTTGGCCGACATCCTCATCGTACTAGACGAGGTCCTCTTGTTGGAGATATCCAACTTCGCCAGGCAACTCAAGCTCAGCCCGATTATAAGGGACGATCATCCAGTGGTGGCTCACCTGACGGCTAGTCTGTGGTTTCGGGACATGGAATTGACCATCACGAGCTCAACCAGCAGATCTAGAGGGCCGAACAACGAAAGGAAGAACGTGGCCGCATCGGAGAAGCAACTAGAGTCGATGGTGCATCGGTTGGCACAAGAGGGAGGCAAGTGGCCCTTCTTGACACCACGACTGGAAAACGCCACGGAGAAAACAAGAGAAGATGCGCCGCTTCTGGTGAAGCAGATCTGGGATTTCCTTGAGGAGCAACTGGGAATAGCTGAGAAGAGGGAGATGACGGTTGGCAGGTTCGTCACAGCAGCCAATGAGGTCACGATTGGAGGGTTCTGGAGGGAGCACGCGAGAGGTGAGCTAAGGACGAGGAGGGATCATGAGATTCTCGAGTTCTTGAGTCCTTGTTGGGGAAAAGAGTTCCTGACCGAGGTGTACAGTGCGAAGGAGACTATCTTCAAAGCATTCATACAGGAGGTATTGAACATGCTTATCAGTCTGTTGCTGGCGCTGTACCTGGTTTACCCGAGGTACCTGTTTAATATGGGCCCAGCATACATGTTCAGTCGTGGCGTGGATACCCTCAGAATAGACGGGTACTTGACGTTAGTGCTTCTGACCCACGGTGAGCTGGCGTCATTTCACCGATTGATGAGGTACGGGGAGCCCCTGTCAATGGGAAGAACACACTCGAGTATTGAGACCTACTCGTACAAGTGTGCGGCAGGACTAAAGACGCTGCTGGTACAGTACCTACTGATGCAAAACAGGCACCTGACTGGTGAAGAAAAGAGCCCGAAGACAAGAGAAGAATGGAGAAGAGTGAATGCAGGCATGCCCCTATTGACGGACCTATGCCTGGCCATGAGATCGGACCCCATGGGGATGATCCGGGGGCTGGGGGAGGTCGTGACCTGTATCTATGGACCGGCCGTCACGTTTGCGTTCCCAGACCCTCTGGTGACAGCTTATCGATACTCTGTGACCCACGTGAGCCTCATAAGCGTATTAGATGGAACGACAATTAACTGGTGTCAGCAAGAGGTGCTAAGGGCACAGATATGAGCAACACGGTGCTCTTTGGAAAGGTGAAGGATCCGGAGTTGATCGTGTACAGTTTCCGAGGACAACTGCAATGCCGGATGGGAGGCAAGCGCGAGGGCCCCATCGAAACTTACCCCAAGTTCTGGAACTTGAATCCCTTGACAGCCAATGGGCGAGAAATCTTGAGAGTTCCTGCATGGACGAAAAGCTTCGAGCTAGTGAAAAAGGAGCTAGAGGCGATATTGGAGAAAGAGGTCCTGCCAGCGAGCATTCCTGAGTTCCCCATAGTGAGGAGAATGACCCTGGGGATGAACAGTTCCCTGGTAGTCCCGTCCCCTTACGCGAGAACCACAACTGAAGAACGGCAGAAGGAGTTTACCGACGGCTGGGATCCGCTCTTCATCGGCTACACTGCAGCGATTTATTTCCATTCTAGCGATGCGAAGATAAATTCATGGACAACTCAAGCCAAAAAAAATGAGAGGGTCGATGCCCCCGAAATTCGAGGTGCGAGATGCCTTGAGAGTACTTGAGCGGGCAAGTCTAGAGAACCAGTTGCCAGCATGGGACGACGGCAGGATGATAGTGAATGAAGGGCATATCGCACTGAAAGCAGACGAGATGCTGTTTGCCACAAGGAGATACCGGGCACCTTACGGACTAGAGCAGGTGGAAAGGAATCAGGAAGGAAGAAAGCTGGATGCAGCAGGTCCATTGTACGTGGCACTGACAGAGCACAAGGGGACGAATCCAACGACACCATCACCCCTTTCGGTGGACACCCCTGGGGATAAAAGGAGTGGCACCGTAGAAGATCGATTCAAGAGGATTCTTGAGAGAAGAGAAGCAGATTCGGGAGACGAGAGCATGGATGAAACTCTCAGTGAGGCAGGAGAGGATATGGAGGTGGGAAACACACCGGAGCAGAAGCCAGCGGAGGAGGAGTTCACTGCGCAGGAATTGTTGAAGGATCTGAGTGAAGAAAACTGGGCAGATACCCCCACGCCACCTCTGACCTCATCCCCCCGCAAGGACCCAGAGATGTCATTGACGAGCGAGAATCCCAACATGGGGATGATCTTCTTGAGTGCGGAGAGAAGGGAGAAGAATACCTTCGAGGGAAACAGAGACGCCTTCCTGGGCACTCTGGACAAAGATGCTTGGCAAGAATTCTTGAGCGATTTCAATCGAGAAGTGGATGAAGACACCACATTGGACAATTTTAAAGAGGAACTGTGGGACACAGTGGTGAAGTTCGGTGAACCTGTCCTGATGGGGACGGGTTTAGAGGAGAAAGCTAGGGGAGAACTGCTGAGCAAGATGGTCGAGTTGAGGAAAACATCAAAAAAGACCAGAGAAGACAAATGTAAAGACAGCTCTACTCCGAAACAGAAAACTGACAATAAAATAATTAAATATACAAGGGGGGATAAGGTGGGAACTAGTAATATGATTAAAAGTACTAATATCCTTAAGGCTCGAGCAGGGGGGAGGCAAGAGTTGGTTGGAGAGAAGGAAGTTGAATCAGTGATGATAACGACGACGCCCCCGAATAAAGACGTGATGTCTCGCAAGAGGAAGAGAGACGTGGAGGGATTGGGCAGTCCTTCAGCTGACGCGGTCTCGGAAAAGGACTTGAGAGAGACGGCCCCCATGGTTCTGGCGCGATGGAAGACGGCAGCCTACAAGAGTAGCTATGAACCGAGGAAACTGCTCGACATAGAAAAAGAAATGGAAAACCCCACTAGCTCAGTGACGGAGGAAGATTTCAAACCTCAGAGAATAAAAATGAAGCGAGGTTCGACGAGCGAACAGACCTGGGAGGTAGACGTCGGCAAAGAATGGGTCTCAAGTGAACATCAGGCTATTGGGAAACAAGTGACCAGCGATCCTCTTGAGAAGAATAAAACCAGAAATACCTCCCGACCATGGTGGATAGCCCTTGGGACATTGAAAGAAATGGAAGACTGCTTGAAGAAATTGAACAGTGGAGTAGCCCGCAAACGACACAGTTGGGCCACACAGCAGAAGGCTGAGGTTAACAAGATAGAATTGGCGAACCAGCTGAAGAGATCCTGGCAAAACTTATTGAAGGATCATTTTGAAGAGGCTGATGGCGAATCCCTTTATCAGGACTGCAGGACAACTGATGTTCGCGTGGAGCCTGTTGGGGATAGAGCTGGAGACACTGACTTCGTACGATAAGCTGAAGATGGGAGGCAAAAATCTAGAGATATATCGAATGCTGATGCAGTACGTCGCCAGGGACAACTCAGGCGTGAGTCTGGCAAGAAGGAAAGATGCAACCTGTTTCTTGAGATGGACGATGTCGATGATGACTGACAGTACCATTCTGGCATGTCATCAGAGAGCAGTTGGAAGCAAGACGCTGGAAAGGAGAGTCTCCACAGTCATCTCGAATGTGTACCAGAGTACTGGAATAGAGAAGGAGGATGGTTCTAGGCAATCTCTGGAGAGCCATAGGAAGTTAGATGAGATACGAAGGTTCTACAACAATAAGTTCGAGGAGAAACACGACGTTCACCGCAACCTGGCTTCGTCAGGGGAGTACTTAAAACTCAACAAAAAGGGAGAGTACCAGTATGTTTCTGGAGTGATGGGAATGGCATACAACCCCTTCTTGGACTTGGAAGCTGGAGGTGCTCACAGAAACTATGAGGTGGCGGAGCTGCTGAAGTTTTGGACAGAGAAGATAGTGGAGATAGACACTGTGGAAAGAGAGAGACCTAGCCTGAGTCTGATTCTCGAGAGAACGCCGGAAGTGATAAGTGTGCCACGCTCAAGTAAAAGAGTGGAACTAAGAATGAGTAACGGGAATGGCGCGTTGACCACGAATCTGGGAGTGGTATGGAAATTACTCAGACCCTCCTGGTGTCCACATCCCCATGCGAGCCTGATTGAGGAGGTCACTGAGCGAGTGAGATTGACACCGACAGAGGATGAGGATTTGGCGACCTTGAGTATAGTACATAGACTGATCCTGCCTCAGATGAAAGAGTCGAGTGAGGTGACGAGTGGAACAGGGTCGGTGAAGAGGATAGAGCCGGGCAGTTGTCTTGATTCGACATGTGGCAACGGCGAGCATACTTGTGATGGACGATCATGCGTCAGGATACAGTCTTTCCAGAAAGAGGACCTCATCACCTGGTTTGAGGATATCACTGAAAGGGAGAAGAGCGAGATACAGATAGTGGCTGAATGTTACGCGAGTACCACCGTGAACCTAGCGACAGCCTTGGGATTTTCCTCAAGAATGTGTAGTCTCCAGTCACTGGAGAGGCTAGAGTCAGAACACCACCTGGTGACCGCGTTGAGCGTGGAATCATGGCCCGGAGTGTTACAAGTGAACCAGAAGCACATCAAGAGTTGGAAAATTGGACTCGAGGCGGAGATGGGATTTCCCATGAGCGAAGCCTATGGATTGCCTCTGAATGCGAAATCCTTAGTGGGGTCAGTGTTGGCTAACCTATGTGGAAGCCACTATCCACTACACATGGCGATGGTGGAGGTGTCCAGCCAGAGGGTATTGATAGACAAGGCCTTCTCAGTGCCCAAGTGCGTGAGACTAGCTCGGATGTCACATCATTCACACAAGCTGTTGAGGAAGATCCGAGGAGCAGTACCGAAGGAACAAAGAGACGACTTGAGTGAAATCTGGGGTGAAGAACTTCTAGGCTTGGAGAACGAAAACACAAGTGATCACGGAAGGCAAAACGTGGTGGGGAAACCCGCAATAGGTACTCCAAGCTCGGAAGAAGTCGACGTGATACACGAGAAAATGATGGAACTTGAGCCTCTCCTAGAAGCCTCGGGAGAACGCAATCTTAGAAGCATCGACCTCACGCATGGGGATTGTCCATGCCACTGTCTGGCGCAGACAGTGTGGTACCCAGAACGCGCCAATCTCTGTCTGATCTGGGACATAGAAGAGATTAAGTCGTTGGGACTACCGGAGCATCGACAAAAGGTGACCATCTTGGTGGTGAGCACGATGCTGGCTCTACGATGGATTGAAGAAAACGTAGCGAAGTATAGAGAATCGAGAACGCCAACAGCTGAGTCGATTCATGCGATAGATTACAGCAGGAGACTTGAGTTGTTCGAGACCGCATGCAAGGTATTCGCCATACCAGTGGAGATCAGACATATATGGAGCCGCCTGAGATTCTTTCCTTGGTTTCGTGCGACATTAACATCCTGGTTATATGTGGTAACAAAGGACCACATGAGGAAACATCAAAAGGAGTATCGACAATTCCAAGCCGAGATAGGACCAGATGCCTTCAAGAGACATCTGCTAACCCATCGAAATGCGATCACGACGGGGTGGAAAAGAGTGGGCAGAGTATCCAGAGACAATTCTAGAGCGAGGGAATCAATACTAGAGGAGGACCTGGCGAAGAATGTAAGCATGAGTCTTCACAATTCCTTCTGCTTGAACCGGGAGTCGAAGGTAAAGAGCTTACCAAGTCAATTGAAGAGGTTGCAAGAGCAGAGGGAGTGGATGCGATCCTACGAACAGCTGAAGGCCTGGGAGGAAATTGTGATCAGCTCCGATGACGAAGAGGCACTGTTGGAACAAATTACAGTGTCAAGAACACCGGTGTCGGGTACCTCGAAGGCGAAGAACACGAGGTGAGCCGGTGGCTCGAAAGGAAAAATTCTAGAGTCTTGAGTCTTGAGAGGGAGGGGGCTCGAGGGTGAACTCGGATGAAATCTGGGTTCACGAAAAAGAAATTTTAGACGAATAAGATATTGTTATTAATATGATATATCTATTATATAAATCAAAATGATGCATGACAATTTCCTGACTGAATAGGACAAAAGAAGTTTTAAAATTACCAGCTTAAAAAGCGGGGATTCATGGGTGCAGGTGTATGCAGATTTTGATTGCTGTTTAGCGATAGTGTGAAAATTTTATGTGGTTGTGAATTTTGGAAGGTAGATAAACTTAAGTCCGATGCAAACTTCTGTAAATGACCACTGGCCCTGTATCTTGAGCAACACTCGGTTCTCTGGGACTCACTGGCAGATGACAACACACGATGGGGACATCGATCTCGAGTCCGGGGAGTATGTGCCAGTCGGTCATGTCTGGAGGTTTGACCTTGAGAAACACGTAATTTTGGAGTGAAGTTTTAATTTTAAAAATTTCGAATGGAGCCTGTCATGCTCAGTTTTCTTGAACCAACTGAAAACGCAAAAGTAAAAAATCAGAACGTCCGAATTAACAATTGCGGGAAACTACTCAAGAAAAAGGCAGGAAATTGCTATTCGCAATTTCTCGATACGAAATAATAAGAGAGTAGAGCTGTCTTATCCCGAAAACAGGAGAATAGAACACAGACTAGAGAAAAGACGATTATTCGAACGGAACAGAGTGAACGTTCAATGGAAGAGAGGACAACTCGAGTGTCCCGATGGTTCATACAGAAACTTTGATTCTTGAGACAGAACTTACTTCGGTTGTTAAAACTAATTAGCATCAAACTTATTTAGTTATATTATTTGATTCTCGAGCTGCTTATCTTTTAATTACTCCTCATACTCAAGTGCATCGACATGTGAGTTCTCAATTTAAATTTCTCGAGTGTATTTTATGCTAGTTATGTTGAGATAAGGCGAGTTTTAGGTTCATCCATCTGAAATGGATCAAAGTTCCACTGTCCAATAAAAAGTAACTAAGCGGATTGTTCCGACCCGGTTTTTAACGGCGTTCATGTATTTTGGGTATTTCGAGACCTAAGTATGGGGACGTTTTTATTTCTAGAGTGGGGGGGTATTTTGGTAGTGGCCTTTAAGCTGTAACGGGTTCCAGTCTCATGTCGCAAGCGAACCGAATTGGCTCCGACCGTTCTTGAGGTGGAAAAACACAAGAGATAGTGTCCCTGACTCTTGAGCCAATGGTTATAGGGCCTATTTTTCTTAAGCCTCATGTGTGACTGCAGTAGACGAATGTTACAGGTCTCAAAATACCCAAAATACGCGAACGCCGTTAAAAACAGGGTTGGAACAATCCGTTGAGTTACTTTTTTATTGGACAGTGGAACTTTGATCCATTTCAGATGGATCAACCTAAAACTCACCTTATCTCAACATAACAATCATAAAACACACTCGAGAAATTTAAATTGGGAACTCACATGTTGATGTACTCGAGTACAAGGAGTAATTAAATTGGTAAGCAACTCAAGAATTAGGTAATATAACTAAATAAGTTTGATACTGGTCAGTTTTGGTAACAGAAGTAGGTTCTGGCTCTAGAATTTGAGTTTTTGTATGAACCATTGGGACACTCAAGCTGTCCACCTTTCCATTGAAGGTTCACTCTAGTTCGTTCCGAATAGTCGTTCTTTCTTCTATTTATCGTCTCTCCTCCTATTTCGGGATAAGACAGCTCTACTCGTGTCCTATTTTATATCTGGAAATTGCGAAAAGCAATTTCCCGCTGTTTTTCTTGAGTATTTTCCCGCAATTGTAAATTCGGTCGTTCTGATTTTTCACTTTCTGTTTTCAGTTGGTACGAGAAAACTGAGCATGACAGGCTCCATTCGAAATTTTGAAAATTAAAATTCCACTCGAAAATTACGTGTTTCTCAAGGTCAAACCTCCAGACATGACCGACTGGCACACACGCAGCACTGAGCTCCTATACGCTTTTATTTTGAAATCGGGGAAAGCATGTACGACCGCGGGTCAGAATACAACTGTTACAAAATCTCTCAACCCGAAATTTGGGCCATCAAACTCTGATGCCAGTGACTTGAGCGTCCAGAATCGATTGGGGTCTACCTCCCAATTCGAGCTAGGAAACATGACGCCGAACTGTCCCTCCGAGACTAGAGCTAACATGACATGCCTAAATTGAAGGGGTTCTGGCAATTTCATATAAATTCACCTAGATGACATTACTAGATGATTCATCTCTTATCAGAATATTCCAAAACCCTAGTGGACAGAAGTCACCTCACTGCTACTTCACTTATCTTCCAGTGATCAGAAACTGTCCTATCATTGAGGCTGCTTATGTTGTTGTTGTTGTTGTAGTGGATTTACAGCACAAGGCTGATGGGTGTTGCTCCCTTTCCGTTTTTATTAGAAGATTGTCCAATTATTTCTGCATTGGTTGCAATCGCACGCAAGTTGCCAAGTGCAAATATTGTTTTCGTTGTACTTTTCATCCATGAAATTCCACATCAGTTGTAGGATTCGGTTCTTGAGTCCAGTTTTGTTTGTGAAATCAACGTGTTTGTCAACTCTGTTTGCAATTCGACTGGTACGTATTGTGAATTCCCCTCGCGCATTCTCTGTTCTGATTTTGGCACTCTTGAAGACGTCCTTAGTTCTGAGATTTGTCTGCTGGCACTGTGATAGATGTGGAAACACATCAGTTCGTCCATCAAGGCTAGAGAGTAGCAGTAGGTCCGTGAGTTGTAAGTACATTGGTAGTGGGAGCACATTTAGTGCTCGCAGCTGGTTAACATAGTATGTATCCGGGCTTGTTACTGTCCATTTTGTGACTTTCTTTTGGAAGCGCTCCAGGCGTACAAGATCTCCTCGGCTAAGATTTGTACATGAAAGTCCATATATCAGAATTGGAATAAGAAGAGACTTATATAGGCCTAATTTGACTAAAGGTAGTGTTTTATAAGCTATATTACGTCTAATCAAGTAAAATGATTTATTAGCTTTGGTCAGTCTCATATCAATATGTTTATTCCAGGATAATTTATAGTCCACTATAAGTCCAAGATCTTTCGCTTCTGTAGAGGATTCAAGTTTTGATCCGGAAAGCTGCAGATCGTGTGCTCTGCCTCTGAACACCAGTTGTGAGCATTTATCGAGAGCCAGCGCCATCTTGTTCTCCTTGACCCAGTCATCAATGGACTTCAAGTCCTGTTGCACTTTGATTAGGTCTGTGTTGACTGTCAGAAGTTTCAGATCGTCAGCGTATATGTACGGGTCAGAGAATTTCAGTCGGTCCGGGAGGTCATTGATGAAAATGCAGAACAGAAGTGGGCCCAGGAGGGATCCCTGTGGGACACCACTCGTCACATCTAGAGTCACTGAAGAAGTTTTCTCAACTTTTACATATTGTTTTCGTCCATTTAAATAATCACAAAGAATTTCCAGAAGGCATCCTCCTACACCAATATTTGCGGTCTTTTTCAGCAGTTCAAGATGCGGCACCTTGTCAAAAGCTTTTGAGAAGTCCATATAATAAGCGACAACGTCATCTGTTGGGTTTTCGTCTAGTGCTCTGTAAATTTTACTCAGGACTGATAGCAAATTCGTGGCCACTGATTTCCTTTTGACAAAACCATGTTGATGTTTTGAAAGGACACGTTCAAAAAGCGAGTAGAGAGGTCCGTAGATGCATTTCTCTAAGATTTTGCTGTCTATGTTCAGTAGTGAAATTGGACGCCAATTTTCCACATTACGTCTGTCTCCTTTTTTGAATATTGGGGAGATCGCTGCCGTCTTCCAGCAACTAGGTATTTTTCTCAATCTCTTGATGTTCTTGAAAATTACCTGCAAGGCATTTGCCATGTTGGTGGCTGTTTGTTGGAAGAAAATTGGAGACAGGCTGTTGGGTCCTCTAGACTTGGTAACGTCAATGGTCATCTTTAATGTTAAACTTTATTTTTTGCGAGAATACTGAGTGAAAAAATTCGTTGAGCAGATTCACCTTTTCTTCCAGGCTGGAAACAGTGGTGTTATCGCTTATCATTATTTTTGGCAGTGATGCAGATTTGTTGAGACTTTTCAGGTGCTTGTAAATGATATCTGTGTTTCTTGTACTCAGAAGTTTGTTCTGATAGTTTAATCGATCATTTTCACTGGACTGGATTACTACATTTTCCATTAGTGCAACTTGACGTTTGCGGTAGCTTGTTGGTTTCGAAATGAGTAGTTTTTTTTGGGTGTTAAGCTTTTTCATGAGGTTTGATGTGCTTTGGGTTATCCATGATGGTAACTGCTGTCGATGCGCAGTTCTTCGAGGCACATAGATTTCTAACAAATTTTCAAAGTAATCATATAGCTTTTGGCAGGTTTTATCTATATTTGTGTAGCATATTGGATTGAAAACTTTATCAGCCATAGCGTTGTTTATACCTTCGAAGTCAATTTTACCGAAGCTTCTATATTTGTCAACGACCGGTTTGGCTTCTTGGTGTTCTATTTCGACGTTCAGGTTTATTGATTGATGATCTGAACAGTCATATTGTTTATCGAAGAATTCATCCCTTTGAGCATGTACGAGACAATTTCTATGGAAGGCTACATCCAACAAGTTTTTTCCGCATGTAGAGAAGTTAACTGTTTGTCTGAAGAGTTTTGCGTCAAAGGCATCAACTACCTCCTGTTCCTCTTCACTGGCACTTGTTAGGGACGGCCAACTTGTTTTTGGGAAGTTGATGTCACCACAAACGATAAGGGATGACGAGGTTGGAAAGGCATTAAATATTTTGCTAAAATCTTCAGAGAAGTACCTGTAGGGACTTGATTTAGGGGGGTTATGAAAGACACAGAATATCAACTCCTGGCCGGATATATCAATTTTGCATGAAACACAGCTGTCAGGCAGATCTACAGTAAGTTTTTCACATGCGAATGTATTCTTTACAGCAATGAGACTGCCGCCGTGTTTGTTTGTATCATTCACTCTTTCTCTGTCTGATCTATAGATATTGTAATCATGTAGCATTAATTCAGAGGATTCTATTTGATTATTTAGCCAGGTCTCACAAAAGCAGATTATACTGTAATTACCAGATATAACAGCAGTAGAGAGTTTGGCTCGACGTTCGAAGTTTATGAGTTTTCTGGCATTTATTTGAAGTACGCTTAGAAAGGCCCCTAGTCACCTTTTCTTCCAGGCTGGAAACAGTGGTGTTATCGCTTATCATTGTGTTTGGCAGTGATGCAGATTTGTTGAGACTTTTCAGGTATTGGTAAATGATATCTGTGTTTCTTGTACTCAGAAGTTTGTTCTGATAGTTTGATTGATCATTTTCACTGGATTGGATTACTACATTTTCCATTAGTGCAACTTGACGTTTGCGGTAGCTTGTTGGTTTCGAAATGAGTAGTTTTTTTTGGGTGTTAAGCTTTTTCATGAGGTTTGATGTGCTTTGGGTTATCCATGATGGTAACTGCTGTCGATGCGCAGTTCTTCGAGGCACATAGATTTCTAACAAATTTTCAAAGTAATCATATAGCTCTTGGCAGGTTTTATCTATATTTGTGTAGCATATTGGATTGAAAACTTTATCAGCCATAGCGTTTATTATACCTTCGAAGTCAATTTTACCGAAGCTTCTATATTTGTCAATGACCGGTTTGGCTTCTTGGTGTTCTATTTCGACGTTCAGGTTTATTGATTGATGATCTGAACAGTCATATTGTTTTTCGAAGAATTCATCCCTTTGAGCATGTACGAGACAATTTCTATGGAAGGCTACATCCAACAAGTTTTTTCCGCATGTAGAGAAGTTAACTGTTTGTCTGAAGAGTTTTGCGTCAAAGGCATCAACTACCTCCTGTTCCTCTTCACTGGCACTTGTTAGGGACGGCCAATTTGTTTTTGGGAAGTTGATGTCACCACAAACGATAAGGGATGACGAGGTTGGAAAGGCATTCAATATTTTGTTAAAATCTTCAGACAAGTACCTGTAGGGACTTGATTTAGGGGGGTTATAAAAGACACAGAATATCAACTCCTGGCCGGATATATCAATTTTGCATGAAACACAGCTGTCAGGCGGATCTACAGTAAGTTTTTCACATGCGAATGTATTCTTTACAGCAATGAGACTGCCGCCGTGTTTGTTTGTATCATTCACTCTTTCTCTGTCTGATCTATAGATATTGTAATCATGTAGCATTAATTCAGAGGATTCTATTTGATTATTTAGCCAGGTTTCACAAATGCAGATTATACTGTAATTACCAGATGTAACAGCAGTAGAGAGTTTGGCTCGACGTTCGAAGTTTATGAGACTTCTGGCATTTATTTGAAGTACGCTTAGAAAGGCCCCTAGTCACGGACCGCTTTCATTGAGCTCTACTTTTACGTTGTCATTGAACAACTCCAAGTTTCTTATCCGTAACTTCTCTTTTGGAACGCCTTCAGTTATAAGTTCACGTCGCTTTTTGAGGATTTGATTTTCTTTAGCTGCGTCCTCCTTGGTCAGGGCAGGTGAGAGAAAGACTTTCCTTTCAGACAATTGGGTCCTTTTTTCTAAATTTTTCGCCAGAACTAATCTTGCCTCATGATGGTTGGCCACAGTCAACAGAAGGGTTCTGGGTTTCGTTCTCTTTTCATCGAACTTTCCCAGGCGTTTCATTTCAACGATGTTTGGTTGTACATCAACAATCTCTAGAATCTTCTTGACTTCCTCGTTTGTTGGGACAAGGTTCTCAGCTTTCGATTTCTGGGAATCTTCGGCAATCCCCTGTATTTGGATGCATTGATTGATGTTGTGATTTGTTCGATTTTGCTGTTCTTTTGGTACAGCATTCTTGTTGTTTCCTGTCAGAACAGTACTATATGTCTTTTCCACTTTCTCACAGGTGTTCCTCAGTGCTTCGTCAACTTTCTTCTCAACGATTTGAGTTAATCTGTTTTCCATGTTTAGAAGTTTTTCATTTATGTCTAATTCTTCCAGCTTTTCGGTCAGTTTGCTTTGTGTGAAGTTCCGAATGAACCGATCACGTACATTGTTTTCATGGCATGACGAACATAGCAGCATTGCCAGCGTTCCTAAATCTTTAATACCATTCACTGCAACTGGTGTCAAGCCTGTGCAGCTAGTGGTCAGATGAAGGTTAGCGCTACAAGCTACGCATTGATAAACAGGATCGTTCGGACCAATTTTCTGCTTACATGACTTACAGTTTTTAGTCATGGTATTCCTTACCTGGACTCTGAGTCAGAGACTCGAGGAGTACACAAGATTTGGAAGTATTAAGAGTTGCCTTGGACTCTGAGTCAGGGACTCGAGGAGTACACAAGTTATGATTTTGGACTTAAGATTTATGGACTAGGGTTTCCCTTGGACTCTGAGTCAGAGGACTCAAGGAGTACACAAGATTTGGAAAGATGGACTTACAGTTATGGACTTAATATTTCCCTTGGACTCTGAGTCAGGGACTCGAGGAGTACACAAGGTTTGAAAAGACCGACTTTTAAAACAGGGGTACTGACCTATTGCTCGTTTTGTTTTGCTCGCCTTCTGCTCTTTGAAGGTTTCGGTTGTTTCGATCTCTGCCGTAGGATGAGATTGAGTCTTGGGTAATAGTGAAGAACTACAGCTAATGACCGGAGTTCTTGATCGTGCGATTGATGAAGCTTCTTGTACTTCGCTTTTATGGTGTTGTTTATTTGCTCTGTCTTTGTGAGAATATGTTTCGTTACGTCAATGACTGTGATGTTCAGTTCTAGCAGATGCTCGAATATATTTGTTGCTCCCCACCTATGGCAGTAGATGATAGCGTACAAATTGGGAATTGATCTCAGAACAGAGATGAGTTCTGCCGGTGAGAGTGGTTCCCCGTCGTTGTTCTTATGATCGGTGATCGAGTTGTTAATTAGATCGTGCCACAGGACAATGTTCTTGTTGCAGTTTCGTGGGAAATTGATGAAGTTGATCGCCTTTTTGTCGTAGAAGATGTTGCGGAAACTGAGACTGAGTCCAGAGTACGCGTAGACCTCTTTCCTCACTTCTCTATTTTCGTCTTCGTCCAAAGAATCAATTGCTTGGGCTAGGGAGCTGGCTCCAACAATTTGCAACATCAGGTGATGATAATATTTGAGACAAGAGGCAACCACGGCTACCTCGGCTAGCAGCACTCGACTGTCCAGATGATCGTTTGCTCAAGGTATAATGAGCACATCTGGGTCTATGCTTAGCACGCTTAGGGCAATTGAGACCGATTGTCCCCAATCCATGTCATCCATGTCAGGTGCCGTAAGAAGGATAACATTTGGTCAGAATAGGTATCGAGAAAAAAAAAAGGAGTCTGAATCACCAACTATCAATACCCTATCATTTTTGATGTCAAGGGGTAATGGGGTAAAACCAGATTGTCTCCCTGTTGCAGTTTCAGATTTCCGTTTTTTCTCTTTCCCATGAACTGGGTTCAATCGAGGATCTCTCGTTGATATTCATGAACTTGTTGTCCAGTAGCTTAAAGATTTTTCTGAAGATATTGTGCTGTTTGTTTATTCGCCCGGAAGTACACACCGACGAATAGTAAAGCTAAATCCTTCATCGATGGCTAACATCAAAAACAGATTTACTTGCGTTAAATAGTCTCTACTATAGTCAAATGCACGTAGTTTTCATAAAATTGGGTCGACAAAACAAAAATGTCCCAAGGTTATCAGCCGAGCCGCGGAAAATAACTTAATTACAAGTGAAATTAGCGAAAACAATGAGTGGGTCTCAGTATCCCCAAACCAAGACGGCGCTACTAAAAAGAAATTTTCTATTGATTTACTATCAATATCAAGCTAACCATTCACTCCCGTATTTATTCGGTAGAAAAAACGGCTCCCTCCATAGAAGATGGATCAGCCCATTCCTCAACTCCTAGCTTCTCAGATCCTGAAGTTGATCTTTTTGCAAAATCGTTACAATTTGGAGGGCCCCTTTTCTTCTCTGAGTCGTTGGTCGCAATCCACGTTGCACCCTCCAATTTTTATGCCAATGGCTTTCATTTTGGCAGCTGAATTTGTCGCTCTGTTTTTCGCGGTTGTCAGTTATCGCGAAACTAAAATTGTGATGTCTCATACACGTCCAAATCAAACTTTTAAAAATAATGTCTTAACCTCCAAACTCCGATAAACTCCGGTAAGGACGCGAAGAAGAATTACAACCCTTCCTGGTAGTGTAGAGAACGGAAGGGTCTTTGTGTGCTCAAAAACTGCCTTTTTAACCATTTCCAGCTTCCTGAAATGGGCTGAATTATTTTAATAACCTCTAAGTTCATTATCAGGATATGAGAAGCTAGGAGTTGAGGACAAGGTCGATTCATCTCCTATACATGGGTAGATTTTTCTATTGTACAAAAACAGTATTAACACAGTAACCTAAAATTGATAGTGTATCAGTCCTCCATGTAACGTGACTTCGATTTCTCGTGATACTGAGACACAGCAATGAGTTCACTTATCTAATACACTAATCTGCTATTAATTTTTTTGCGCGGCTCGTCTTATAAACTTAAGACAGAAATGTTTTTGTCGACCCAGTTTGAAGAGAAATACGTTGAGATGGCTATGGTAGAGACGGTCAAAATAACGTTAAGATCTCAATTGCCGTTAGCCAGTCGTTGTAGGATTTCGTTTTACTTTCCGCCGTTTTGTAATTCCGGACGAATGTTCTATAGTTTTTTTAGGCCTCTCCTGGGTATTATTTGTTACATCTTGATCGGCGAGTTCAATTTTTGAAGCCTCTGCCAAGCGATTGCTCGCAATAAAGCTGCTGAAAAAGCCTCAGTAGGGAATAGAGCCTCCTGTCTACAAGCTATCTATTATGATAAGGGAAAGATTTCTTAATGTATTAAGATAGGGAATGGTAAGGTTTCGATCTGATGATAAGAGTCAGAAACTTTTCCCGGCGCCCGAATTGTTTGAAGCACGGTTTGCCGATACTTGCGTATCTTAGCTAACTCCTACGATTTGTGAAATGTAAAAACTATCTTTTCCTATGAAACTTCGGCATGGTAAATTTCAAATGGAAGGTTTCAGAAAGTTTTACTAGCAAATACTTTTTTAATTATTAAAAGTTTTTTATCTTACAAAATCGAAAAAAAAATTTTTTGGATGGTAAGTTTGAGATGGTAGGTTTCAGAAATTAGTTTGAAAAATTTTTTAGTCTTACTTGAAAACACATTTCTTCTTAAAAAACTTTTTTATCTTAAAAAACGGAAAAAATTTTTTTTTCTGGATGGTGGGATTCAGATGGTAGGTTTCAAATAGTTTTTTGAAAATTTCTTAAGTTTTACTGGCAAATATATTTTTATCTCGAAAAAAATCTTTTTATCTTGAAAAACCTTATAAAAATTCTTTTTTGAGTGGTAAGTTTCAAATAAATAGTTTCAAATAAAATTAGGTTTTGATTTAGAGTACGGGATATATCACATACTAATTTTTTTTCAAAAAAAATCTATTAAATAATGATTTCATCATATTTATTTTCCCTCAGGTTATCTGGGGAAAATTGACAAGAAAGGATTATGTTTGGCAGGTTAATTATTCAGCTCTACGGGATATCAGGGGAAATTGGAAAGCTCCTCGCGGTTGATTTCTTTTATATTCCATCTATATTTTTTATTCCCCAGGATATCTGGAGAAATGATGTTAGCTCCATTATACTTTTTATGAATTATTTTATTTTTTTTTTCACACAATTAACCCATAATCATATGGCAAATGCATATTAGCATTTCCCCATGGAATTGATGGATTGTGATTTGCTTTCTTGAGAGATTAAAGTTTTAAAATTTCCTTAAAAATTGAAATAAATCAAATCATTACTGCATGGGTTTTCATAGGAACTAAGATATGTTATGCAAAAAAATTTCTTCGTTTCGATCAATCAGATTTTTTTTATCCATTCCTGATATCTAACTCAATATGTTTGAGGAATTTAAAAAATCAATTTACATGAAAAAATTCCTTACATAGTATAGTAAATTTGCTGCAAAAGTTTACAGTTACAAAAAAAAATACACTTTTACTTAAAATTACTGATACAACTCAAAACATGCACATCATGGACATTATTCAAGTTCTTCTGAAAGAATTTAAAAAGAGGAAATGCTGAATAAATTGCTTATAAAAGACATAAATTATCAGTTTTGTGTAGTTTTCGAGGAACCATTTGTCGACAATTTTTTGTCAAAAAGGCGTAAATTGATATCTTTCTACCCAAAGAATCAGTCAAGTAATAAATTTATCCAGATGAGCAATCTTGATCCAGTGCTCTCCTTTATCATTTCTTGGAGCTGAGTAAATAATTGCACAAAAAGAGTAGAGTCAAAAAGATGGACAGTCCCAAAAAGTTACAATTATTATAGGAACCTTAAAACTCAAAAAAAAATTAACGTTTTAGCGATTGTTCCGAATTTATCAGTTTGAATATTTGATAGTCTTTCTCCCCAAGACCACCACTTGCGTTACTTGCTCCAAGAGAAATTGGAAAAACATTTATAATCTCAAGTTTTCTCCACTAAGCTTTCTCTGATCAGCTGCATCCTGTAGTGAAACAAAATCAAAAACTAGAATATAGTGATTTTGAAAATCTTACAAAAGAAGAGCTAGAAAATCGTCGTTAAATTGCATCGCTTTCATTGTTGTAACATAGGGGCGACAAGGAGAAGTTGTATCTAATGAAATAATTGCTCTTCCACAACGAATAGTTAATAGCTCTCTCAAATGAAGCTGTTGACAGTTGAAAGGATTTTCATGAAAATATCGCGCAACAGCTGAATTTGTATTCATTGCAACAGCTATTCT
Organism: Symsagittifera roscoffensis; assembly: GCF_963678635.1. Lineage (NCBI taxonomy): Eukaryota > Metazoa > Xenacoelomorpha > Acoela > Convolutidae > Symsagittifera > Symsagittifera roscoffensis. The sequence continues at coordinate 16,995,549 of NC_087071.1, read as the reverse complement.
TCTGATTGGAGCATCACTGAAAACATTTTCCTGGATAAACTGGTTTCGACGAGATGGAATGATAAACGTTCTTGCTAACGTTTCCATGTAATTGTATTGAGCAGGATCCCTTTCCAGATTCCATTGCAAGTATTAATAATTAGGTTCAGCTACTAAAATTCTAGTTAACAGCGAACAATCAACAAATTTCAGACTAACATTTGGATTATCAGACAGCATGTAAAAATAAGTTCTAGCTCGAATTAAGTTAAGTCGAACTTTGGTATTTGGTGGTGTGGTAATAATTTTTCACAAGTGAACAAATCAATGGCAAGCCTGACATTAAGTGGAAAAAGTTATCCCTGATCCTAAGGACTTTGCTCTATCAGTTAACGGATACATATCAAATGCTTCCGGATATTCTTTAAAACCACATCCGTGACAAGCAAATACGCTTTTCTTACTCACTGCCGACGATTTGAATTTGTTCAATATTTGTGCTTCATGAGGATATAATCAATTGGCGTTGTAAACCCATGTCTTGTTAAAATAAATTTCACAATGGGAGAAGAGAATGTAGTAGATTGTTTACATAAGTTAATTTATCTTGTGGTTCCTCATCTGGGTCATCCTCCGATTTGCTTTATGTTCTGCTTTTTCTTTTTTGAAAGCATCAAACAATCTTCCTTTGAATAATTGAAGCTTTAAACTGACGTGGGTATCACGCATATTCAAATCAAGATTACGCTCCGTCTCCAATTGAAACCCAATACCGCTTTCATCAGGAGAAGTACTGGGATATACTTCTTGTGTGTAAGATGATATCATTATTTCCAAAACTGGGACTTTATCAAAAGTCTTCGAAGAAGTATTTGTAAAAGCTGCGTACCGAAAATGACTACTTTGATTTATATTCATTTTGTTTTGCAAAAAGGTCATTGCAAGAGCGACTGGTTTTCGAACTAATTTTTTGAGAACTTGTTCTTCTAGTTCTATGCACGATTTTTTTTTCCCACCTCCCAACTGTTTTAGAACTGTTTTCGTTCCAATATCTTTTGCAAATGTTTTGATTTTTTTCGTTACTGACACCAATCTCTGGAGCAGCATTTTCAAATAAATATCACTATGAATCATTAGGGAATGTAATCCTATAATGTCGTAAGAATACTAAGGATAATGTGGATAATTTCTTTTCATTATAACCCATGTCTGATTTTGCTCTAAATCAAAATCAAAAATTTGACTCAAATTAGCACTTTGAACTACAAACACTGATTGATCCTGAGGTAAATGAATGGAAATTTTTTTGTGTAATCCTATCTTTTGATACAAAAATTCCGTTATATTCAAATTTTTGTGTGCCTATACGGTTTGGAACTTTGTCATTCTTGGCTACAACTTTATCAACAATACTTGGACACAATCCAGGTTCAATATGCATCCGTTAAATTTTTTTCCTCAGAACTTCTCGCCCATCTATGAAAGTAAACTTTCCCTCAGTAACGTTTTGGTACACTGAAGGGTTCAATACTTCTGAAATAGCAACCTCCCATTCTCTTTTAAGATGTGTTTGTTCCGGTAGAAAGATTATAAAAGAACTAAGACTATAATTCGGATAACAATTAAAAGAAGCATTAGAAACTAGCTCAACAGTAGAAGAATCCATGACAACTGATCGATAAAAACTTAATTTCAAAAAAAAACATAGCTTTAATCTGATCATTTTTTCAGCTCTTTTTCATAAAATTTTCCTAGATTTTCTTCTTTTTCGACATCTTTGATGATGTATGTAGGAGGTTTTTTGTAGCTATTGCCGAAATTTCAAAAACTTGATCTGTAAACTGTGGCTTGTATCCTTTTTGGAACGGAATGCTGTTTTTCGAAATTCTTTTTTGATCCCAAATTTTCAATTTTGATTCAGTATTTGTCATGAACGATTTGTTATATGAAATTGACAAAAAAAAATCACTTTTTTTCACATCTCTCGGAGATTTTTCATTTGATCGATTTTTGCGATAGTTTAATGTAGAAATAAATTGTTGCAATTTGGGAACGAATTTTTCACCATGATCATCAATGTAACGATATATTATATGCTTTGAAGTCTGAATTGCTCTCTCTGCAAATGCAGCTTTTGTTTTACTCCTTGTTGAGTAAACTTCAATGTCTTTCTCCTTGCAAAATTTTCCCCATATTGTGTTCCCTAATCAAACAAAAGTTTTTCGCGAGTGTTTTTTTGGATGCTCGTAAAGTGTCCATGGCATATTTTATTTTTATTATTTGAACTCTGACAAATCTCGAAAAAATATCTACAGCAACTAATAAATACTTGACGCCATTGTAGCTAACTTGTCTAAGAAACCAAGTCCATACGCCAGGTTTCATTTAACTTTTTAGAACAAGGTTGTTTAGTTGACCAAACTTTGCATAGAATGTCTTGCTTTGTCAGATTTGTTCTACTTTTTTTTTATAAACCACTCGCTTTACTCAAGCTTTAGATAGAACCGTACGCAGCTCTACCCATAGAATACAAGCTGTTTAGTCTTACTTTTTCCGATTTTAAAAGGGATTCAAGTTCCTCTGTGTTTCACTTCGGCGTTTTTAATGATAATAGGTTTAGGTGAAAGTTGAATTGCTTCCAAAATAGTAAAGTAAATATCTGAAAAATTGGTGTTTTTTCGTTTTAGTGCCCACACAAAGTCTGCATTAGATTCTTTTCTTATCTCGGTTATCTAAAGTCATGTTGTCTGACTCACTGAATTTAATTCTAGGAGAATTCAAAATTAAATCAATAAAGTGCTTATGATTACTCGTTTTCAACCTCGCATTTACAGCACTAGAAATATAATCAAATTTTTTTGGTAAAATTTCCTCTCTTGCTTGCTTTTGTTCCAGTTTTTCTTTTCTTGGAACTGCACTTTGTGATTGATAAACTGAGTACTGAATTAGGACAAACTGTTCCATACTATGTCAATCGTTAAATGACAAAAGGGGTGATGACAGATATCAATTGTAATCGTTTAGTTGATTTTAATATAATTCTTTTTTTGGGTAGAGGAGTTCTTTTTTGTGTTAACTCTCCAATTTCTTTTCGATATTTTACTATGTTTTCTTTCCGAAGGTTTCAAGGCTCTTTTCTTTCAGGTTTACCAAACACTCGCTCAGAAACTGAATGAAATTTTTGGACAATCGAGAATTATTGACTTAACCTTTTGATTTTTAAAACATCTCTCGGCGACTTGAACAAGACTATGTGTGTATTTTGCAACTCTATATATCTTACCAATTTACTTTGATGAATTAAATTGTGTTTGATGTATTTTGTTTTCAGACCCCTCTGTCTCCCTGAAGTGGTAATTTTTACAAATTGTTTGAAATTCGAAATTTCTTCACAAGAATCATCAAATATGCGCAAATACTTACTTCCGTTATTGGGAAAAAATTTATTCAAGTGAAAATCTACTCCCTGAATAAATTTAAGGTTTTTTCTTTGCATTTGACTATAAAGAGCTTGATAATGTTGATACAGAAAAGTTTTTTTATCGAGTGTTGGTTGAACAGAAGCAATTTTTAACCACTCAAAAATACGAGGAGGTTTTCCAGATCCACTTGGTCCAACTAGGGAAATAAAAACTCGTTCTTTGGTAGAAATTATTTTGTTCATGGCCTTGAAAAGGTAGAATATAACCGTGTGTACTTGTTAAGATAGCTACCCAAACTGTCGTTGTCGTTTCTTCACAAGTCTTGGATGACATTATTCGAACGATTGCACGTACGAGCATTAAAACTATAAAAAAAAATTGACACAGAAAAACTAAAAGATGTCTTTTACATGTACGTCCAAACAACTTCCATGATTTTTGTTCATGATTCTCTTCTTTAAAACACTAAATTTCCCAAGTTTTACGGATTTGTCACTTTGATTGACCAGCCTAAATCTTGAAAAAAAAATTGATTCTGACAGTTAAATGAAAATTAAAAAAGGTAGTTTAATAAGATTATTATGACTTACATTTCGTTAAAAAACATCGCGTCCATGTTCCGTATGCAAATGCTTTTCTTTCTGCACAGTGAAGAATTTTTGCATAACAAAATGGGCAGCTGCTACACCTCCAATCATATTCTTCATATTTGAAAACCAAAGTTTGAACTTTTGGGCAAGCGTAGTCATCCAAATTATAATCTTTTTTTTCCAAAAATTCTGATAGAATCTTACCTTTTTTCAAATTTTTTTGCGAAAAATTCAGTTTCCATGGCTTCTAGATTTTGCAATATTTTTTCAAGTTCAGTATAATTTTTGTAACCGCTGCTTCAACTGGTTCTATGAAGATGATTTGTACACCAAGAAAATTGGGATGTTGGTTTGAATTTTTTGATAGAAAGTATGTAATGTCCTGCAAATTGACCATCCTTATAAACTCCCAAATCTTTCACTATATTGTCTCCAATACATTCAATATCCAAAAGAACCAGGCTCATTCGGTTAAATGTTTTTTCTGGAGTTTTTTTGGTTAAAATGATTAAGAATCGAACAATGCATATAGTGATGAAGCCAATTTTTTAGCATAAAAAAACAGAGAAGTAATCATGTCACGTGACCAAGAAAGCATAAACTGGGGAGACTAGGATTTCACAGATCCAGTAGAGCCATGTAGAATCGCATGTAGTCTAGAGGTTTTGGAGTTTACAAAAAAAACATTCAATACAGGAATTTGCGTATCCAATTAGACCTCGAAAAGGAAATTTTTAGTCCATTTCTTTCAAGTTAATGTCCGGGTCCAAAACAATACAGGTACAAAAAAATAAATTTTTCTTTTTGTGTTTGATGAGAAATCTTCCTTTATAATCTCAAAAATTTTTAGAATTTCATTCAATTTCTGTACGTTTATTTTCTACAGTGCATTCGTCAAAAATGATACAACATTTTTTGAATGTCTCTACATAACCTAGTAATGAAGGAAGTATATCGAGTAACTTATCATTTTCTTCTCTTTGTACTTGTAAAGATTGATTATTTTTTCCATTGATTTCCATTTCTACGATAATCAATTAAAAAATTTTTGCTATCAGACCGGTATCCTATGTGAATTTTCCTTCTACCATTATGTAGAGTCCATTTAAAATGGGACATTTGTGAGTCTACGTCACAATTATGCAAGCTTGGTAAACTTTGTGATTCTATAACAATTGAATTTTTTTGAGATTTTACTTGTGGAACAGTATGAAAAAGTCCCAGTTTTAAGATTAAAATTCTTGAAAACCAATATTCCAACTGATACTGTTCAACACGAATACTAAATGAAAAATGATTTCGAGGATAAAAATTTAAATTACATGACAAAAAATATAAATAACCCAATTTATTGTAAATTACAGTTCTTAACAAACATAAAGTCTCCCAAAATTTGGGATAGTTTTTTGAGTTCGTTCAAAGTATAGTTGACATAGACAACTTGTTTCATTGCTTGATTCTCTTTTGCAGTGTAGAGTCGAATCTAAATGTAGAGAAGTTTGTTAAAATTGTACTTCTAGATCGTGACACAATCTTGTCTTGTATTATGAGATGCTGTCATACACTTTGTTGCAGTTGGTAAGCTACTGATCAATAGTTGACTTCTTGTCAGAAGCAAGTCCAAGGTTTTCAGCATCGTGAAAAACAGTATTTATAATTGCCGAGTTTACTTCTTTTTTTTTCACCAAGATACACTTGTTGTCTTTTTTGGAGTTGTCCCAATTCTTTTTTCTTGAATAGTTGAAAGTAGGGTTCAAAATAAATTTTCCGCTAGGATTAGTGGGAGAAGCAAATGTCTCAATTCTTGTTTGATTTTTTGACAATTCAACATAGATTGCACTAGTGTCTTTTCTTGAGTACATTTTTCAATAGGAGAACAGACTGATCAGATCAGCAGGAATGAGACAAATCATTTTGAGATCAAATAAAAATGGAATTGAGCAATATGAGTCATTCAATTACCCATAAATGGAAATAGAACTATAAATGGTATTTTGTGTGAAATTTCCAAATATGGAAATGTGTAGGCGTTAGTGTTCCTATCTAAACCCACAACTCTTAGCAATAATCCTTGTTTTAGATGGCTGTTGCTATGTGTCAAGCTCTTCCAAGCTTTTATTCAAAATATTGTCAAAAATCGCTTTTGATTTCCGTTTCTAGTGATTTCTACGAAAATTATTAAGTAACCCATAAGCTTTGTGTCTCTACTCACAATTCTTACAGTTCTTTGCAAAATCTTAAGTTCCACATACTTCTGATTGTTTCAACTTTTGATCAAATTTTGCGCTGTTCATCACAATTTGAAACGGAAAAGAGCTGAAAAAATGACAAGTGTTGCAAAGAAAAGAATGTTGCGCTAAAAACGCAAATATCCTTATCTCTGTACTAACCAGAAACTAGCTTCCACACAGCTATCGTTTCAGCTGTTCAGGAAAGAGTTTGTGCACAATTCACAATATGAACATGATTTTTAAAAAATAATTGACTGTTTTATTGATTGTTTTGGTTTTGTTAATAGTGATCATGTAATTTTTTCAATGAAAAAAATAAAAAACTTTTTATAGTCCATCTATTATCTCTCATATGTTTACGAAATAACCAAAAATTTTAAAGAGAAAGAAAAAACTTTTCCGTTACGAAGGATTTGGCAAAAGTTTCTACAAACTTCTAAACAAGATGTAAAAATTTCTTCTGATTTTCAAGAAGCTGGGTTTCAATTTTTATAACAAGTTGCAGAAATTGATTCACATTTTTCTACAAAATGCGAAAAAGGTTCCAATTTTTTTTTGACAAAATGCGAAAAGTGTTTCAATTTTTTTGACAAGACGCGAAAAGTGTTTCAATTTTTTTGACAAGATGCGAAAAGGGTTTCACTTTTTCCGACAAAATGCGAAAAGTTTTTCACTTGTCTACAAAATGCAAAAAGTGTTTGAGTTGCTTTGACAAGATATAGAAAACGATCAGGTAATTATTACTTATATAGCAGTTATGTAATATGTGGGCAAAATTTAAACAAGTTTTTTAACATGTGTGCAAATTTGGGGCGCTTATTAGGTTGTATTATAATTGTTTTTTAATGGTTCACCGTGAACTTCTCATCTGTTCTCATAATTAAATAAAATTAAAGAAATTATTTAATTACAAAGAACGAAATAAAAATCAAACATCAATTATTTCAATCGAAAAGCTGTTGAGAGCTCTGGAGGTCCTCGATAGAATGCAGAGCTGGACGAGGTTGTAGTGGTTGTCGTGGAGCTGGAGAATTCACTGTTTATGAGAAGCCCTCATCTTCATCTATTGTGATTCGGTTTTCGGCTGATCCCATCTCCTCCTCCAAAGGAAAGAGGAAGACGTCGACTGGTTGAGCCACATATTTAGAAGCAAGAATCTCGGGGTAGTTCATTCCCACATGCGCGGACACTTCCTCCATCATTTGCATTGTTCCAAGTTGGTTCTTTGCGATGGGTACTTGTGTTTTATGAGGTTTGTTGAAATCCCTTCGCTTTCACTTTCACCATATGCCAGATTGGGATTAGAATGTCCATTCATACCAAAAAAACTCCAGAGACTCGCACTTGAATTTCACTAGATCAGGTGAAAACTCTACCGAGTACAGAAGGTTGCTGTTTTGCACTGAGAAAATCATTTTGAGCAAAAAGTTGAGTAAAAGGTACAGAGTAAAAACAAGAATGATTTAGTGCTGAGACAGGAGGCAGTTGACGGTAGTTAAAATGAAAAGCAATCGCAAAAACAATTGACCAAAAGTAGTTTGCTGTCAAAATCAGAAACATTGCCGACATAAATAACAAGAGAAAATAAAATTAAAACAAGTAGCATTTTCAAAAAAATTTTCATGAAGTTAATTGAACTTTTTGTATGTAATCAATAAAAAATTGCTGATTTTTGATTAGATTGTCAGGTTCTTTGATTTTGACGTAATTTTGACAGGATAACTCAAATTCGATGAATTTTTCAAAGCAAGTCTCTCAAATTTTGATTCCAAACCTGATCAAGCAGGATTTTGAGCTTTGAAAATTTTTTGAAAAATGAATGAATAAAGAACTTTCAGTGGCGTTTTTACAAGTTTCGGTCAAGGTTGTTTGATATATTATCGTACAACGTTTTGATTAATTTCAAATTTTTCAGAATTAATTAAATTTCCTTCCTAGTCAGGTGTATTTCAGCCTTAAGTTCAAAGCTTTGATACGCAATATGTGAATTAAAAAAATTTCTTTGGTTTGGTGAGTTTACCTAAGCAAACATTTCCTTTACTTAGTCGGAGAAACCTATTTTGGACAACAAAAATGTCCAAAAAATGTGAAAAAAAAGTAAGAAACAACGTCTATTTCATCAATTAGAAAATGAAGTGGAACTTTTTTTTTTCTTGTAGAGTCCCTCGAGGAAATTCAAGTGCTTTTTAAAAGAGAATTTTCAAATAATGAAAAAAAAAACAAATAATAAATCAGTTTTAATAGTAGTCAATTCTGATTAGTTGAAACCGAATTGGTTTGCTTACTTTTTTTCAAGCAACAGCAACTAAATCAAACTTATTCTGAATTTTTTAATGCTAAAAAACAATTGTTCTATACATTGTATAACAAATTGAAAAAAAAAATATTTTTTTTTCTAAAAATTCAAAGTAAGTATAAATCACTGAATAAATAACTCGTCAAATTTTTGCAAGACTTCAGTTGGAATTGACGCTAGCCATTTATATCCATTCTTAATGTGCCAAGAGATGCCGACCGTACTTTACACAAGTGGGAGTATGACTCTGAAACTGATCGGTTAAAAGCTAGAAATTATAAGAAAAAGAAATTTCGAGAGCATGGTTATGTCATTCTATCAAGAAATGAGACCAGAGTTTAAAATTGAGAGTTTTTACACAACCGGAAAGCAGACGAAAACTGACTGTTTCCATGTTGATTGCTCCTGCAATTACTGTAAAACAGAATTTGAAGCTATGAGTTGCAACTATCACTTCTGCTCATACCAAATAACCCGTCCATCCTTGTCAGTTGTCACAACAAGATATTGAAAAGGGAATTAAGAATCCAGAAACGGATGAGTTGAGACGAGAGTATATAAAAGAAAGAGGTTACAATTTTCAGGAAATATGGGAGTGTGAGTGGTGGGAGCATTTTAAAACAGATTGTTCAGTAAAATTTTCTTTATTATAAAAGACCTCTGTCCACTGATTTTTTAATTGAAAAAATGAAAAACGGATCTCTTTTTGGCTATGTGCAATGCAATTTAATAGTTCCCGACGAGTTGAAGTATTGACGTCTGCCGTAACGATATTGGAGAATACATGAAAATTATGCCGAAGAAAATGATTTGCTGAAAAACACACAACGAATGCTGATTTTCGGTTTTAAATTAGAAAAAGGCACAATCATCACACCCCTTCTTAAAATCTATGTCTTTGACGTCAATGTACAAAAGATTATTGGTTTGTTGAGTACACACCTAGAAAATGTTTCAACAGCTTCATTCAATTCAGTTTTGATGCTCGACGAGAAGGAGACGAGAATCCACATTCTGGAGTTGTTGCTGAGATGATGAAACTTCTCGGTAACAGCTCGTACGGTTACCAATTTATGGACAGATCCAGACATACGATAACCAAACATCTCGGCGATGAGAAGACAAACAAAGTGATGAATGAGAAATTTTTTAACCGATTGAATGTATTACACGAGCATTTACTGAAAAACCATTCAGTAAGCTGTCTTTTGTCGGACAAAGATAAACAACCATACAAAGATCATCTTTGCCTTTTCCGTGCGTTAAAAAGGTATTTGCATGGTCATAGTAACCTCGATGCTCATACATCTCAGCTGTTTACAGAGTTTGTATCGGAATTTGGACACGATCCGAAGAACTTTCGTGGAGTGTCAATTGAAGACCTACCTTTCTTGGAGGTAATAGTTGAACGCAACATATTCATTTTCGATTTTGACATTCAAGAAGGAGAATCTGTTGCAGAATTAGTCAGGCGAAGTGTTGGAAAGTTTGAAAAAAAACCGTGAAATTATTAAGGTTTAACAACTATAGCATTCACACCAAAGATATTGATTCTTTTTTCAAGTGCCTTCGATGTCCCAGCTGTGACTGTTTCTTCAACAGATCAGTCAACTTCATCAGACATCTTCTAAATTGTCAAGATAGATAGAGTGCGACATATTTATCCCAAAAACGCGTACACACTAGGGGAAACAGTATTCGAGAATCTCGACGGATTCAACATTCCTTACACTCAAGATTGGAAACTATTTGACAATGGAGCAATCTTTGACTTCGAATCAATTTGTGTTCCCACAGACGAAGTGAAAGCAACCAAAACTACTACTTGGATTGGAAAACGTGTCCCCGTTTTCGTCTCAATATCTTCAAATTTTCAATTTGATCCAAATTTCTTGTATGAAAAAGATCCAGAACTCCTTATAATTGATTTTGTTTCAAACTTGGAACTTGTGGCTAAAAAAACAAGTTATAAATGAAAACCAGGTTTCAAGAAATTACTGTCAATGAACGAGTTAAAAAACTTTTTGATAAACTCAACGCTAGATCACTAAATACAAGATTAGAAGCCTTCGATTATGAAGATGATTGTTTTGAAGAGATAGAGGAGGATGAAATGTCGACGCAATTCTTGAGAACTAAAAAAAATCAACTGATCGACTTGAAACAGCATTGAGAGCGCTAAGTTAATAGCTTACCGGTGTTCGATTTCAATATCGGTAGATACGATCTGAACCTCATAAATTCTTATTCGATCCCGTTATGTGGTAAAAAAATTAAAAAGCATTAGAAAAGCAAATGATTTCATATCATTCACAATTGGAGATGTACAGTTTCTAAACAAAATGGAGTTTTTTGGAGAAGAAAAATTAGTGGATTCGTTTCTGAAGCTTATAAAGCCTATGAAACCAAAAGTTTTTTCCGTTTGAATAGTTTGACAGTCCAGACAAGCTTGATTGTACGGATTTGCCTCCATATGAAGCCTTTTTCAGCAAACTGAGAAATTACAACCCTCTCGAGAAAGATTTCAACGAGTAACAAAAAATTTTTAAAAGCGGACTTGATCACCAATGTGCGCTAAAAAAGTTGCGTAATCAATCAGCTCCATTAATAGGTTTCGAAAACTACTCTTATTTGAAAGTATCTGGGAACAACACAGCATGATTACTTTCAAAGACTTCTTACGAAGGTATAACAACATAGATGTTGTTCCTATTCTTGATTGAAGCTATGCCAAAAAAGATAAAATTTAATTGATAAAGAGTTTGACAAGCTGAAACTGGGATGCACGCTTCCAAATCTTGTAAATATCTGCTTACACAATTCGACGAATCACAAATTCTACTCGTTCTTTGAAGAAGATAAGGATTTATGTCAGAAAATTAGAGATGATATGACAGGTGGTCCATCAATAGTTTTTACGCCAAAAGCTGTTGTCGATCAAACTTATATTTTTGCAAGACAATAGTTGGAATTGACGCTAGCCAATTATATCCCTTCTCAATATGCCAAGAGATGCCGACCGGACTTTACACAAGATGGGAGTATTACTCCGAAACTGATCGCTTTAAATCTAGAAAATAGAAGAACAAGAAATTTCGAGAACATGGTTATGTCCTTCTATCAAGAATTGAGACCATATTGTACAAGTGAGAGCTTTTACACAACCAAAAAGCAGACTGTTTCCATGTTGATTGCTACTGCGATTACCGTAAAATAGTATTTGAAGCTATGAGTTGCTACTATCACTTCTGCTCATGCCAAGAAACCCGTCCATCTTTGTCAGAACAAGATATTGAAATGCGAATTAAGAATCGAGAAATGAATGAGTTGAGACGAGAGTATATAAAAGAAAGAGGTTACATTTTTCCTTAAATATGGGAGTGTGAGTGGTGGGAGCTTTTTAAAACAGATTGTTCAGTAAAATCTGCTTCCTTATTAAAGACTTCTGTCCACTAATTCTTTGCTTGAAAAAATGAAGAACGGATTCCTTTTTGGCTATGTGCAAAGTGATTTAATAGTTCGCGACGAGTTGAAGCCCACATTTTCAAATGTTCCTCCGATATTTTAAAAGTAGAATTATTGAAGTCAATTTTTGAACGTAGAGAACTAATTTTTGTAGGCTTTTTCATTCTTCATTACATCAAACTAAGAATGTTGGAGTTATACTACAATTTCTTCCACAAGTATTGCGATGAGAATGAATTCGAGGAATTGGAGATGGACACTGACTCTTTTTTTTAGTAAAAGCAGAAGATAACCTGGAAGATTGTATATTACCTGAGAAGAAAGCTCAGTGGACACTAATTTGTCGAAATGATTGATGAGACAACTTTATAGCTGATGCAAATAAGAACTTTTTCCACTTGCGCTGTTCAAAAAAAGCATGACAAACGAGAACCCGGATTTTTCAAAGAAGAATGTTGCTGTACTGAAATGTTGTGCCTGTGCAGCAAGACGTATTGCTGCTATGATAGTAAGAGTGACACATTCAAATTTAATAGCGAAGGACTCAACAAAAGAACGCTAGAAGACACTGGTAATGAACCAAAGTCACACAGACGAATTCATGAAGAAGCCATAAATTTGAAGTCGGCAAATTTCGGATTCAAAACCTCCAACCATTTAGTCGGAACATATGAACAATTTGAAAAAGGACTCAGTTACTTTTACCCGAAAAAGAAAGTACTTAAGGATAGAATACATACTGGGCCATTGAAATTGTAAGTTGAACCTGTAAACTGTAGTAAAATTTCATAAAATGCAATGATTTATGTTATTTTTCAACTGTAATAACAATTTACAGTAACTTAATTTTTTTCTGACAAACTTTTTTTCTTCTTCGAAGCTTCAATTAGGTTTCAGCATAGTTTCATACACTTTCAAAATAAACTCAAATGGTTTAGAACAATATTAAAGACATATCCTAACACATTAAGAAATCTAATTCCTATCGGATTGGTGTAGAGGATTTTAGGACATGATAAAGTCGGGCGCCGAAAAATTTTTCTGAAACCTTATCATTCCCTATCTTAATAAATTAGGAAACCTATTCCCTATTTAAGTAAAAAAAGAAATCTATTCCCTATCTTAATAAATGGAGGTCTGCACCCCCCCCCCTGATCGCCTCACACATATACTACTAGCCTCCCAGGATCCCTCATTTTGTTTTTTAGTTTAATAAACAGCACAATTTCATTCATCGCGAAGGATGGCTGATTGGCTGTCCTTTCGTTGCTTAAGCAAAACATGACCGAGAACAAAAAATACTTAAATTAAAAACCAAGGAAAAACTACAAATAAACGAAAAAAAAGAATCAAAAACTGTATAGAACATACATTTAGCAGACAAGCCTCGTTTTAAGTTTCATGTTGGTTTAGGTTAGATATATTCCTTTATATCATAACTGATCAGAACAATCACCTGTAGTGGTTTCTTTTGGACCTGAACTGTAGGGTTATTTGAGTACTTACGCTCGTTTATGCTAAATTTTCAATCAATCCGGAGGTGCCATGTGATTGAAGAAAAGGACAAATCCAGCAGTGCAAGGAGCATTAGGAACGGTCAAACAAAAAACAACAACCGACTGTTGGTTATCCTTGAAAAGTTTTGTATCATTATCGGTAAGAAAGTACGATATCAATCTGTGGGGGATTGGCACTATAGAGTTGCCAAAGTTCCGAGTTAAGCACCCTATTCAAACTTTCAAATTAACACTTGTACTACCCATATTAAAACTTTTTTTTCAACCAGGCAGATCATGAACAGACTAGTTTTTATGTCAAAATTTTGATATTTCGATTTTTCCAGAAAACGCAAATTTTAAAATATCATTTTTTTGTTTTGAGACATTGAAATTGAACGAATACATTTGTTAAAATTTAATAAAAATTATCCGGTTATCGTGAAAAAAAAAATAAGTCTCGTGATCCACTTTTTCACAATTTTTGACAGACACCCAGAACATCGCTCAGAACAAAATTTTCAAAATTTTTGAGTTACCGCGATAAAAATTGGTTTTAGGGTAATGTAAAAAAGGAATCAACAGATTTTATAACCCGTTTACCTAAATTTTTCCTGGTCATGGAGAAATTGGACTTGAGGAGTTAATGGATTTTATGGATTAACCAATCTAAAAGGGGTCAAATTTATGTTATTTTTCACAGTTTTGTGGCGGAAACATTTTTCATAGGGTTTCTTACCTTGAAGTAAAAAAAGTGTAGGCTTACAGTAAAGCGGAAACGATGAAGGCAAAGATAATGGTCAAAGCGAGCCCGAGCTGCTTCCACGCCTCAAAATCATTTTATGGCGAGAGTAGTATATGTTGGGGCAGTTCAGCCGGGGCAGTTCATCATCCTATTAGTTGTTTTCGCAGAAGTTTTTTTAGTTCGTTCGGTTGTTTTGAAGATTTGGTCATTCTAGAGCCAATCTTAGAAAAGTTGAGTGCAATGGTTCTAGTCGTGATTTACCACGAGCTGTGAGGCCGGCTAGAGAGGATTCTCAGGAAATCCTGTACTGGTGGGTTAGTTATATAGGGGTATACTTGTTAGCGTTTCATTGAGTAGACTGTCTTATTGCTTATAACCTTTTATGGACGCTTTCCCACAATACCGGCCCCCGCCTATGAATGTCAGGATTCTTGATTACATTCTCAAGATTCTGGTTTGAGCAGAAGAAAGAGCAGATAAATCCGCTGAGTTAGTGGATAGAATGAACAAGATTACTTTCGAAGCCTTCGAGTATGTACCAGGAGAGGAAAACTATACAAGAACGACAGCACGTTAGAATGATTGGGAGCAGGATGCACCGCGTCCTTCCTAGCAAAAAAGTATCCTGGAGTTGCTCACAACTTGATTCGAGAAATTATCAACACACTCGCTTATTTATCTGTAGTAGTGATCCGGGCGTTGTTCGTGGCATTTCGATTGGATAAATTTCATAAGGGAGTTGCGGTGTTGCTGACTGATGGAGTGCAGAATCTCAGATTTGATGGATTACTGACCTTGATTGCCATTACTTACGGCAGATTAGGCGAGTTCGTCACCTTGAATCGTTGCCTGGAGCGTATGTGAGAGTCAGTAACGAAATTTGATATATAGTCGGGAAATTGCGCATATCCTGGATATAAAACGAAAACTGCCCTCGCTGTTGTTTTCTGGAAATTTCCTTATTTCAGCACGTCAATTTTTCAGCCTACGATTCTAAAATTCACTTCACAGCTGGTCACACAGCAGCTTCAACGGTAGACAGCTCTATGAGTCTGCTCAGCAGGCCTCTAATCCCCAAGTATTCAATTATTCCAGCAAAGACTGTCGTAATGGGGTTCATTTCAGTTTGGCGCTTAACACCAATGGCCAACGACAAAGATTGCATCCACATCCAGTTCGACTGCTGGCAACTTCATCATGTCTCGCCAGTAGTATATGTTGGGGCAGTTCAGCCGGGGGGGGGGGGGGTGCTGACCCCCATGTATTAACATAGGCCATAGAGTATCCGGTCAGCACCCTATGTATTAAGATAGGCTATAGATTTCCCAATGTATTAAGATAGGGAATAGGTTTCCCAATGTATTAAGATACGAGGTTTCAGATGGTAAGATGATAAATTTTTTTTCCGCGCACGAATTTCCCATGTATAGATTTCCGTATGTATAAGAAATTCATTGTAGGGAATTAAGAACTCAATAGGGAATAGATTTCCCTATGTATTAAGATAAGGAATAGGTTTCCTATGTATTAAGATGGTAAGGTTTCAGATGGTAAGATGGTGAAGTTTCAGATGGTAAGATGGTAAGTTTCAAAAAAGTTTTGGCAACCGAGTTTTTTGAGCTCGATTTTGCTGATACTTGCGTTTCTTAGCTAGCTTCTACGGTTTAGATGCTTTGGTTATTGTTTTTATAGGTTTGATTCAACGAGAAAGCTATCGAAAAGCTATATTGAAACCTAACGAAACTTCGAGAAAAAAATCATATTTTTTGAAAAAAAATTTGGTTCTTGTGTGGAAATGTCTAGTTTTTTTCGCAAAAATTTTGGCTCGGATTATCTAATTGTTAGTTAATACTGGTTAATTACGTGTAGGTTGTGAAGTTAAGGTTATGTATTCAGTTTTCTTGTACATGGTAAGTCAATGGTAAGAGTTTTTGGGCAAAAAATTGGAGTTTTTGTCACAAAAAATGAAAATTTTTCATAAAAACTTTAAAACACTATAAGTCAAATTTTTGGAAAAAATTGCAAAAAATTCAAGTTTTTGGGAAAAAATACAAAAATTTCAAAGTTTTCGGAAAAAATTTCAAAGTTTTTGGAATAAACTGCAAATTTTTGGAAAGAACTGCAAAAATCTCAAGATTTTGGCTAGTTTTTTGTTGCTTCTGATCTAATTGAACAAAAAGTAAATTGTGTTTACTTTTTGTGTTTACGTTTAGAGTTTAGAATTAAGCTCAAATTGTATTTCAATTGGCATTATATGGAGACACTGATACAAAACTTTGAAAAGAAATATGGATTTTTCCAAATTTTTCACACAAAAAATTGAAATACGATAAATTTTAGCATTATTTGAGTAACAAAGCGGGTTATTTAATGCTCTCCACATTAACAAGAAAGCTCATAAAAGCTGAATCAAAATTGAAACTTGCGGAAGATAGTGAAAATAACCGTAATTTTTAAGAAAGTAAAATAAAAAAAATTCAAATTTGTCAAAAATTTTCCATTTTTAACTTTTTAAATGGATAATTAACTAATTTTTTGTCCAATTCAGGGAGAATTAAAATAGGACTCTCAATACAAATGAACATTAAGAGCAATATTCCATAAAATTTCTAGATTTTTGCTCAATGATTAACCCAAATTTGTACAAAAATTACAAATTCAGAGAAGTTATTCACCCTACTAGTACAGAATTTCAGATTAATGGTGAAAAACGAACAGTTAATTGCTAAACTTGACTAAAAACTAGATAAATGTTTCTTAAAAATTTATTCGATATTGGCTCAAATTCAACAAAATCTTCTTCATAACTGATGATTATCTCTCTGTTGCTTCTGCAACATAATTTTCACGATTTTCCGTAGAAATGTTCTATTCTTAAAGGTTATTCTTACTTTCTGCTTATTACATAGTTCCGCTATTGAACACACTTTGCAAGAAAATTTATTCAGAACTGGAGAATTTTGGGGGAAAATAGTATCAATCGAACGAACAATTTGCTAGCAGAGATGAAATTAGAACTGATACCGTCTGATTATTTTGATAAAAATTGTAAATATCTTCCTCAAATTTCCCTGGTTAGGTGCTACAGTAAACTATTCAAGCAAAATACAACTTGTGGGATAAATATCTATCACTTTTTTTGGAAAAATAGTCATTTTTTCATAATTTTCTGTAGAAATGCTCTATGTTTTAAGGTTATTTCCGCTTTCTGCTTAATGCATATTTTCGCTATTGAACATACTTTGCAAGAAATTTTAGTCAAAACTGTAGAATTTAGGAGGAAAATAGTATCAATTGAACGAACAGTTTGCTGGCAAAGATGAAATTAGAACTGACACCGTCTGATTATTACAATAAAAATTGTAAATGTCTTCCTCAAGGTTCCCTCGATAGGTGCTACAGTAAATTATTTCAGCCAAACTACAATTTTTGGGTCAATAACTATCACTTTTCTTGCAAAATAAATATTAAATAACTTTTTTTCTTATTTAAAAGGGAAATTTTCTCAAAAATATCGAAGTAAGAAAGAATCGGTGCTGGTAAAACATTCAAAAAAATATGTAAAAAATGAGAATATAAATGTTTTTTACATTTTAAGAACAAATTAGGAACAGCTTTATTAGTTATTTTCTGAAAACTTCAGGAAATACGCAAGGGAACCTAGTTCCTAACATCTAGTGTTTACTTTTTGTGTTTACCTTTAGAGTTTAGAATTAAGCTCAAATTGTATTTCAATTGGCATTATATGGAGACACTGATACAAAACTTTGAAAAAAAATATGGATTTTTCCAAATTTTTCACACAAAAAATTGAAATACGATAAATTTTAGCATTATTTGATCAACAAAGCGGGTTATTTAATGCTCTCAACATTAACAAGAAAGCTCATAAAAGCTGAATCGAAATTGAAACTTGCGGAAGATAGTGAAAATAACCGTAATTTTCAAGAAAGTAAAATAAAAAAAATTCAAATTTGTCAAAAATTTTCCATTTTTAACTTTTTAAATGGATAATTAAATAATTTTTTGTCAAATTCAGGGAGAATTGAAATAGGACTCTCAATACAAATGAACATTAAGAGCAATATTCCATAAAATTTCTAGATTTTTGCTCAATGATTAACCCAAATTTGTACAAAAATTACAAATTCAGAGAAGTTATTCACCCTGCTAGTACAGAATTTCAGATTAATGGTGAAAAACGAACAGTTAATTGCTAAAATTGACTAAAAACTAGATAAATGTTTCTTAAAAATTTATTCGATATTGGCTCAAATTCAACAAAATCTTCTTCATAACTGATGATTATCTCTCTGTTGCTTCTGCAACATAATTTTCAAGATTTTCCGTAGAAATGTTCTATTCTTAAAGGTTATTTTTACTTTCTGCTTATTACATAGTTCCGCTATTGAACACACTTTGCAAGAAAATTTAGTCAGAACTGGAGAATTTAGGGGGAAAATAGTATCAATCGAACGAACAATTTGCTAGCAGAGATGAAATTAGAACTGATACCGTCTGATTATTTTGATAAAAATTGTAAATGTCTTCCTCAAATTTCCCTGGTTAGGTGCTACAGTAAACTATTCAAGCAAAATACAACTTGTGGGATAAATATCTATTACTTTTTTTGGAAAAATAGTCATTTTTTCATAATTTTCTGTAGAAATGCTCTATGTTTTAAGGTTATTTCCGCTTTCTGCTTAATGCATATTTTCGCTATTGAACATACTTTGCAAGAAATTTTAGTCAAAACTGTAGAATTTAGGAGGAAAATAGTATCAATTGAACGAACAATTTGCTGGCAAAGATGAAATTAGAACTGACACCGTCTGATTATTACAATAAAAATTGTAAATGTCTTCCTCAAGGTTCCCTCGATAGGTGCTACAGTAAATTATTTCAGCCAAATTACAATTTTTGAGTCAATAACTATCACTTTTCTTGCAAAATAAATATTAAATAACTTTTTTTCTTATTTAAAAGGGAAGTTTTCTCAAAAATATCGAAGTAAGAAAGAATTGGTGCTGGTAAAACATTCAAAAAAATCTGTAAAAAATGAGAATAAAAATGTTTTTTACATTTTAAGAACAAATTAGGAACAGCTTTATTAGTTATTTTCTGAAAACTTCAGGAAATACGCAAGGGAACCTAGTTCCTAACATCTACAATATCTAAAAACTTCTAAAAGAGCGCATCTCAAAAACTGATTTAGCAAAGGAAATCAAGGTGCAAACTGGAACAATTGTGTAATTTTCGGATTTTTATTAAGCAAAAGAAAACTCTATATAGTTAAAAAAAATGATGAAATGTAGATCTTGAAAGCTGTTTTTGCTTTATGCTTCAGGTATCTTCTTCCAAAAGATGTCGGATTGAGTTTACTTTATAAAAACTATCCTCAAAACATCTGATTTTTCATAAAAAGTTTCCTTATATATCAAAGGATAACAAACTTTTCCAATGAATAACACATAAATACCAATCTTTGACACTTTTTATGTCGGAGTTTTTCTCAAAATATGGTTTATAAGCTAAATTTTAGTAAAACTATCTCAAAACTCCTAATGAATTAAATTGAGTTTCTATCTCATTTTCTCAGTTTCTGCTTCATCTTCTATTTATCAAATTAATCCAATTTGAACAAAAAATTTTATTTGAAAATTGAACTTTTGATGGAAAAATGTATCGTTTCAACGAACGTTATACAATCCGAAGCTGAATTAATACCATGAATCTTTTGCTAAACGTCTTTAAATGATTTTCTCTACTTGATAATTTATATTGCTGTTCCAACTCTGAATTTCTATTTTGAAGTAAATTTTTGGTTGAGAATGATGTATATTATTATCTTGAAATTTTCAAATGTTAGCAGAAAATACATTTTCCAGGACAGATATCATTTTTTTTTCTGAATCGTAGAAAAAAAGCAAAAGAAAACCATAATTCTTAGTAAATCAATCCCCAATATCTGCTACGCACTATTCTATGATTACTCTTACAAGCACTAAGCAAGGAAAACTTGAAAATGGTTACTAGGTAAAACCTTTCAATAAATCAATGTTTTATAAATATCCAGTTTTTTATAGTATTTCAACAACTACTTAAGCATTCCTTAGCGTATGTGATTCACGTTTACTACAAATTTATCGCAACACAATCCCCGCAAGCTGGCAACCCATGGAGTTTTTACAGTAGATGGAAGATTTTCGGATCGATTTCCATTGAAAGTTTCAAGACAATTTGAAATCGGTTGTTGCTGGCTTTATCATCAATCAGAACCTTTGAATATGACAAAACAAGAATAATGATGATAAAACTATAAATTTTTATTAGAAGTTTTTCAAATTTAGTGTATAGTCTTTTCAGATTCAGTAAAACATTATGATTCAATGTATTTTCTACAATGTTTTTATTAAAAACATATCAATTTTACCTACTCTTGGAGTGTGTTTTGAGACTGCTGAGCACATAATTCAACTTTATGTTGACAATGCTTCTTCTTGATATGATTAGTAAGTTCCTCGCTGCTATATGTATAAAAGTTACAATTGGAACACTTTAAAACGTCACAGTGCTTTCGATGTCTTGATGCGTGCAAGCGAGTGTATTCTCTTCCACATCAAGACATGCAATTCTTTCGTTTTTATTCAGTGACGGCATCTCAATAAGTAGAAAAAGAAAAAATGGGAGATTTAGAATGTCCCAAATTTTTAGAAAAGAAAAGTTGAATAACCTCAAAAAATGAATAAAAATGAATAAAAAAAGCAAATTTCTTAACCAATTGTTTTTAACGTGAAATAAAATCAGAATGGATTTACTATTTAGTCTAGCTGAAAATAAATTTATCCATCTAACCATGGAGTTTTCAAAAGTTTTGCTATCAACCAATCAAAGTCGAGCATTAATTATAAGGTCATGGAATTTTTATCTTTTCTGATATCAACCAATCAGAATTGACTTTCAATGGTCATGGAATTTTCAAAAATTTTTATGTCAACCAACCAAAACTGAGTTCTACTTCTCATGGGTTTTTCAACAAATTCAATATCAAATGATCAGAATTGAATATTCTTTTAGTAACACTGTTTGTTGGAAATCATCCTATCAGAATCAAGTATTTTCTAAAAGTGAACTGTTAATTATTTTAAAAAAACTTAATCAATATTTGAAAAAGGTCTGTCAAAAAAACATTTGAGCTTCCTCGAATTACTTTACAAGAAAAAGGAAAAAATTCCAATTGATTTTCTTATTGATGAAATAGATGTTGACTCTCATTTTTTTCATAATTTTTTGGACGTTTTTATTGAACAAAATAGAGTTCTCCGACTAAGTAAAGGACTCTTCAAAGACACTTACTCAATCAAAGAGTTTAATTGTGATCCACATATTGCGTGTCAAATCTTCAAACATACGGCTGGATTACACCTCACAAGGAAAGAAATTTTGTTTATTCTCGAGAATTTGAAAATAATCAAAAAGTCGTACGATAATATATCAAAAAGTCTTTTTATCCCCTACCCAATACCCAAATTTGTAAAAAAAAATCCCCAGCAAAGTTCTTTATTCTTTCATTTCTTTAGGGATTTTAAAAGTACAAAATCCTGCTTGATTCGGTTTGGAATCAGATTTCCAGAGATTTGCTTTGAAAAATTCATCAAATTTGAGTTATCCTCCCAAATTTACATCAAAATCAAAGAACTTAACTATCTACTTTAAAATCAAGAATTTCTCATTGATTACATGCAAAAATTCAATTATCTTGATGAAAAAATTTGTAGAGATGCTACTTGTTTGCTATTCTTTTGTTACTTATATCAGCAAAATTTCTTATTTTTACGGCAAACAACTTTTGGTCATTTATTTTTGCAATTGATTTTGTGTATATTTTTACTTATTTGGAAGATTTAAGTCCTTAAAAATTTCTCTGATTGGATACGACAACTAGAACAAAAGTGATTGTTAGAACATTTTTGTGATACGACAACTAGAACATTTTTGTGATTGGAAACGACAATAACCAAAATGGAGCTTTGTTTCCGATTGGACACGTCTTTTAATCAAGAACGCCATGAAAGGAAGCTGAAACCGATTGGACACAAACACAATCCAAATAAGGAAAATCAATTCTGATTGGTCAAACCCACACATTCCAGTTGAAGGTACCCCTAACTCCTAACTAAAAATCATTTTATTTTCAACTTAACTACCGTCAACTAACTCCTCTCTCAGCTCTAAATACCTTAATTTCAACTTATCCTCCGTCAGCTACCCTTCTCTCAACTCTTTTTGTTTTTACTCTTTAACTCAGTTTAATGCTCAAAATGATCTTCTCAGTGCAAAACAGCAACTTTATGTACTCTGCAATATTTTCACCTGATCTAGTACAAATTAAAGTGCGAGAAACAGTCTCTGGAGTTTTTCTGGCACGAATGGATATCCCAATCCAAGTCTGGCACATGGTGGAAGTGATGCGAAGGGATTTCAACGAACATCATATGATGCAAGTTCCCATCACAGAGAACCAACTTGGAACAATGCAAATGATAGAGGAAGTTTCTGATCATGTGGGAATGAACTACCCCGAGATTCCGGACTAAAGATTTGTGGCTCAACCAGTCGACGACTTCTTCTTTCCTTGGGAGGAGGAAGAATCAGTCGAAAACCCCATCACAATAGATGAAGATGAGGGTTTCTCAGAAACAATGAGGCCTCCAGCTCCACAACAACCACCAGCCATGGAACCTCGTCCAGATCTGCGTTCTATAGAGAACCTCCAGAACTCTTCTGCTGCTCGACAGCTCTTTGGTTAAATGTTTTTGTAAATAAAGGTTGTTTGGTATTGACTTCGTTTTCTGTAATTAATTATTTTCTTCAATTTCATTTTAATTATGAGAATAGATGAGAGGTTCAGGGTAAACCACTGAAAAATAACAGAACTTAGCTAAGTGCTCCGAACTCGCACACATGTTAAAAAATTTGATAAATTTTTGCATACATATTCGGAAAAACACTAGAAAAACTGTACACAAGTAAAAAGTTACCTAATCGATATTGCATCTTGTACACACTTTTAGCATTTTGTAGAAAAAATTGAAACACTTTTCGCATTTTATCGAGAAAAGTAAAACACTTTTCGCATTTTGTCAAAAAATTGAAACATTTTTCGCAATTTATCGAAAAAAGTAAAACACTTTTCGCATTTTGTCGAAAAAAGTAAAACACTTTTCGCATTTTGTCGAAAAAAGTGAAACCCTTTTCGCATCTTGTCAAAAAAAATTGAAACACTTTTCGCGTCTTGTCAAAAAAATTGAAACACTTTTCGCATTTTGTCAAAAAAAAAATTGAAACACTTTTCGCATACGCTTCAAAGAAGTGAAACACTTATCCCATCTTGCCGAAATAAATCATTACAGTTTTTCTTGCACAATTAATTACTAATCTTTATGAAATTTTTATTCAAAATTTAATCCTTCAGAAAACTAATTTTTGCATGTCTGTTGATCAGAAACAACTGAAAACCAAGGTAATAACACATAGGGAATAGCAATGAAAGTCATCAATATAGAAGTTTTCTAAGCAATAAGTCAACATGCTTTTTACAACAAAATTTTGCGTTTTTTGCCTCATCATTTATGAAATAAAGTTAAAATTTTACATAATTTTTGAAAAACCAAGAAAAAACGTGCATATCACCAAAAAAATTCTTAGATTTTTTTGCGTTTTGCAAAAACTCTTGAGAGAATTTTTGGTACACGTATAAAAATTATATACATTTATATGTTAAAAACGGTTCAGGCTGGAAAAAAATTATTTTTGACAAAATTCTTGTAACAAATATTGAATTATCATAAGAAAAATTATTTGAAAAAGCCATTCAGAGGGTCTGACATGATTCCTCTACAGAGCTAAGAAGGTGTCTTTTGAATTATCTAGGTAATAAAAAAGTAATTCCACCTGAGAAAATGACGTCATTACACTTTAACTTTTATAGAACAGTAAAAGTTGTAGAATATTTCCACCAGAGAAATTGACGCATGATTCATTAAGTTCTAGAATCTTCTAATTTTTAGAATCTACAGATTAAATCCCTGAATTTTATAAGAAGTCATTACACATTAACATCTACATTTTCCTCAATCTTCTAAATTCTAGAAATAATCACTAAAATTTAACCAATCAGAATTCCAGAACTCACTCTTAAGGTGATGACATTAATAAAAAAAAATTTGTGGATTTTATTCATTTTGCTAGTTTTTTAAATCTAAATAAAGAATACGCAACCAAGGTTATAAATATTAGGAATATTTTTTAATGAAATTCTTCTCTTTTGAAAAACCTTAGTCAACAAAAAATTCTTATTTTACAAAATCTTTCATAAATAATTCAATCAAGTGTTGCAAAATTTTTGGAGTTCAGTTTTTTATGAAAAATTCAGCAAAACCTACAGCTGAAAAAAATAATATTTCATTTCTTTTGAAAATCTCATTAAAAGTCAAACAAGTGTTGCAAAATTTTTGGAGTTCAGTTTTTATGAGAAATTCAGCAAAGTCTACAGCTGAATAAAATTATATTTCATTTTATTTGAAAATCTCCTACAGTTCAGTTCATTTTACCAACATGAGAAAAATTTTAAGAAGAAATGGAAATCTATCTCAACATTTGAAACCAATCATAATAGAACGGGCGAGTTGCTGCATCCAGTTTGAAATTGGCACCGAAACTGTCAAGATTCTCAAATTTAATAAAATCTCCCAAGCTAGTGAGCAAATTATCATAGATCTTTCGGAATGGAGAGAACTCGAGAGTAAAAGAGTTAGAGAATTTAGAAAAGAATTGGCTATGTCTAAGTCACCTTCGCGAAAAAAGTAGGGGTTTTTATATGATTCAAATGAAGAATATTTTGATGAAGTTGTGGATCTGGGATACGGAAATAGTTTTTATTTGCTTACAAATGAACATTTACTACAAATGACTATTTTTGAAAAAATGGTTGATTTTGACATCTTTTACAGAGATCCGAAGAAGTGTTTCAGTCCCTTTAAAACTTCCATACATGATTGACGAAAAATTGAAACAATTCGTGATAGAATGTACAAGAAAGAAAAATTGAAGGTTCAACTTCATAACTTAGCTCTGTTAAGAAGAAAACATGGTGTGGCATATGAAGAAGAAAGTGACAAGGAACTCAAAAATTAACTCATTTTTTAGTTTTTGACACTTTTTTTCAAGTTTCCCATTGAATTTTAAATTGTTTTTTTAATCATTTGAAAAAATTGTTCCTGAACCAAAGCTTAATTTTTAAAGATTTATCAGTATAAACTTTTAAGAGCACATTTGAAAACAATTGATTATTTTATCACAAAGCTTACATAATCACTATGCACAGAACCATGACAATCAATAAAGCAATCAATAATCTTAAACAAATCAGATTCATATTTTGAGTTTTGAACTTTTCGAATTCTATCCAGAAACGCTGAACCAAGAGTTTGTGTGGAAGCCAGTTTCTGGTTGGAACATAAATAATACCTCTTGAATTTTTTCCGAATTAGCCGTTTCTTTGCAATACTAGGCATCTTTTTGGCTCCTTACCATCGTAACTTATGTTGAACTGCTCGTCTAAGCTGATTGAACATTTCTCCGCTTGACGCAACAATACTTGAATAGAATCTGTGCTTGAACAAAGTGTAACGACAGTCAATTTCTTGATATATATAAACATGTTTATCTAATCTCTGAAAAATTTGGCTAAGAGACATTCCTATTAAAACCAAATGGAACTTACAATTTTCCAAAGAACATACAGAGTTGTGGGTAGAGACACAATAATCATGTGTTACTATGTATTTTTCGTAAAAATCACTGGTAACGGAAATAAATAGCGATTTTTTACAATAATGTGAATAAAAGCTGGGAAGAGCTTGACACATAGCAGCAGCCATTGGGAAGAATGATTTTTGCTGAGAATTGTGGATATATATATATATAGGAGAACTAACGCCTACCTGATTTTGGTATATGTAAACTTCATACAAAACGTTCCTCATTTGGTATAACTTCCATATATAGAAATCATGATGAGTCATACTTCTTACTTCCATTTTCATTTAATCTCAAAATCATTTTTCTCATTTCTCTTTATCTGATCAGTCTGTTCTTCAAAAATGTACTCAAGAAAAGACAGAAGTCCCAATTATATTGAGTTCTCAAAAAATCAAACAAGAATTGGGAGATTTGTTTGGTTCCAAAAATCCTACAAGGGGAAATTTTATTTTGAGCCCTGCTTTCAATTATTAAAAATTAACAATTTGGGACAATTTGAAAAGTCCCAACAAGTCTATTTTAGTGAAAAAGAAGGTGAAGCATCATCGACAATCCGGAATACTGTTATTTACGATGCTGAAAACCTTGGACTCGTACCTATATATGAAGCCAAATCTGGCAAAGAATCAACTATGGATCAGGAGCTGTAGATCTGTACTAGAGTATATGAAATAGCAACATACAACATGAGGAGGGTGTGTGTCACAATCAAGAAGTACAGTGTGACAAGCCACCCAACATTCAGATTCGACTCTTTACTGCAAAAGAGAATGAAGCAATGAAACAAGTTGCCTATGTCAACTATACATTGAGCGAATTCAAAGAACTGTCCCAAATTTTGGGAGACTTTGTGTTTGGGAGACTTTGTGTTCGATCCGAAAATCTTCCATCTACTGTAAAAACTCCATGGGTTGCCAGCTTGCGGAGATTGTGTTGCGATAAATTTGTAGTAAACGTGAATCACTTACGCTAAGGAATGCTTAAGTAGTTGTTGAAATACTATAAAAAACTGGATATTTATAAAACATTGATTTATTGAAAGGTTTTACCTAGTAACCATTTTAAGTTTTCCTTGCTTAGTGCTTGTAAGAGTAATCATAGAATAGTGCGTAGCAGATATTGGGGATTGATTTACTAAGAAATATAGTTTTCTTTTGCTTTTTTTCTACGATTCAGAAAAAAAATTGATATCTGTCCTGGAAAATGTATTTTCTGCTAACATTTGAAAATTTCAAGATAATAATATACATCATTCTCAACCAAAAATTTACTTCGAAATAGAAATTCAGAGTTGGAACAGCAATATAAATTATCAAGTAGAGAAAATCATATAAAGATGTTTAGCAAAAAATTCATGGTATTAATTCAGCTTCGGATTGTTGAACGTTCGTTGAAACAATACATTTTTCCATCAAAAGTTCAATTTTCAAATAAAATTTTTTGTTCAAATTGGATTAATTTGATAAATAGAAGATGAAGCAGAAACTGAGAAAATGAGATAGAAACTCAATTTAATTCATTAGGTGTTTTGAGATAATTTTACTAAAATTTAGCTTATAAACCCTATTTTGAGAAAAACTCCGACATGAAAAGTGTCAAAGATTGGTATTTATGTGTTATTCATTAGAAAAGTTTGTTATCCTTTGATATATAAGGAAACTTTTTATGAAAAATCAGATGTTTTAAGGATAGTTTTTATAAAGTAAACTCAATCCGACATCTTTTGGAAGAAGATACCTGAAGCATAAAGCAAAAACAGCTTTCAAGATCTTCATTTTTTTTAAACTATATAGAGTTTTCTTTTGCTTAATAAAAATCCGGAAATTACACAATTGTTCCAGTTTGCACCTTGATTACCTTTGCTAAATCAATTTTTGAGACGCGCTCTTTTAGAAGTTTTTAGATATTGTAGATGTTAGGAACTAGGTTCCCTTGCGTATTTCCGGAAGTTTTCAGAATAAAACTAATAGAGCTGTTCCTAATTTGTTCTTAAAATGTAAAAAAAAAACATTTATATTCTCATTTTTTACATATTTTTTTGAATGTTTTAACCAGCACCGATTCTTTCTCACTTCGATGATATTTTTGAGAAAACTTCCCTTTTAAATAAGAAAAAAAGCTTTTTAATATTTCTTTTGCAAGAAAAGTGATAGTTATTGACCCAAAAAATGTAATTTTGCTGAAATAATTTACTGTAGCACCTATCAAGGGAACCTTGAGGAAAACATTTACAATTTTTATTGTAATAATCAGACGGTGTCAGTTCTAATTTCATCTTTGCCAGCAAATTGTTCGTTCAATTGATACTATTTTCCTCCTAAATTCTACAGTTCTGACTAAATTTTCTTGCAAAGTATGTTCAATAGCGAAAATATGCATTAAGCAGAAAGCATGAATAACCTTAAAACATAGAGCGTTTCTACA
Source organism: Symsagittifera roscoffensis (assembly GCF_963678635.1). Taxonomy (NCBI): domain Eukaryota; kingdom Metazoa; phylum Xenacoelomorpha; order Acoela; family Convolutidae; genus Symsagittifera; species Symsagittifera roscoffensis. Next base: position 16,967,078 of record NC_087071.1, on the reverse strand, counting down.
GAAAATCATGAAAAAATGACTATTTTCCAGAAAAGTGATAGATATTTATGCCACAAGTTGTATTTTTGCTGAAACAGTTTACTGTAGCACCTAACCAGGGAAATTTGAGGAAGACATTTACAATTTTTATCAAAATAATCAGACGGTATCAGTTCTAATTTCATCTCTGCTAGCAAATTGTTCGTTCGATTGTTACTATTTCCCCCTAAATTCTCCAGTTCTGACTAAATTTTCTTGCAAAGTGTGTTCAATAGCGGAACCATGTAATAAGCAGAAAGTAAGAATAACCTTTAAGAATAGAACATTTCTACGGAAAATCGTGAAAATTATGTTGCAGAAGCAACAGAGAGATAATCATCAGTTATGAAGCTGATTTTGTTGAATTTGAGCCAATATCGAATAAATTTTTAAGAAACATTTATCTAGTTTTTAGTCAATTTTAGCAATTAACTGTTCATTTTTCATCATTGAACTGAAATTCTGTACTAGTAGGGTGAATAACTTCTCTGAATTTGTAATTTGTGTACAAATTTGGGTTAATCATTGAGAAAAAATCTAGAAATTTTATGGAATATTGCTCTTAATGTTCATTTGTATTGAGAGTCCTATTTCAATTCTCCCTGAATTGGACAAAAAATCAGTTAATTATCAAAAATTTGAATTGGACAAAAATTTGTAGTTTGACAAATTTGGATAATTTTTATTTTATTTTCTTTGAAAATTACGGTTATTTTCACTATCTTCCGCAAGTTTCAATTTCGATTCAGCTTTTATGAGCCTTCTTGTTAACGTTGAAAGCATTAAATAACCCGCTTTGTTACTCAAATAATGCTAAACTTTATCGTATTTCAGTTTTTTGTGTGAAACATTTGGAAAAATCCATATTTCTTTTCAAAGTTTTGTATCAGTGTCTCAACATAATGCCAATTGAAATACATTTTGAGCTTAATTCTAAACTCTAAACGTAAGCACAAAAAGTAAACACAAATTACTTTTTGTTCAATTAGATCAGAAGCAACAAAAAACTAGCCAAAATCTTGAGATTTTTGCAGTTCTTTCCAAAAATTTGCAGTTTATTCCAAAAACTTTGAAATTTTTTCCGAAAAATTTGAAATTTTTGTATTTTTTCCCAAAAACTTGAAATTTTTGCAATTTTTTCCAATAAATTAGATCGAATTACAATAAAACTTAGTGTTTTAAAGTTTTTATGAAAAATTTTCATTTTTTGTGACAAAAACTCGAATTTTTTGCCCAAAAACTCTTACCATTGACTTACCATGTACAAGAAAACTGAATACATAACCTTAACTTCACAACCTACACGTAATTAACCAGTATTAACTAACAATTAGATAATCCGAGCCAAAATTTTTGCGAAAAAAACTAGACATTTCCACACAAGAACCAAATTTTTTTTCAAAAAATATGATTTTTCTCTCGAAGTTTCGTTAGGTTTCAATATAGCTTTTCGATAGCTTTCTCGTTGAATCAAACGTATAAAAATCAATAACCAAAGTATCTAAACCGTAGAAGCTAGCTAAGAAACGCAAGTATCGGCAAAATCGAGCTCAAAAAACTCGGTTGCCAAAATTTTTTTGAAACTTACCATCTTACCATCTGAAACTTCACCATCTTACCATCTGAAACCTTACCATCTTAATACATAGGAAACTTATTCCCTATCTTAATACTTAGGTAAATCTATTCCCTATTGAGTTCTTAATTCCCTACAATGAATTTCTTATACATACGGAAATCTATACATGGGAAATTCGTGCGCGGAAAAAAAACTTACCATCTTACCATCTGAAACCTCGTATCTTAATTTATTGGGAAACCTATTCCCTATCTTAATACATTGGGAAATCTATAGCCTATCTTAATACAAAGGGTGCTGACCGGATACTCTATGGCCTATGTTAATACATGGGGGTCAGCACCCCCCCCCCGGCTGAACTGCCCCAACATATACTACTGGCGAGACATGATGAAGTTGCCAGCAGTCGAACAGGATGTGGATGCAATCTTTGTCGTTGGCCATTGGTGTTAAGCGCCAAACTGAAATGAACCCCATTACGACAGTCTTTGCTAGAATAATTGAATACTTGGGGATTAGAGGCCTGCTGAGCAGACTCATAGAGCTGTCTACCGTTGAAGCTGCTGTGTGACCAGCTGTGAAGTGAATTTTAGAATCGTAGGCTGAAAAATTGACGTGCTGAAATAAGGAAATTTCCAGAAAACAACCGCGAGGGCAGTTTTCGTTTTATATCCAGGATATGCGCAATTTCCCGACTATATATCAAATTTCGTTACTGACTCTCACATACGCTCCAGGCAACGAGTCAAGGTGACGAACTCGCCTAATCTGCCGTAAGTAATGGCAATCAAAGTCAGTAATCCATCAAATCTGAGATTCTGCACTCCATCAGTCAGCAACACCGCAACTCCCTTTTGAAATTTATCCGCTCGAAATGCCACGAACAACGCCCGGATCACTACTACAGATAAATAAGCGAGTGTGTTGATAATTTCTCGAATCAAGTTGTGAGCAACTCCAGGATACTTTTTTGCTAGGAAGGACGCGGTGCATCCTGCTCCCAATCATTCTAACGTGCTGTCGTTCTTGTATAGTTTTCCTCTCCTGGTACATACTCGAAGGCTTCGAAGGTAATCTTGTTCATTCTATCCACTAACTCAGCGGATTTATCTGCTCTTTCTTCTGCTCAAACCAGAATCTTGAGAATGTAATCAAGAATCCTGACATTCATAGGCGGGGGCCGGTATTGTTGGAAAGCGTCCATAAAAGGTTATAAGCAATCAGACAGT